>NC_041399.2:121189200-121543369 GCF_900747795.2 Erpetoichthys calabaricus | reverse complement strand
TAAGGGTGGCCCAACCAGTTATTAGGTTCAGGGGGCAATTACTTTTTCACACAGGGCCATGTAGGTTTGGATTTTTTTTCTCCCTAAATAATAAAAACCATCATTTAAAAACTGCATTTTGTGTTTACTTGTGTTATATTTGACTAATGGTTAAATGTGTTTGATGATCAGAAACATTTTGTGTGACAAACATGCAAAAGAATAAGAAATCAGGAAGGGGGCAAATAGTTTTTCACACCACTGTATATATATATATAATATGTGTATATATATATATATATATATATATATATATATATAATATGCGTATATATATATATATATATAATATGTGTATATATATATAATATGTGTATATATATATAATATGTGTGTATATATATATATATATATATATATATATATATATAATATGCGTATATATATATATATATATAATATGTGTATATATATATAATATGTGTATATATATATAATATGTGTATATATATATATATATACTGTATATGTGTATATGTATACAGTATATATGTACATGTATGTGTATATGTGTATATATGTGTGTACATATGTATATATGTATATGTATATATGTGTGTGTATTTATCTGCATGCAAATTATATTGATAAACAATTTTTTTTTTCTGTAAATCATGAGCCAATAAGTTATCTATATGTTATTAAGAGTAGCATAACCGTTTGTCCAGTATTCTGCTAATGCAAGAACGGCTATGATTTTAATATTTTTGAATATAATAACTGTTTTATCTCTGTATGTATATGTCGTAAATATTTGTTTTAATATTGTAAAAGTTAATATTGTATTTTGTAATTATATCATTTTGCTATTTGCTTAGGTTACATGATGTGCTTCATAGTGACAAGAAGCTAACTTTAGTCTTTGAATACTGTGATCAGGTAAGAGCAGAAATATAAGTTTTTTTTATTTATGCATTTGGTAGGAAAATTTTACAAACACTGCATCTTTTCCTTGGTCTGCATTATGTGTCATAAAATGAAAAAACTCCAAAGAATAAATATACAGAAAATTATGCTCAAGGCAGAGGCAGTACAAAAAATAATGTTAAAAACAAAAAGGAGTGATTTGTAAATTCTGTTCATTCAGTACACATTGTTTAGAGTTGCACAATTAGTCTTGTATTAATTGTGATTGCACTTATGACTGCCTTGATATACTAATCGTGGAAAGTGATGATTACTGCATTCCATTTAGTATTCCCTCTTTCTCAGAGATTATGCTTTTCCTCTCATACATCGCTCTAAATAGCAAATGAGTATTGTACTCAGTCACATGTACATTTACTAAATACTATATGTCCTAAATGCTAAACGTATTTTTAGAAGTCTGATCCCATGCAATATCTTTTAAAAAGTGTTCATGTATTTTTCTGTTTTCAGCAGCTTCCACAAAAAATAAGCACAAGTAATGTTTAAACTAGATTACCAGGCACTTTTTACACATTTAAATACCAGAACAAAGAGAATCGCCCATACTTTGGAAATATTTTGTTTTCAAAAGTTTACTGCGTAACCTTTTAATCCACTGCATGCAAACATTCATACATTTTAAAATTCAATCACATAGTCCAGTAACAAGAGTGCCTTGAAAGCTAAACCAGCAGAACCATGTCCTAATAATGTTTGATCTACAACACATATAACCAATACCTGTCTACACTAACTACAGTTAAGTCCGTAAATATTTGGACAGAGACAACTTTTTTCTAATTTTGGTTCTGTACATTACCACAATGAATTTTAAATGAAACAACTCAGATGCAGTTGAAGTGCAGACTTTCAGCTTTAATTCAGTGGGGTGAACAAAACGATTGCATAGAAATGTGAGGCAACTAAAGCATTTTTTTTAAACACAATCCCTTCATTTCAGGAGCTTTATAGTAATTGGACAAATTAAATAACTGGAAATAAAATGTTAATTTCTAATACTTGGTTGAAACCCCTTTGCTGGCAATGACAGCCTGAAGTCTTAAACTCATGGACATCACCAGATGCTGGGTTTCCTCCTTTTTTAATGCTCTGACAGGCCTTTACTGCAGCGGCTTTCAGTTGCTGTTTGTTTGTGGGCCTTTCTGTCCGAAGTTTAGTCTTCAACAAGTGAAATACATTCTCAATTGGGTTAAGATCAGGTAACTGACTTGGCCATTCAAGAATTTTCCACTTTTTTGCTTTAATAAACTCCTGGGTTGCTTTGGCTATATGTTTTGGGTCATTGTCCATCTGTATCATGAAATGCTGCCCGATCAATTTGACTGCATTTAGCTGGATTTGAGCAGACAGTATGTCTCTGAACACCTCAGAATTCATTCGGCTGCTTCTATCCTGTGTCACATCATCAATAAACACTAGTGTCCCAGTGCCACTGGCAGCCATGCACGCCCAAGCCATCACACTGCCTCCACCGTGTTTTACCATGGTTTGGTATGCTTTGGATAATGATGTGTTCCACGCCTTCTCCATACTTTTTTCTTGCCATCATTCTGGTAGAGGTTGATCTTGGTTTCATCTGTCCTAAGAATGTTTTTCCAGAACTGTGCTGGCTTTTTTAGATGTTCTTTAGCAAAGTCCAATCTAGCCTTTCTATTCTTGAGGCTTATGAGTGGCTCGCACCTTGCAGTGCACCCACTGTATTTACTTTCATGCAGTCTTCTCTTTATAGTAGACTTGGATATCGATACGCCTACCCCCTGGAGAGTGTTGTTAACTTGGTTGGCTTTTGTGAAGGGGTTTCTCTTCACCATGGAAATGATTCTGTGATCATCCACCACTGTTGTCTTCCGTGGATGTCCAGGTCTTTTTGCGTTGCTGAGTTCACCAGTGCTTGCTTTCTTTCTCAGGATGTACCAAACTGTAGAATTTTCTGCTCGTAATATTGTAGCAATTTCTCAGATGGGTTTTTTTCTGTTTTCGCAGCTTAAGGATGGCTTCTTTCACCTGCATGGAGAGCTCCTTTGACCACATGTTGTCTGTTCACAGCAAAATCTTCCACATGCAAGCACCACACCTCAAGTCAACTCCAGGCCTTTTATCTGCTTAATTGATAATGACATAACGACGGACTTGCCCACACCTGCCCATGAAATAGCTTTTGAGTCAATTGTCCAATTACTTTTGAGCCCCTGAAATGAAGGGATTGTGTTAAAAAATGCTTTAGTTGCCTCACATTTTTATGCAATCGTTTTGTTCACCCCACTGAATTAAAGCTGAAAGTCTGCAATTCAACTGCATCTGAGTTGTTTCATTTAAAATTCATTGTGGTAATGTACAGATCCAAAATTAGAAAAAGTTGTCTCTATCCAAATATTAATGGACCTAACTGTATGTCAGTATATATAAAGGTATTGAAAGTAAAATCAAATAATAATAGTCATCATGTTTTATTCATCAAGATACAAGGTTCCAATTAAAACTGTTGGCAACAAAGCTTTTAAGCAATGATAAACACTCTTGGAAAGAAAAGTGATCCCCTCATTCAGTTATTCTTTTTAAGTTATGTTGCCTTTACTTTATTCTAGATGTCAGACATAAACCAAAGTGGACCTAAAAATAGTAGCCGCTTTATGCAACCACTACCGATTTGTGGTTGAATAGAACTTTGGAAGTATGCCTGAACATAATGATTCATTATATTGATGAGGAATATACGCCGAAAAGCAGATAGTTACAGTGCTGCTTCTTTAAATGAGTGTGCCTTACATTTTTATGCTTCCCTCAAAAATGGGGACACCATTGCTCAAGGACAGAGTCTGGTAGCATTATGTAACAAAGTTTTAGTATATTAATATTTCTTGAGCTTGCTATATATTAATATTTTTACATTTAATTTATTTATGTACATGTACAACAGAACTGTCTGGTTGTTTTAATATTCTTTAAATTCAGAAGGAGATACTCAATTGTCATGTTTGTCTTTTCTATCTTTCCTTATATCCTTTGTAACCTTCTTTATATTACTCTTCATTTCTTTAATGTCCCAGCTTAGTGCGGAAGTTATTATGGTAGTCATTAGCTTCAGATCTGACTGTTCGATTGGCTGTACTCCGTGCTCCATGGGTGGAGTAGCAAGCCCAGTTGGAGTCTGTGATTCTTACTCCCTGGGGCATAGTTGACAGTGCGGATAGTAAGGCCATCTTCAGTTTCAATGAACCTTCTGGAATCGACAAGTTTTCTTGGCCAGACTCACTTGCACTTTCGCTCCCACTTTCACTCTTGGCTGGAGGCGATGCTATGGCATTAGGTCCCAGGAGATCGATTCTTTATCCTATCTGTTCCAAGTCAGTCTCTGGCAGGCTATACCTTGAACTTGAATTTGAGACCTGTTTAAACTTAGATGAAGCTTTAGCTGTCTTTTCCGTTTCTCTCTGAGCCCTCTTTCTGCTATATAGTTGCATTTACTTTAATTAAAACCCCTTAGTTTCAGTAAATACAGGATACCTCGGGATGATGGTAAAAAAAAAAAATTATAATATATATTAAAATAACACTGCTGCTATCTAAGTTCTGCTTCAGACATCCATCTCCCAAAACGGAGATAATTGGAGAGGACTTCAAATCAGACAGAAAGATATTAGCAGCTTACTGCATACGTGGATCAAATGCCTTAAAACCTAGCAGCCTAATTTTATGTTTCGACAAGTTAAAATCTAAATTAAATATGATGTCACTTCTCAGACTGAAACAAGATATTATATGTGAAAATAACCGCATTTGTATTTTGCCTTATTTCTCACCTTCAACAGATGGTAAACTAAGCCTCATTTTACAGCATTAAAATGCACTTACAGAAAGCTGAAATCAGGTGCAGCCTTTTGTATCCTGCTAAATTGAAATTGAATATTCAAGACAAGTTCTGCAGTTTTAGTTTTCCGGATGAAACAGAAAAAGACCTAAGAAAATTGATCCTAATCATGTGTCAAATCATGTCCTGGAAAGGCAAACAAGATTTAAAATGCAATTTGTTCAATTCACCTTAAGACTTTGCTGTAATTATACATTCTATTTCCTTCTTAGCTATTTTTACGTTTTAATTACAATTACAATTTTTCTTCTCCAACCAAAAGGGGATGCTTAAGATTATGCTTCTGGATTTTTGTTTTAGAACTGTACTGTAATTTGTTATCTGCTTATCCATAGCTACTGTTTAATATCATTCCCTGGGTTTAATCTTTTGACTGTTTAAGATTATATTCTAGGTTTATAGTATTTGGACTGTATTGCTAATAGAAAACTCTACTTTAATCCTTCTACGCCACTGCTGGGGGGCATGTTTTGTTCTGGACGTGCTCAGTCTCTAGGTATGTCAGAGGACTGGGACTTCATAAAGTGTGGTCTAGCCTTGCATGGGGAGGCAAAATTGGTGGGTGGTGGGAGAGAAAGAGAGCAAGCTATTTCTAATCTATCCCTTTGACCCTTAAAATTGTAAATGTGAAAACAACAATAGGCTTCATAGCAATAAATCCTGGGAAAACTGGAAATTAAGGTTAAAGCTCTCTTACGTAATAATGCACCACCTTAATTTAAGGTTACAAAATATCTGTAGCTGCTGGTGTGTAAGGCAGGATCAAGCATGGGTCAAATGCGTGCCAGAAAAAAATCTCTCAATCTGAAAGTTTGTTTTAAAAGATGTAGTGAAAATTCAAGGCAAATAGTCCACACAAGAATAAGGAAAAAAGGTAGTTACACACGTAGATTAAAAGGCAAAAAATTGGAAAAACTGTATCTTCTCTAAACATAGCTTTTCTTATCAATCTATAATTGTTTCTATACTTAAAAAATACTTCATCTTCAGTACGCTCAACATTTTTTTTTTTGAGACAAATGCATCCTCAGAGGACCTGCAGGAATACTCTGGGAAACTCTGAAGGCATTTTTAAGAGGACAGATCATTTAATTCTCTGCCACAAAAATAAATCTGAAACCAAGAAGAAATCAGTTAGTAAGTGAAATTACCAGAATAGATCAAGAACACGCCAGTTTCCCAAATGAGGCACTTTTTAGGAAAAGACAGGCTTTGCATTCAGAACTCAACCTCTTGACAAGAAAAGAAATGGAACAACTCATTTTTAAAAATACGACATACAGTAATCCCTCCTCCATCGCGGAGGTTGCGTTCCAGAGCCACCCGCGAAATAAGAAAATCCGCGAAGTAGAAACCATATGTTTATATGGTTATTTTTATATTATCATGCTTGGGTCACAGATTTGTGCAGAAACACAGGAGGTTGTAGAGAGACAGGAACGTTATTCAAACACTGCAAACAAACATTTGTCTCTTTTTCAAAAGTTTAAACTGTGCTTCATGACAAGACAGAGATGACAGTTCCGTCTCACAATTAAAAGAATGCAAACATATCTTCCTCTTCAAAGGAGTGCACGTCAGGAGCAGAGATTGTCAGAAAGAGAGGAAAGCAAACAAATCAATAGGGCTGTTTGGCTTTTAAGTATGCGAAGCACCGCGGCACAAATCTGTTGAAGGCGGCAGCTCACACCCCCTCCGTCAGAGAGAGAGAGAGATAGAGAGAGACAGAGAAAAACAAACAAGCAAAAATCAATACGTGCCCTTCGAGCTTTTAAGTATGCGAAGCACCGTGCAGCATGTCGCTTCACGAAGCAGCTGCACAGAAGGTAGCAACGTGAAGATAATCTTTCAGCATTTTTAGACGAGCGTCCGTATCGTCTAGGTGTGCGAACAGCCCCCCTGCTCAATCCCCCTACGTCAGGATCAGAGAAAGTAAGCACAAGAGAGAGAGAGAGAAAAGTAAGTTGGGTAGCTTCTCAGCCATCTGCCAATAGCGTCCCTTGTATGAAATCAACTGGGCAAACCAACTGAGGAAGCATGTACCAGAAATTAAAAGACCCATTGTCTGCAGAAATCCGCGAACCAGCAAAAAATCCGCGATATATATTTAAATATGCTTACATATAAAATCCGCGTGACATTCCACGTCCCAAGAGCCGGCTTCTGTAGCCGAGGATCGGACCGCCAAGGTCCCCGCCTTCGGCCACCACCCAACTCACACCGCACCCGACCTCCTTGGCCCCTCCCATAGGTGGTGAGCCCATGGGAAGGGGGACCCACGTTGCCTCTTCGGGCTGTGCCCGGCCGAGCCCCATGGCTGCAGGCCCGGCCACCAGGCGCTCGCCATCGAGCCCCACCTCCAGCCCTGGCTCCAGAGTGGGGCCCCGGTGACCCGCGTCCGGGCAAGGGAAAACGCCGTCCAAAATTGTTTTCCATCATAGGAGGTTTGTTTAAAGTAGAGTAGAGCCGCTGCTCCTCCGCATCGAGAGGAGTCAGATGAGGTGGCTCGGGCATCTGATCAGGATGCCTCCTGGACGCCTCCCTGGTGAGGTGTTCCGGGCACGTCTAACCGGGAGGAGACCCCGGGGAAGACCCAGGACACGCTGGAGGGACTATGTCTCTCGACTGGCCTGGGAACGCCTTGGGATTCTCCTGGAAGAGCTAGAAGAAGTGGCCGGGGAGAGGGAAGTCTGGGCATCTCTGCTCAAGCTGTTGCCCCCGCGACCCGACCTCGGATAAGCGGGAGACAATGGATGGATGGATGGATGGATAAAATCCGCGATAGAGTGAAGCCGCAAAAGGCGAAGCGCGATATAGCGAGAGATTACTGTTATGGCTGGAGATAGAATTGAATTTAGTTTTAATTTTGATGTGTTTGTATGGAATGTTACTTGCTTTAACTAAATTCTACCCTAATGTGTGGGTTAGTTGATCAGTTGGTGGTATCTGGGCAGATAGTCTTTTATGTTACTGGGGTTAAACTTCACCGTAATGAAAATGGCAGTACTGGGGAATGAAGAATGTTATCAGCTAGCAACTGTTGTGCCAATTGAGCATTCACATCAGGAGGAATGTAAATACAAACCAGCATAAGAGAATGAAATTGTCTGGGTTGATAAAATGGTTTGCAGTGCAGCTTTTTAATCATCAGAAGAAAAAAATAATTTCTGACATATCCCTGCACCAGCTGTTGTTTATAAACATGCACACATCACCACCTCATGATTTTCCAAAAAGTCCACTGTTACAGTCCACTCTGAATAACTGATATCTTGCCATTTTAACAGTGTTGTCTGGTAAATCCAAATTAAGACAAAATATGCTGAAAATCTTTGGTTAGTTGTAGTCAGTAACGTCAAGTCATCCAGTTTGTTGACAAGCGAGTGAACGTTTGAAAGCATAATTGACGGGTGTTATTCCTGCAGGCAGACTAGGAAAATGATAAAAAGCTGTAAATCTTCTTCATCACAAACAAATATAGGAAATAAATCACATGGAACTAAGTCCTGTATGTTCAGAAGCTCTTCACAAGTAAAAGTAATTATTGAAGTCGACAAAAAACACATTGATCACTTAATACTAGGACGTTTTTCCTCACACAACGATCCATAGTCAAATGGAATAGGTTACCAAGTACTGTGGTAAACAGTAGAACTTCTGAAACCTTCAAAACTTGAGTTGATGTTGTTTTGGAGGAATGGTGGATTAGACTGGTGGGCATTGTTGGACTTCTTGTCTAAATCTTTCTTATGTTCTACAAACCCCATTTCCAAAAAAGTTGGGACACTTTCTAAAAGATTTTCAGTGTTTTCACTGACCAAACTTAGTTCTATTTGTTAAACATAAACAAATTTACAAATTAATGCCTGCAACACACTCTAAAAAAATATGGGACAGAGGTAAGTTTATCCTCTTTTCTTTTAATTACAATTCTTAACAATAGAATTGCCAAAGCCTACGAAAAAACTCGTAATCCCGGCCCACCTTAAATACCTTTGCACCTCTCCGTCAGCGTCTTTTGTCTTGTAAATGTGTTGATCAACACAAGCAGCAAGCACTCTACTATCCCATCCCCTCCCCCCCTAGCCGCAGCTCAATTCACAATTAAGGCTCTCAGTGTTTATCTTAGAGTGAATTGCCTGGAGTTGTAGAGGGTAAATGATACATCATCATTTGGAATATATTTCATGTGTGTTCCTTGTCTACAACAATCTATATACACACATCGTTATAACAGAAACGTTTTTCATGTTTTAGTAATAAATGACAAAATGTAGACATGAACTGTATAATGTGTGAAGCCTGAAGTCCAAATATCAAATAAACACTTTCATAAAAGATACAAGTATAATACGATAGGTTCCGTGATGCAGCGGTAAGAACTGCTGACTTGTAATCAAGAGGTGGCCAGTTCGATCCTGGCTACCTCACAAACTTACTGTTTTGAGTAGTGAGCTGCTGTTATTGTTAATATTATACAATAAAAACATACATCTGATTTGAGTCTGTAACAGTTTTTCAGTTATTCTCTGTCACGTTGTGCTGATCGACATATTTACAAAACAAAGAACGCTAATGGAGAGGTGTGAGTTTTTTCGTAGGCTTCAGGCATTCTAGTGTTAAAGAAGCAGCATCATTGCAAGAATCTCCTGTTCTATTCCTGATCAATGCAATGAACCCTTATCCTCACACATGCTCCCATAGTTCATAGTTCTACTTAACCTTAAGTCGGTCATAGACATATAAAGTGCAACTTGTTTTAGGATTCATTTTGGCTTTTATCTGATGTTTGGAATACAGGTGAATGCAACACGACTTCATAAGAATAATTGAAGGGGGAGGTGACTTCTCTTACCCTGACTATTGATCATTTTTTAAAATTTGATTTGTGTCTGTAACAGCCAGTGTAAATTTATAGTACTTGTAAAAGTTAGCATTTGTTTTCCCACTTTTATTCTCTCAGTCACAATCGCGATACATACTCCCCCTCCCCCCCCCATTCTCCCCACCACCCCAGATTTAACGCTGTTAGTTTTTATTTGAAACTTGGGATAACTGTAGATGTGAGTGGTGTTTTGAGACAATGGACCTGGAAATTCTCTGATCTGGAGGGAGTATGCGCCTTATGGTCCATGATGTCAAAGCCGCACTGACAAAAGAACAGAGACATAGGCATATATGATATTTGGAATGATTCATTTTATGACCTGTATAGTACATTTCGGAAAACATTGTGGCACTGATGCAACATTGTTCATATTCATTCGCATACCTTCTTGCAGTTGTAATCAGTGACGTTTTTTTTTTTTTCCTGATCTTGCCCAATGTCTACATTTTGGTGCATGGTGGTGTTTTTTTTTTATTCCAGGACATGTAGAGGAAAGAATAGTACAGAGAGGTCATTTCCGCACTATATGCAATCATCAAATTCAAATGTTAACAGTTCCCACACACACACACACACAAGGACCGTCCTTCCTACAATTATGACATGTGTACCCGTTGCAATGTACGCATTTCTCTCTATGCTGTGGTTCCAATTACATCAAAGGGGCACCTGACACTGACTGAGTTTGCTTTCCTGGGGGAAGCAGTGGTCGTGGAACAGAAGCTTGTCGATGTTGCATCCTCTTTTTCTTTTTCCATCGCCTTTTCTTGTAAGAAGAGACGACCAAGTTCCTCTGCAAGGTGAGCCAAGAACAAACACTCTTCTTTTCTCAGTAGACCCCGTGCATGCCTTGTATAGTACATGTGCGTTCATCGTCACCAGGTCATGCATGTTGTAGCACACAGCAAACGGCCATCTGCGTGTTTCTGTTTGCACTGAATAAGCTCACGCCTTCTGGTCCATGATGTCAATACAACACCGGGGGGAAAAAAAGAAAGAGACAACTATTTGTGATATTTTGAAGAAATTATTTTATGACCTGAATAGTACCAATCAGAAAACATCATCACACTAATGCAGTTTTATTTGATGTGACCCTAACTAGCAGCGTCAGCATGAATTTACACCCGATCTGAAACTGTTAGTTTTCAAATTGTTTGGGAACTGAAGAAATTAATTATTGCATTTATTTTAAGTGGAACATTTGCGTATTCTTGCTGTATACAAGACATGAGTGGCACAACAGGTCATGGTCACTGTTGTCTGATTCTCTTTTTCATGATGCGCCAGACATTTTCAATAGGAGACAGATCTGTACTTCACGCAGACCAGTCAAGCACATAAACTCTGTCTATAAAGCCACACTTTTATAATTTATGCAGAATGAGGCTTAGCATTGTCCTGCTGAAATGTACATGGAGTTCCTGGGAAAAGATGTCATCTTGACTGGACTATATATGTCTCTCTAAAATTCTAATGTAAGAATCTACATCAATGGTGCCTTCATATATATATATATATATATATATATACAGATCCCCCCATGCCATGGACACTGATGCACCCCCAAACCATTGCAGATGCTGGTTTTTGCACCTGTCATTGATAACAGTCTGGATGGTCTTTTTCATCTTTGGCACGTAGAATCCGACGTGATCGCAAAACACATTTCCATTGTGTTTCAGTCCATCTCAGATGAGCTTGGGCCCAGAGAACTTGCCGATTTTTCTGTATAAATTTGATGTATGGCTTCCTCTCTGCATAATACAGTTACAGGGAGCATTTCTTGATGCAGCGGTGGAATGTGTTAAGTGACAATGATTTCACAAAGTATTAAAATGTTTTGGGGACCTGAATAGATCAGCAATCCTGAGACCTTCATCTTTCTTTATTTTCAGATATTGTATGATGGACACAGTTTGCTGGTCATGTTTTGGTTCATTTTGTATCTCATTATTGTTTGGCTGCTGATTAAGGAAATAGAAATAATTAATGGATCTGAGTCTTCAAGAGCAAGTCAAGAATTGGGTTACAAGGGATTACTGTAGAAGAAACTGTAATATGCCTGTATGTTTTCACAAAATTTTGAAATTGTACAGTTTACAACATATTTTTACTGTAGTGAATAAGGTTATATTGTTGTTTCATTGTATTTGACATGTGATCATAATTGTCATATGAATAGTTTTTTTTTCTTCCTTTCTTTAAAGGACTTGAAGAAATATTTTGACAGCTGCAATGGTGACTTAGACCCTGAAATTGTAAAGGTAAGTTTTCATAATTTTAGTGTAACAAAAGTTAAATCAGAAAGTACAGTATTTATGAAGAAGCACATTGCAGAATTCACTTTTTAATATAATTAGTGAACAATGTTGACATGTTTGTTCATAAAAATATAATCAACCCAGCCTATATAATGCTGACCATTTGCATACAGACTTGTGTGGAACGTAGTTAGTGGTAGAGATCAGAAATTAAATGACTTATAGCTGTTAGGATTTTGTTTTTCCTAGGTGTTCAGGGCTGTTGTCAGGGTGTTTTTACTTATTGTTAGTTTGTGGCCATTTGTTGAATTTTGTTTATGATTATTGTTTTGTCCACGCCTTTTGTTGTTAAAGTGTGCACATATGTGGTGGAGGTGGCTTTCTGTGCAGCACTGTGGGGTTTAAAAAAAACCTGGTATTTGTCCTCCAGTTGTTTTGTGTGCTTGCATATTTTATGTTTTTCCCCCAAAAAAACTATCCAATTCCCATGAAGGCTGGAGGGAGGAGTGATGGCCATGGCCGTGGAGTTAAGGACGCGGTACCACTAACCCATCCATGTCCTCTTAGCTGCCTGCAGCAATACCTGTCAGTCTTGCAGAGACGGGCAGCAGCTGTTCAGCAACCGGTCCCCCGGCTCTTTGATCACACCTTGGGGGATCTCTAGGATGAAGTCCAAAAGAAGGCAATAATAGACCTGGAAAGTGATGGGCAGGAGCTTTTGGGGGTGGTGCTAGGCATGTTTAGGGAGGAAGACGGTGAGGACTTGGAGCTTGCACTAGCTACAGCCACACAGTCTAGCACAGTGTTTCCTAACCTCGGTCCAGGTTTTTGTTCCACCCAGCTTCTCTTTTTAATTGGACTCCTGGGCTAATTAAGCGATGTGTTATTTCCCAAGTTCTGTGTTTTGGGAACAATATAGAAATTAGAAAACTAAGTTTGGTTAAAAAAGAAAAAAAAAACATATATATATGTGTGTATGTGTATATATATATATATATATATATATATATTTTAAAAAGTACCAAGTAGTTATATGGGAATAATGTATTTTTTTCTTTTTAAAATCCATCAGAAAAAATCTTTAAAAAAAAAAAAAAACGAGGTTAAAACAATGGCTAGAAGCAGTCTTTAGTACTAGGGTGTTGTACTGTGTTAGTCATTATGAACGTAGAGCAAAGCCAAGCAAAATTACACCTTTTATTGGCTAACTAAAAAGATTACAATATGCAAGCTTTCGAGGCAACTCAGGCCCCTTCTTCAGGCAAGATGTAATACAGAGACTGGAGTTCCCTATGTTTATATGCACACTCTAGGACAAGAAACAACATTGGTAAATCTTTAAATGAGAAATTTTAAATGTAAAAAATTAATAGATTCATTCAGGCTAGGGTTAATTTAACAGGAGAAGCAGTCTTTTAAAACACAACCCAGTGCCTTTCTACTGGTGACTCCCCTACTTCTCCCATCCAGGCTATGCACCAGGGGAGCCACCCTACCTGTAGCTGACCTTCTCTCTGCCTTCTCCTGCAGGTCTGTTCGCCTCACCAATCCCTGGCTCTGGTGGGCTTCACCAGACCTTGACATGGGCTCCCCCAACGACCAGGGTGCTCACGCTGGGGGGGTTCATTTCCCAAGAACCAACTCCTGCAGCCTTTGCTGGCCTTATGCGGCGAGCCATCCTCCTTCTGGTCACTCCCGCTCTTCAAAATGCAGGAGCGGGAGTGACCACAATCAGCTGCTCCTCGGGTGCTGGCCAAACACCCAGGCTCACTGTCCAGCTGCACGCGAGCCTGCACTCGCTCGCTCGTTCACTCACTCATGCACTGGCTTTCCTCTCCCTGCTTCTTGCTGCCCTCTTCTCCTGCAACCTCCATCTCTTTCTTTTCTTTTCTCCTTTCTTTTCTCTAGCCACCTCACGCTTCTATTTATTACGGAGATGTGGATCAGATTTGGCAATTAGCAGCTCCCAGGAACAATTACGGAATGCTGACGACTCCTCATCTCGGCACTTAAGCGAGGAATCCCCACATCACAAACTCCTCCGGTAACTGATCCGCCACCCTACCACGCCCCCATTCTAAGCCGCAAAGGCAGCGATTATTTAAAAAGTGGCCTTTTTAACATAAGCTGTGGACCTGCTACACCACAGTCTGCTCATTTTTAATTGTCATTAATAAGGTACAACAAATGGTAAAAAGTGCACAGAGAAAGGGCAAAATATAATGAAATAAACAAAAGAGAGTTAAGCATTTAAATCTATAGCAAAAGCAGAAATATTTCTAAATGTCTTATCAATGTAAAAATCATGCTGCTGTTCTTTTCTGAATGTAGAATAAAAGAAAAATAATACCAGCTAATTAAATGAGATCAGTGCTATCAGGTGTTGTCACTGATTAGGAATCTGGTTGGAACAAAAACCTGCAGTCACAGGGGGGCCACAGGACAGAGGGTGAAAAACACTGGTCTAGCAGGAGCAGTGAATCACTTACTGAAAACCAGACTCTGGCAACGAGGTAGGAGCAGCTGCATGTTCATCTTATAGCTGACTGTTGACCTGGGGTCTGACTCAGTAGAAGAGGAGGAAGGTGAAAGTGACAGACTCTGGGTGCGACTTACCCAGTTGCAATGCAGCAGCTCTGCCAATGAGGTGGAGAGGCAGCAACGACAGAGGCAGCGAAGGGTCTGTAGGGCCACCACAGAGTCCAGTGCTAGTCACTGCCCCATCTTGGTATGCAGTGCCACTGGCAGGAAGCAGTCAGATGCAGACACCCAGATTCATGATGTGCCATGTGATGCCTCCAGGGTGGTGCTGCACACATTGCCCTCAATAGTGGCTGGGGAGGGTGCTGTTAGGGGTGCACCATTAGACTTGGTACTGCCACTGCGAGGGATCGGGGGCAGAGCTGGTGTGTCTGGGTGAGAGGAGCCATACTGGACCTGCAATCCTGACTGCCTTCCAGGATCAAGTCCTGAGGTTTACCCCCTGGTAGCTCCAGGGCTGCAGTGTGGTGTCAGACAAAAGCACCAACCTCCTGGCCACCCTGCGACTTGGCACATAGACTCACTTGCAGTGTTTTGCTCACATGCATGGTGTACATTGTGGAGTGGCTGTGGGAACAGCACAGGGCAGTGATCCACTGCATGGTGGATCAGGGTACCAGGGGCCAAGCACCGCCACTGGGATATTTTATTGGGGACCAGTGGCAACAGATACAGCAGCTCGGCAAGGTTCTGCCTCCATTTGAGCAGGCTTCTAAGTTTGTCAGTCAGGAAAACACTGATGAAGTGCTCCCTGTAGTGTTCCTGCTGGAAAGGACACTAGGTGGCCTGGTTGAGGTGTGTGAGGGTGCTGAGGAGGAGAAAGACATGCCCAGTAGGTAGCCTCGCAGGGCAGGGACACTCCAGGAGGAGAAGTATGGGGGTGGGGTGGGGGAGTGGGGAGTTTGGTCTGGCATGGGGCTCACAGCAGGAAGATGGGCAGGCGCAGAGGGCTATCCCTGTTGACAGAGGGTGAGGGGACACTGAGCAACAGCAGCAGCTGGAGGAGGAGAAAGATAGTCAGGAAGTGGTAGGCAAAGGGCACTTCTACAACATGGCTGCACATAAGCTGCAATGCCTTAGGTGGAACCCTTGGATCAAAGCTATAAACCAGAAGGATGTTTACTGGGTGGCCACCCAACTAGACCCCCGGTACAAAGCCAAGATGGGGGAGATGTGGATTAATGTGTGCAGATAGTTAGTTATTCCAGCCTCAATGACCCTGTTTTACACAGGGTGACAATATCAGCAGTCACCGCCAGCAGCAGGATGGCATGGTGAGTGACTACCTGGGGTGCATCAGTGCAAAAGATTTGATGTGCACAGATAACCCGATGTGGTTCCGGGAGCTTGCTCAGTATGCGCTGGAAGTGCTGTGTTGCCTGGCTTCCAGCTTACTGTCTGAGTAGGCTTTCAGTGCTGCAGGCAGAGTGGTCACAGACAAGAGGACCCAGTTTTCCACAGATTCTGTGGACAGACTGACCTTTATAAAAATGAGTGAGTCCTGGTTCAACAGTGATTTACAGCCCCCTTTTGCTGATTCCAAGGACTGGAGGGTTTCCACATCTATCACTCTCTATCTCTTTCCTTTTGTTTTTTTGTAAATCTTATGTACACCGGGCTTGTGGGGTCCACGCCTCAGTGAATTCATGCAACCTGCTCCTGTTGCCACTGCCTAAAAGAAATTTTACTGTTATGATATTTAATTAAATTCATTTTAGCTCAGGGAGACATGTTGGTCCAGTGGTTGACACTGCTGCCTCACGGGTAAGGTCACATTTTTGACCAAAATAATTGGTCCAGCATAGTTAGGAGATGCTTTCCTAGCCCTTTGGGACACTTAAAAAAAAAAAAAAAAAAAAAAAAAAACCCATTGAGAGTGGATTAAAAAAGTATTCTCTTTGGTGTTTGTTTCTTTGAATTTCCTAGTTTTAAAGATCTCATTATTTCTGACTTTGCACTCCAATTCGGCATTTTCTCTTTATTTACATGAAACATAGGATTGCTTTCTGGTTAAGCAGCTTGTGCATCTCTCACTTCATTCTTCTTAAATCTCTCAGAGGCACAGTCGTGCAGTGGTTGGCACTATGAAGAGACACCATTGTGCTCACAGTTAATATCACTACTCTACTGGCTGACACGCTACAGATTTGAACACTGAGAGAAACTCTAGGTTAGCAGAGAAAACTCATGCAGATATTAACAGAACATGCAAACTTCATGGAAAGCAAAGATGCTATGGCAGCTGGTGAACTAATATTGCATCAGTATTAATACCAGCTTTTTTTTATTTATTTTTTTACATTTTTCTATAAAAACATGCAATAAAATGTAAAGCCATAAAGGCACATTAATACTAGGTGAACTGAATTTAAGGAGTTTAACGGATAAGTAAATAATAATGCAGGTTCTCAAATTTTATTTTCATTAAAAATATACGTCATAAATAATGGTTTATCTCTGTTTGTCGCACTCAACAAATGTGCAGGTTGATCTTCGAGTTCCGTGCCAATATAAGAGAAGGAAGCGTGTGCCCTATGCATACATAATTAGCTATATGCAGAATGAAAACAAACATTGAAGGAGGAGGACGAAAACACCGGTGTTGAACAATGCATGCGTCAAACTAGTGTATGTGGCACCAAATCCTAATCCCGATGAGAAGGATGAAGAAGACCAGAATTAATATAGAATGACTCAATTAACTGCTGAACGTTTCAAAGGAAGGATTTGTTGCAATGGCTTTGTAAAGCTAAATATTTATTTGCAAATAAATGTGTGTGTGGTTTCTGAAACAGAACAAATACAATAACATGAAATAACTGTCACAAAAATAAAAGCCCACAAAATGCTAAAAAACAGGTAATTCCCACAAAGGTCAGTAGATGGTGGCAGAAATTAACGAGTGCTATGACGTGCCGTCATTGGCAAATGCACTGAATATAAGTCACTAAATGTTTTAGCACTGTACAGACTCAAACAAATTGCTACTTAAACAGCCATTACCAATTCTGTTTTCTAGAAGTTCTTGTTGTTTTTCTTCTTCTTTTGTCTGCTCCTGTTAGGGTTTGCCACAGCAGATCATCTTGTTCCATATCTTCCTGTCCTCTGCTTCTCACTCTGTTACACCCATCACATGCATGTCCTCTCTCACCACATCCATAAACCTCCTCTTATGCCTTCCTCTTTTCCTCTTGCCTGGCAGCTCTGTCTTTAACATCCTTTTCTCTATATGCCCATTATCTCTCATTGGCACATGTCCAAACCAACACAATCTCGCCTCTCTGACTTTGTCTCCAAACTGACCAACCTGAGCTGACCATCTAATGTACTCATTTCTAATCCTGTCCATCCTCATCACATCCAATGCAAATCTTAGCATCTTTAACTCTGACTCCTCCAGCACTGTCTCCAGCTTTCTGGTCAGTGCCATGGTCTCCAAAACCATGTAACATAGCTGGTCTCACTACTGTCCTGTAGACCTTCCCTTTGAGACTCTTGCTGATAACCCCTTCTCCACCCATTCCACCCTGCCTGCACTCTCTTTTTCACTTCTCTTCCACAATCCCTGTTACTCTGTACTGTTGATCCCAAGTATTTAAACTCCTCAACCATCGCCAACTGTACTCCCTACATCCTGACCATTCCACTGACCTCCCTCTCATTTACACACATGTATTCTGTCTTGTTCCTACTGACCTTCATTCCTCTCCTCTCTAGAGCATATCTCCACCTGTCCAGGGTCTCCTCAAACTGCTCCCTACTCTTGCTACAGATCATGCCATCAGGAAACATCACAGTCCACAGGGATTCCTGTCTAATGTCATCTATCAACCTGTTAATTACCATTGCAAATAAGAAAGGGCTTGGAGCCAATCCCTGATGTAATCCCACCTCCATATTGAATGCATATGTCACTCCTACTGCAAACCTCACCACTGTCACACTTTCCTCGTACATATCCTGTATAACTCTTACATACTTCTCTGCCACTCCTGAGTTTCTCATATAATACCACAACTCCTCTCAGGGCACCCTGTGATACGCTTTCTCCAGATCCACAAAGACACAAGCAACTCCTTCTGCCTTCCTTCTGCCTACCTTCTCTATATTTCTCCATCAAGAGTAAACATTGCATCTGTGGTGCTCTTTCTTGGCATGAAACCATACTGCTGCTCACTAATCATCACCTCCCTTCTTAACCGAGCTTCCACTACTCTTTCCCATAACTTCATGCTGTGGCTCATCAATTTTATCCCCTTGTAGTTACTACAGCTCTGCACATCCCCCTTATTCTTAAAAATCTGCACCAGTACACCACTTCTCCACTCCTTAGGCATCCTCTCACTTTCCAAGATTCCATTAAACAATCTGCTTAACAACTCCACTGCCATCTCTCCTAAACATCTTCATACTTCCACAGGTGTGTCATCTGGACCATTGGCCTTTCCATTCTTCATCCTCTTCATAGCTGTCCTTACTTCTTCCTTGTTAATCCTTAGCACTTCTTGATTCACTATCTCCACATCATCCAACCTTCTCTCTCTCTCATTCTCGTCATTCATCAGCCTCTCAAAGTACTCTTTCCATCTTCTCAACACACCCTACTCACTTGTTAGTATGTTTCCATCTTTATCCTTTATGACCCTAACCTGCTTCACATCTTTCTCAGTTCGATCCCTCTGTCTAGCCAATCAGTACAGATCCTTTTCTCCCTCCTTAGTGCTCAACCTCTCATGCAACTCATCATATGCCTTTACTGTAGCCTTCGCCACCTCTCTCTTCACCTTGTGCTTTATTTCGTTGTACTCTTGTCTACTTTCTGCATCTCTCTGACTATCCCACTTCTTCTTTGTCATGGTTTTCTTCTGTATAATCTCCTGTACTTCCTCATTCCACCCATCAGGTTTCCTTTTCCTCCTTCTTCTGTCCACATGTCACGCCAAGCACCCTTCTTGCTGTTACCCTTACTACTTCTGTTGTTGTTGCCCAGCTGTCTGGTAACTCTTCACTGCCACCCAGTGCCTGTCTTACCTCCTCCCTAAGCTCCACCTTGCAGTCTTCCTTTTTTCAACTTGCACAATTTGATCCTTGGCTCTGATCTCACTTTCCTCCTGTTCTTGATCTCTAACATCATCCTGTAGACCACCAGCCTATGCTGTCTAACTACACTTTCCCCTGCCACCACTTTGCAGTCTTTAATCTCCTTCAGAGTGACTCTTCTGCATACACCACTTTGCAGTCTTTTACTCTTTTAGGGCTAATTTTTTTTTTTTGTTTCTTTTCTCCCAGGGCTGAATATTTTTCCAAAAACTAACATGTTTTAAAAAAGAACACAAAGCAATTGTTTAACATATCAAAATCAACAAAAATATTTACTTTTGACAAATGTTACTGTCTTGCATGTTGTATGAGCCTGCATACTCTATGATTTCGCATACATATCACATACATTTTACACAGCAAAGTCTGATCTCGCTCAAAGCAGCCAATTTCAGTCATTGCCACATTGCACTCCTTACAATATGTGTTGCTTTGGTGCCTATTTTTCAGTTGTCTGTTGCTGCACTTTCTCACATATATTGTTAGTGTGTACTGTAGAGAGACAAGTCACCCATTTGCCATCATGCCATGCCACTGCCACCAAGTTTTCTGCCTGCATGAAAACCGTATTGTCACCTCTTTTCATCTTCTGAAACTTTATGAACTTTATGTATGGCATTATAGCCTGGCTCACCCCATGGGATTTGCTTCTGTTTATTACAGAAGTGAATAAAACTTTGCAGCAGCACGTACCTAAGCCACCAGGGGACAAAACACGTTTGGACCAATGCTCCCTGAAGTTATATCACCAGTTCTGTCCCATCTCTATTTGTAATGCCACAGCGCACTTCATCTCGTCTTTCGTTGTGGGTTTCCACTTTGAAAAACGAGAATGCGATGCAAACGCAGCCCGCGATTCAAAAAAAATCTCTGCCTACCTGTTTGTCTCGTCTGACAGTAGCTGAAAAGCAGCATCAGGAGAGAGCAGCCTGAAGTACAGCAGCTGGTGATCTGTCGCAGCTGGCCATGCCGTCTTGTAAACTCCGGTAGCCAGATCGGCTCTCAACGGATCAATGTCTGTGTATTTATCCCATGCGAACCTTGCCATAGATGCATCGGCTGCGCGAAGGCACTCAACTGGCAGCAGATCCGCTGGCGCGGCATCGGCTGGTGTCTGATCAGCTGATGCCGGCTTCTCACTCTCTTGCTCGATCTCCTGATCACTGCCAATAAAATCCGATTCTGAAAAATCAAGAGTCCGACTCCGCGATAATGCGCAAAACATCGTCTGCCGAGTGTTTTCTTTTCTGCACTTGCTTCGCTCCCTTTTCACATGTCGATGCCATCTTGCCATTGTTTACATTTCGCAACTCACGCACACGCAAGGTTTAGTTGCCGAGTCGACGAGTCTAGCATTCCTCCAAGCACAGAGGGAATGCCTGTGACGTGACAGTGAGATTTGTCGCCATTAACAGCTGATTGTCGCCCCCTATCCCTGGATGTCGACTTTTGTCGACATTCGCCTTCAACCCCTCCTGTCGACAAAAGTCGACATCCGTCCTAAAAGAGTTAATCTCCTTCAGAGTGACTCTTCTGCATAGGATATAATCTACCTGTGTGCATCTTTCTCCACTATTGTACATCACCCTATGTTCCTCCCTCTTCTTAAAATATGAATTCACCACAGCCATGCCCATTCTTTTCACAAAATTTTTCACAATATCAGGTATTTTGAGCTGTGAATATGAAGTAAAAAGATAAATTAATAAATATAGAATAAATACACAAACACACTAGTATGTTTAGTTTTTCACCAGTTGGCAGACTCTCTTCACCCACCTACCTGTAGTTCAGTGGAGACATTACCAACTCAAGAATTTTACAAGGTTTGTATCGCTTCGTTGTTAAATGACTTTGTTAAAGCAAAAGTGATTGGTCAGTAACAATATGCTGATCTTGTATGATGACCGTCAGTCTTTCGATCAGTGTCGTTTTATTTTCAAAAATCAGGAGTGGTCTCCCCTAGACTTTCTTGTGTACGCAGATGTGGAGATGGATATTTGAGGAGTAAACTGCAAGACAATGGTTGTATTTTTATATTATGTACACTAAAGAACCATCAACATCAAATCAAATTAATAATATATTGAACAATTATTATAAAAGTAAAGTTGAATAAAATCGGACTCTGCAGCTGCATGGATTAAAAAAAAAAAAAAAATCGAGTATGTGTTCAGGTAATGTACCAGTTCTAGTTGATGCATTTCCCACAAAAGTTAATACAGATCAACAATTTTGGTATAACAACCACATGCCAAATTTCATCTATCTCTTTGCGTTTTTGATTTATCGTGTTTACACACACAAAAGACATAATTCCAAAAAACGGTATTTTCGAACTTGGGGAAGTCTAAAATGTGAAGATTCATCAAAATCTCGAGGTTGGATTTTTTCATGATTGCTATACTTTCTCTATACTTCATATACGAAAAATTTAAAATGATTTCTCCTGTGCAAAGTGGCAGGTGAATTACTGGGGGGATGGCAAGAGAAACTAAAAATTATTTTTTGTAAATTATTATTTTATTTCAGTTAGTCTTTCCAGCTATGTTTAATAGTTTCGTTTAGTTTTAGTTTTTCATTTCAGTTTTGTCAATTATTTTATTTCAGTTTATAACAATGTTTTTTTTAATAATCGTTTCAGTTTTGATTCTAGTTTTCGTTAACTATAATAACCTTGCTGAACACATTAGTAAAACATTGTTAAGAGCTTTATCAGTACTTGCAGAAAAATTGTTGTATTTCTAATAAAATTTACAACAAAGTGTATAACTTGCATCAGACAGATGCACACAAAGTCAACAAACAATTAAACAAATGCGGCAATGTGCAGACTCCTGGAAGTACCGCGTTTCTGCATATCAGATACAAAAATAACGAGTAAATGCTCACGCATAACCTGTAAGCATGATGATGCAACAGACAGCATGCTCAGACTTTTGTACAACCAGAGACTCTATAAATTAACAATAATAATGAAAGATTTATTACAAGTCATTTTTATGTATTTGAAAGTAAGAAAAGTGCAGAGCATCAGCGCAGACTGTTTGGAGAGCCCTCAGCACGATTTAAAAAAATAGAACGAGTCAACGGCTTTATTCATACACTACATTCAGTTTTTTTACCTTTAACTCTTTTTAGGCCTGATTCTTTTTTTTTTCCTTCCCTTTTCTCTCAGGGCTGAATAACTTGGTTTTCTGAAAAGCACACAAATATAGTAGTTTCTCACATAAATCAACGTAAAATGTCTGTTACTGTGTGCAGTGCTCTGTTGCAGCGTATTAGCAGTCTATGGCTGTGCAGTGGCAGTGCGCGGTTGGGCAGGGGAGGCAAGTGGCTGACAGGTTATATTCAGAAAAACACACAAAGCAATAGTTTCTCACATAAAACAACCTACGTATTTTTTCTGACTTTTAACTACGATTTCAGCATTTCTGCTGGTGCAATGGTTGGCTGTGAAGAAGCTGTCTGTTGTTATGGTTTGTCCAGAAACAGCTCCATAAGCTTTATTACCACAGACTCAGAAAGTCTTTGCACGTTTCTAAACAAAACGTTACCAGATGACCAAGATCGCAGTAAATCTGTCGTTTTTCACGTGTTCTACACGGGTACGGGTACCTTTGTCGTCAAAGCGCAAATGCTGCCTGGTAGTTTTGATAGCAGTCACAGGACATTGTATGTTTGATTGCAGGTACAACAAATAGTTCTGATCAGCCATCAAGCACAGCACCAACTATGGTCATCACTGCTCTTGTGTAAAGAATGGAGTTAAATGCCATCAACTCGGAGAGGGAGAGGCACGTTCATTGTACCACGTGAACGTCACTGACAGAATAAAACTGAATAATAAAAAAAACAAGCACTAACTTTTACAAGTAGCCAAAATTTACACTGGGTGTTACAGACTCGAATCAAATTTATGTCTTTATTGTATTATAATAATCATAATAGCAGCTCACTACTCAAAACGTGGACCGCCCGGCCTCGAACCTGGAACCTTTTGGTTATAAGGCAGCAGTTCATACCTCTGCACCATTGAAGAATACATATCAAATTCCTGCCATCCTGCACTTACACAGATTATTATAGGCAAGGAACACACATGAAATGTATGTATTCTAAATAATGAAATATTATTTACCCTATACAACTTATAGCCAGATAAATAGACTTGAGCTCTGAGAATTTTGCAGCAGACTCGGCTCCCTTTGGAGAGATAGCTTGCTGCTTGTGCTGATCGACACATTTGCAAAACAAAAGACGTTAATGGAGAAGTGCGAAGGAATTTAAAGTAGAATTTAAAGGTTATACATAGGGACAGGATGAAGGTGTTTCAGCCAATGTAGGTGTCTGGGTTATCCTCATGGACCAAGCCAGTCTTAGGTCTAGGTTACATTTGGAAACACCCATGTGATGTTCGCACCAAAGCTAGTTAGTCCCTTTGTGGATAACTGTGATGTCAAAGTTGGTGTAGGCATCACTCATAAACAGTGCTTAGGTGGATAGGGTCCGTTTATATGTTTTTTGGATGTGTACATGTGACTGTGTGTGTTAGTTTAGTGTGCAAGAGTTGGCCAGCCTGTAACAAATTTGAAAATATCAGGTTAGAATTGCTGTTGCAGAAAACACACTCTAAATAATGAAGAGTCTTGAGCCATTGTTATATATGAACTCTAAACATGAACATCCTTTATTTACTGCTAGCTGATGGAGCCCCCTCATGCTGTGCTTGATGCAACATGGCAAACTGAAGAAATCTATCCGAAAGCTTCCTTAAATCAGTCAGGTTTATTTACATATAATGACTACAAAGCATTTCAATCAAACCAGTCAACATACAGATAAATGATGTAGTACAGAAACACTCCTCTACATTAAGTATTATGTAAAGTCCATAATTATTAAGAGTCATGGGTGAATACCTGGTTAAAAGAAATAAAGTTAAATGTTGAATGAAAAATTAAATGAGTTAAACATTTAAAGTTAAAGGAATCGAATTTTATAACTTGAGCCTGAGACTTTGTTGTCCTTTTCCTTCTATAACAAGATAGCAGTGGCAGTTTGAAGTGAATAGTTAGCATATGCTGAAACAGCAAGTTTTGCACCACCGTTTGGGCTAACCTAGATACACATTTAACCTATAGACAAAATAAGTGCCATTAAAGAGCAGTTGAGGTTATACTCAATGTGAAAGGAGTCTTCTTTGGAGCTTGGGCAGCTCTGGGCAAACTTATAAAAGTAATGGCGGTTTGTCCATGTGGTTAAATTAACATAAGGTGATGACTGGTTTTCAAAGAGGTTCCACAAAGACTTAAAGTTTACCCAATTTGCTGCTTGAACAATGTCTACTTCTAATTGTATAATCATGTGTATGTTAGTGATATTATTTACATGTTTTACTTCCGTAAATCTCAGTAATATGCCCTGTAATATAACACTACTTGATCAATGTCATTGGTATCCTGTGTTAGAAGAATAATTGGATTTCTTTTTTTATCCAATAAACATTAGTTTACAAAAATATACCTAGTCATGTGTGTAGTCTGCAGTCAGACCATATAATGGTACTGTTGGTAGTGACACAGACAGTGTAAGTATTTAGAAACTTTAAAATTTACTAGTTTATTTTGCTAATGACATGTCTAACAGTAACCAGAGACTAGTCCTTATACAAACAAATAAGCTTTCACCCACAAAATTACCCTGATTCATATCCAGCTGTGGTCTACTACTAGAATACTAGATTCCCACCTTGTTTTCCAATAAAGACAGGTGACAGTTGGTGTCAACCCCCCATTTCAGAAGACTACATCACTACTCTCATTAATGCAAAACCATGGCCCTTTTCTGGGATATATTTACATTGCAAGGATTGTATCCAAGCTTCTTACCAATGTTAAAAATTGCCGGCCGAGAGCTTGGATGGTTGGTTTCTATCTGGGCTTTCCGATTTACAAACTTCACACTCAAGTCATTCTTTACATAAGGCACTTCATTTCTGTTCTGCCCATTTATTACTTTGTTTGGCTCTTTTCTATATTACTTGAGACTAAAAAGCCAAATTTATTGGTTCCATATCACCACCAACAGCTATTAGTTTAAACTGTATACAATATCAATTTTAATGGAGTTAGACATTTTGTTCTTAAGTGTCCCTATTACCAAAACACTTGTTAATAAATTGCCCTTCATGTTAAAACATATATGTTGTAGTACTGAAAACAAACAGTCAGTAGTTCTTAAATTGCACTTACCCATACTGGTAATGTTGTAAGCACTTATGTGGTGATAGTCACTACCAGTTGTCATGTGTTAAATTCTGATTACTATAGGAGGTGGGTAGTAGGCACAGCCCAGATCACAATGAGGTATTTGTTTTGCACTAGTCCATTCTTCTAAACTATCTGGTGTTATAGTGTCTTCATTAGTGTACAGGTTAAATCCAAAACAATTCAAATTCAGACTAATCGCTCACTGTTTCCATTAATAAAAATAATAGTTACTAATATTCAAAAAGTACATGTTGTTGTAAAGAGTTGCCTGTTTGTGCTTGCAGATAATGAACTTTTCGTCACATATCAATCCTCTTTTAAAGACTCTGCTGCAGAAAAATAATATGATAGCCAGGCCTTGGGGTTCAATACCGCCAAACAAAGGATATTATTATCTAAAACTGTTGATCTTATTCGGGACCCATGAAGATCATTTGTCAAATGTTACCAGCGCGTGACACTTGTACTTAAATTTGACTTGTTTTCATTGGAGACCTGTGATCCCTTTAACTGGATCTTGAGTATGCTACAACAAATTAAATTCAGTTGTCAATTGGCTGATGGCTCTTGATCCCTGTCAGGTAAGACTTTTTTCTCCATGGAGTCAGGCAGTTTCTTTGATTTGTTATCTACAATGGGCTAGGAAGAGCAGCTTTTACCTGCAGGTGTAAAGACTTAAGAGTTTTGTTTATTTTTGGTCAATACTGCAATACATCCTCTGTTTTAATCTGAGTGTTTTAGTGTGGTCAAAACCAAGTCAAGCATAATTAAATAGTGATGAGAAATATTTATTGGAATAATATTGAAGTTTTGAGTGTCATCTCTGTAATAATTAGATCTAAAGCATGGTTATGATTATGAGTTGGACCATTGACAATCTACTAAACCGTACTGAGTTTAACAAAGTAAAATGTTTGCTTTACGTGTCAGATTCCATATCAGTGTGCATATACAAATCTACCATTAACACTAACTAATCATAATTTATAGCTAAATCGGGTAAAAGGCTGCCAAAGTCGGTCATAAGCAATGAATATGGCCCTGGTTGTCTATAGACTAGTGCTACAATTGTGCGTTAAAGGATGTAAATTCACCTAAATTTTTAAAAGCAGTTTATAGTTCATCACATGGAATTTTCTCAAAGCCAAACTCTTCAACCATTACCTTTTAATTTATGGAGGAGTGTATAGCTATTTGGTGATGTGTTGGCTAAGATAATAGTGTCAAATGTTCTAAGCCAGGTTGCAGTGAGAAGATAGAGCAGATTTTGTACTTAAAGCGGTTTTGGTAAACAATATTATATTATTTCCAAGAGAGTGAATGTTGAGTAAGATGCTTATTAAACTGTAAATATGTTTCTGTACTAGAGTTATTTTTTTTAACTAATTTGAATTAAGTTAATAATAAAGGTGCCACTAGTAGAGGATCTGATTTTAACTTTAGTGATTCCTTTTTTTTAGTAAGTACTTTATCCAATACTGTAGTAGTATGGCAAGCATACTTCATGGTCATGCTGTGTGTTATGGTTGGCTTCTTTGTAATGCTGCCATTACCAGTTATGTCATACAAACAGCATCATGCTATGGGGATACTTTTCATGTACTGGGACTGGGAATCTTGTTAGGGTTGAAATGAAAATGGATGGATACAAATACCATACAATATTGCAGGAGAACTAGTTCCATTCTGCTCTGATCCTGTGGCTTGGGAAAAGATTCATATTTCAACATGTCAATGACCCTAACCATAAGGCCAAAGTGACACTGGAATGGCTCAGAAACAGAAAGGTGAATGTTTTGGAATGGCCAAGTCAAAGCCTTGGGGCCACAAAAAAAAGCACAAAAAAATTCAGATACACAAAGCTGTGTGTTGGCCAACTTCCTCGCACTTCTGCTCCATAAATCCCGGTCAGTGGAAAATGTAATGCACATGCACGCATCTGCTGCCCCACCCCAAATCTTCCTGGAGTTACGCCCCTTTGAATATGCAAATCAATATAAATAGCCCTTTAAGTTCAGTGTTTTGTGAAAAGACAATGGCAAAAGCACAGGAAAAACATACTGTATGTTGGCTTAAGCGGTGGTATAAGCAACAAAAGAAACTGATACAGAGTGGTGGAGAAACTGGAAAGTTCCAAGTCGCAAAGTGCCAAAATAAAAAAAGTGGCCAGATATCAAAGTTGCTGTTAAAAGGCACGTCGTAGCCCACTGTCTGAGTGTCATGTGAAAGCATATTTAGGTACAGGAAGAAAGGAAAAAAAATTGTGACACAGTGAAGAAAAAAAGGTCGAAATATCGATTTTAATTACAAAATTTCCACTTTATGCTCGTAGTTTATTTTGTCATTAAAGTAGAACATCGTAAATCTTAAAATCGATGTTTAATTTATTAGAGTTTCTCAAATCCCATCTTAACTAACGTAGCACATTAAATGCTTCATATTCTATGTGTTCTAATCACTACATGCTTAAACGGGCTTTCTCTTTTTTAGACAGGAGCGCGTATGCACTGAAATCTACACAGAATACATTGCATTCATGATATTACAGCTGTATGAACATTTTAGAATACTAAGATATATACTTGATATTTTCATTATGAAATACATTAAAGTATGTATTAAACATGGGGGCATGGTGGCACAGTGGTAGTGATGAGCTGGCGTCCCGTCCAGGGATTGTTCCTGCCTCCCGCAAGATGCTTGCTGGGACACGCGCAACGCTTGATGAAATAATTTATTGCGGCAGTACTGTGTATGTCGAACGTACCAACCCCCCAATTCCTGTCCTTCCGTTTTCTTTTTCCACGTCGCCAATCGCCATAGTATATGCTCTGTAATAAATGTCAAACCAGCTGTAAGCTTAGAATGCAGATTCTCCAAAATTTTTAAGGAGCATTGAAAAATCTATACAATACGTGTTTAATTATTCCATCCATCTATTCATCCAGGGCCGCGCCAGTCCCATCAAGCATACAGTATGAGGCAGGAACAATCCTTGGATGGGGAGCTACCTCATCGCTACTGGTGCACCACCACTTCCCCACATGTTTAATTATTAACAATATACATTATTTAAATGAAGTTAACAATATATCTGTATAATGTAGTATGCATATTTTAATGCATTTCATCTTAAAAATGATATCAAGTATACATTCTAGTATTCTAACAGCACACAGCTCTAAGAGGATAGCTCTTGGAAATCTGAATCAACTTAGAAGCCAGTCATCATCATCTGTAAACACACACTCTCTTCTATTGAATTGAATTCCTTTATTGTCATTGTATGGTACAGTGAGATTCAATATGGAAATCCTCCATAAACATATTTTCCTATAAACTAACAATTTCCAATAAAATAACAATAATACAATAAAAAATGAAAAATATACAGTATGAAAGCAAAAGTACAATATACATGTACATATTGTGCAGATAGTGCAAAGGGTTCATAAAGTGGCTCAGGCAATATTGCAGCTGTAGTGCAAGTTTACAGTGAGGTAATTGTAATTATAAGTAGAAGTGGTTCTACCTGGAGCACTTGATAGACTGATTGAATGTTTGTAGCTCTTGGGATGGAACTGTTTCTGAGTCTTGAGGTCCATGCAGGAAAGGTTCTGAAGCGTTTGCCAGATGTGGGAAGTTCAAATAGACTGTGTGTTTGGCTGAGTGGAATCCATGCAGATGCTGGTAGCTTTCCTTATGCAGCATGTGCTATAAATTTCCTCCAGGGCTGGAAGCTGTATCTTGATAATCGTCTACGCTTTCAACATAAACCACCATAGAGCTTTTCAATCAGCTGCTGTAGCTGTGATTCCACACTCTGATACAATATGTTAAAATACTCTGTGTTGTACACAAGAGTAACAACTCTAAAGTAGCTGTGGTATTTGGAATAACTTGGCCATTTCATGCACCATTATAGTATTACAGGTTGATTAGAATCTGGTGCCTTGAATTTATAAATAATATATGGATAATTTGAGTGTTTTTAGAGTTAGGGTTAGCCTGCGTCATGGATGTGAATTTAAAAAAGAAAACCTCTCGGGAACAGTAGCACTGCTTTGAAGCTTGGTGCTGCCAGTTTGCAAAACCAAGCAGAAAGATTTGTTCACAATGGGTTGTGCTGCTGTGAGAATGGCTTTACGCCAAGTTTAGTTTTTATACATTGTGATGCAAGTGTGGAAACGGGTGTACACAACATTTTAGTGCGTATGCACCATTTATACAAGAGGCCCCTATTGAGAATCTGTGGCACTCTTTGAAAACTGCTGTCCAGAGGTGCTATCCCACCAACCTAGAGGATCTCTATAAATTCTGCTAAGAAGAATGGGGAAGAATCATTCCTGAACAATGTATAAAACTGTTACATTTTTACCTGAAAAGAATTAAGGCTATTATTGCAGCTAAAAGGTTCATGAAAAACTATTAATGTGTAGGGCTTAAATATTTATGCAAATACTAACTTTTGAGTTTTTCTTCTTTGGTTAAACATCTACAGAAAATGGTTTATTTTGACTTTGGAAATGTTACAGCATAAATACTGAATGGATAAATATGTGTACAATCTTTTGTCATGCAGAAAATTATGATGGGGGATTGAATACTTTTGCAAGCCATTGTAAATACATAAAGTTTAAACGACCAATAGGCAAAGCACTAATATTTATGTTAGCTACCATTCTGTCAGTGGGTGTATTTATACTAGGGCTGCTATTCAGTTAAAAAAAAAATTCAAATAAAAATTGTGATTTATCACACAATTAAAATTGTAATTGAAAATGATCATATTAAATTATTCCAGTTACTATAAAGTCTTGCATATAATAAGCACTTGTGTATAATGTGCAAGCTGATTAATAGAAAATTTTCAGGTAAAAAAGAAATTTGCATATAATGTGTATACCCTTACATTTTCAAGGTTTTAGGGGAATGTTGACTTTTGTTGACCGGATACGCAAGGGTGATAATCAGCTGTAAATGTCGAATAAAACTCGCTGTTACAATAAAGAGAGGCCATCTTTGCTTGAACAAATGTTAGAATCTTTGACTTGTTACTACTATTATCTAATCCCTGCGTGAGTGTGAGTACTGAAGAGCAAACAATAGCAAAAATTACATCAACATCTGGCAAAATAGAGAAGCAAATGTGCAAAGCGAAATACTTCATGGATGACGTTTTGTGTATATTTTATTATTTCAAATTGGACTCTTGACATGTCGGACTCTGATTTTGGTGCAGGTCATCTGGAGATTAAGATCAAAAATGAAAATGAGGTACCTGCATCAGTTGACTTTATATGACCATCACCTATAATTTTCTTTTTTTCTGGATACTGTTTCCATAATCAGTGAATTCCTAAAGCGAGATTTTTGATTTGGGATGGCATTAAGAAAAAAACATGATACCAAATGAAATAACCCAATCCTGTATAGGGGGATTAGTTAATTCTAATATACCAGTGCCAATGGGTTTATTGTCAATTGACTGCATTCTGGGTTTAAATTAATAATAAATACATTTTATTTAGGGAGTAGAAGTCTGGGCATCTCTGCTCAAGCTGCTGCCCCCGCTACCCGACCTCGAATAAGTGGAAGAGGATGGATGGATGGATGGACATTTTATTTATATAGTGACTTTTCCATGCTCAAGGAGTTTACAATAGAGCAGTTTACAGGAGCAGTACCAAGGGACTGTAATAAGCCTGTGCTGATAAAATATTCTGCACTCCCACTATCAGTTATAGCTGTGACATTAGACTTATTTATAAGTCTAAGTATATATTTATATATTTATAGTCTAAGTCTATAAGTAGCAACAAGAAGTAAACTTTTAAATAGTTCTTGGCTACAGGTGCCCATCCCCCAACCTTTACATGAAGTGGACACTTCAATTTCGTTGAAGCTTTGGGCAGTTTGAAGCTACATGTCCCTGATTACCTTAATAAAAACAAACCTTTTATTCCTTAAACAACATTGCTGCTCTTGCAAACTGACTAACATCCATATTACTAACCGAGAATGCTAAACCGGATGGACGCAGGGACATCCGGCCATGGGCCGTAGCCGCAAAAAGACGTACTGCGCAGGCGCCCCAAGAAATGAGGGGCCGCGAGAGGCGGATGAGGGGCCATGAGAGGCGGACAAGACCACAGAAAAAAGGAGTGAGCACAGAAAAAAGGAGTCAAAGAAATGAGGCGCCGCGAGCACAGAAAAAAGGAAAAGGCACAGAAAAAAGTAGTCAAACGCAGGCGCCGCACAGCGCCACACGTAACTAGCACACAAAAAAAAAGAAGACGCTCGTGCACAACAGCAAGGCACCCCCCCCCCCCCCCACAGGCACCGGACGGGACACACACCAAGAGGGGGATTCAACAAGCCCCTGGAACACAAAAAAAAAGAACACAAAACCACCCCACACACCCTACAAGCAACGGACGGGACACACACAAAGAGGGGGATTCAACAAGCCCCTGGAACACAAAAAGAAAGAAGACGCTCGCGCAACAACAATCCTCAAGAATGCTAAACCGGATGGACGCAGGGACATCCGGCCATGGGCCGTAGCTGCAAAAAGACGTACTGCGCAGGCGCCCCAAGAAATGAGGGGCCGCGAGAGGCGGACAAGACCACAGAAAAAAGGAGTGAGCACAGAAAAAAGGAGTCAAAGAAATGAGGTGCCGCAAGCACAGAAAAAAGGAAAAGGCACAGAAAAAAGTAGTCAAACGCAGGCGCCGCACAGCGCCGCACGAAACCCATTGCACACGAAACTAGCACACAAAAAAAAAGAAGACGCTCGCACACAACAGCAAGGCACCCCCCCCCCCCCCCCCCCACAGGCACCGGACGGGACACACACCAAGAGGGGGATTCAACAAGCCCCTTGAACACAAAAAAAAAAGAACACAAAACCACCCCACACACCCTACAAGCAACGGACGGGACACACTCAAAGAGGGGGATTCAACAAGCCCCTGGAACACAAAAAGAAAGAAGACGATCGCGCAACAAAAATCCTCAAGAATGCTAAACCGGATGGACGCAGGGACATCCGGCCATGGGCCGTAGCCGCAAAAAGACGTACTGCGCAGGCGCCCCAGGAAATGAGGGGCCGCGAGAGGCGGACAAGACCACAGAAAAAAGGAGTGAGCACAGAAAAAAGGAGTCAAAGAAATGAGGTGCCGCAAGCACAGAAAAAAGGAAAAGGCACAGAAAAAAGTAGTCAAACGCAGGCGCCGCACAGCGCCGCACGAAACCCATTGCACACGAAACTAGCACACAAAAAAAAAGAAGACGCTCGCACACAACAGCAAGGCACCCCCCCCCCCCCCCCCAGGTGTCAGCATAGGTGGATCTCCTTACAATAAAGCACTATTAACCGTTCAACTGCAGAAAAGGCTACATATTAACAGTGAGTGCGATCCTCCTTATTACTTATCCATATTTCGCATGCTGAGGAACAAACAAGTCGTGAATACACGGTCACGGGTACAAAACGATTCGGATCGGATAACTGGACCAAACACACGAACACGAATGAAACAACAAAATACACGGCGGCGCATACAACGCGCTTCGGAAACTCCGGGAGAAAAAATGTCTCGGATCAAAAAACGCAAAGCTCAAGTAACCCCGTTACAGAGACGTGCCCAAATGGACAGACACAATGAACATAGACGCATACAGCGCGCGTCTCAAAGTGCTGCATCGAAACAAGCACGATTTCAAACCGAAAGAGCTCGCGTCTCAGACATACAAAAAAGGGAGCGAAGAGACAGAATAAATGAACGCAGACGTGTACAACGCGCATATGAACTGCCAGAAAACAAGCAAGCAAGACTCCAAAAGCAGAAAGCTCAACTGACCGACATACAAAAACGGACAAGGCTCGATACAAACAATGCACGACGTAGACTGAAACGGACTTTTCGCAAAGCGGAGGCGAATCAATTAAATCTGAATTTCCCCTTAGAATATTTGAAGACTATTAACCCGGCCGGAATACCACAACACAACCTTACCCTTAAAAAACGGAACAATAATCATGCTATTAAGAAACCTTAACACTAAACAGGGTTTATGCAATGGCACACGGTTAGTCGTCAACACCATGACACACAATGTTATTCAAGCAACAGTTATTACAGGATCACATGCTAACAATACTGTTCTCATTCCTAGAATTGACCTTACGAGTTCTGACCTAGAATTACCTTTTACATTGAAACACCGACAGTTCCCCATTAAACCTGCATTTGCCATGACCATCAACAAATCACAAGGACAAACCATGGACAAGGTTGACATCTACCTCTCTGAACCCGTTTTTGGACATGGACAACTTTATGTTGCCTTCTCACGTGTTCGACGTTCATCTGACGTTAAAGTTAAAGTTATAAATAATCCATGCCAAGGAAGACTCATTCAAGGACAAGACACCATCTTTACTACTAATGTTGTATACAAAGAAATATTCCAATAAAACATTACTCTATGCCAAACACTCTATTTGTTATTTCTATAGGCATCATCCACACCTGCACACTATTCTATATCTAATTCATACATCTTACTCTTTGTCATGCCCCAACGCCAATTCCTCTGTACTTCTGTAGCTAACATATAAAATGTCATAATGTAATTTATAGGTTTGGGCCCCATACAAAACTCTAACAGGCGTTTTACTAATATATTAAAGTAGACTGGAATATCAAATATCTTTTTGAAATCTTAAAAAAAAAAAAAAAAAAAAAAGTTCCAAGGAGTCACAGCAAGTGTTATTTATTTCATACATTGTAAATGCTGATTCTAGACTTATCATCCAATGACGACAGTATAAACACTGCAACACATCTCAGGGTCACACATATTGAGATTTGAGTTTCTGTTCTGTCTCACAGAACAACATTTGTGTGTCAGTTTTTATCCATCCAGATCACACAATTTCCAGTTGTCTCAAAACACCACTAACATCTACAGTTATTTCCAGTTTCAAATAAAAAACTAACAGCGTCAGATCCCTTAGTATGTATTGTGATCATGACTGAGGGAATAAAAGTGAAAAAAAAAAACACTAACTTTTACAAGTACTATAAATGTACACTGGCTGTTACAGACGTAAATCAAGTGTGTGTTTTTATTGTATAATATTAACAATAAGAGCAGCTCACTGCTCAAAACGGTAAATATACGAAGCAGTCAGGATTCTTACCGCTGCCCCACTGAAGCTGTTGTATCATCCTTGTACCTTTTGTGAAAGTGTTTATTTGATCTTTGGATGTCAGGCTTCACACATTATACAGTTTATATCTACATTTTGTCGTTTATTACTAAAATATGAAAAACATTTCTGTTTTAACAATGTGTTTACATAGATTATTGTAGAAACGGAACACACATGAAATGCATGTGTTCCAAATAACAATCTATTATTTCCATATACAGCTCTAGGTACCTGGCTCCCAGGTAATCAAGGCTTGAGCTGAGAGAACTTTGTGCCCGTTCTGCGGCGGTTCGGGGATGAAATAGTAGGCTGTTTGCTGCTTCTCTTGATCGACACATTTATAAGACAAAAGACGCTGATGGAGAGGTGCAAAGGGATTTAAGGTGGGCCGGGTTTACAAGTTTTTTCATAGGCTTTGGTAATTCTAGTGTTAAAGGGGAGCCACTGCATCCAAAGCCTCTCTCAAAGTCATATTATAGTTTGATGTTAGCTGATCTAAGTTGTTTTCCACAATTACATTTGACTTACTCAAAATATCTATACATTTTGAAACAGAGTTAAAATCTAGATGTTGCACTCTCCTTGTTTTAATCTGTGAATGTGCTGGTAAGGGCAGAACCAAATCAAACGTAATTAAGTAGTGATCAGAAAAAACTTAATTTAATGAAGTAATATTTAAATTTTGAATTTCAACTCTGTGAGTTATAATTAAGTCTAATATGTGCTTATGACTTACTGCCGGCAATGCGGACCAGGCTCTGGCAACGATCGTACAGGGACCGAACAGCCCGTATCAGGGGGTCCGGTACCCCATACTCCCGGAGTACCCCCCACAGGATTCCCCGAGGGACACAGTCGAATGCCTTTTCCAAGTCCACAAAACACATGTAGACTGGTTGGGCAAACTCCCATGCACCCTCCAGGACCCTGCTAAGGTTATAGAGCTGGTCCACTGTTCCGCGACCAGGACGAAAACCACACTGTTCCTCCTAAATCCGAGGCTCGACTATCCGACGGACCCTCCTCTCCAGGACCCCTGAATAGACTTTTCCAGGGAGGCTGAGGAGTGTGATCCCTCTGTAGTTTGAACACACCCTCCGATCCCCCTTCTTAAAGAGGGGGACCACCACCCCGGTCTGCCAATCCAGAGGCACTGTCCCTGATGTCCAAGACAGTCCTACAACATCCAGAGCCTTGAGGAACTCCGGGCGTATCTCATCCACCCCCGGGGCCCTGCCACCAAGGAGTTTTTTGACCACCTCGGTGACCTCAGTCCCAGAGCCTGGTCCGCATTGCCGGCAATAAGTCGAACCCGTTTCCAGTGAGAGTTGGACTCCGCCAGGGCTGCCCTTTGTCACCGATTCTGTTCATAACTTTTATGGACAGAATTTCTAGGCGCAGCCAGGGCGTTGAGGGGGTCCGGTTTGGTGGGCTCAGGATTGGGTCACTGCTTTTTGCAGATGATGTTGTCCTGTTTGCTTCATCAGGCCGTGATCTTCAGCTCTCTCTGGATCGGTTCGCAGCCGAGTGTGAAGCGGCTGGGATGAGAATCAGCACCTCCAAATCCGAGACCATGGTCCTCAGCCGGAAAAGGGTGGAGTGCCCTCTCAGGGTTGGTAGCGAGATCCTGCCCCAAGTGGAGGAGTTCAAGTATCTCGGGGTCTTGTTCACGAGTGAGGGAAGAATGGAGCGTGAGATCGACAGGCGGATCGGTGCGGCATCGGCAGTAATGCGGGCATTGCATCGGTCTGTTGTGGTGAAAAAGGACCTGAGCCGCAAGGCGAAGCTCTCAATTTACCAGTCGATCTATGTTCCTACCCTCACCTATGGTCATGAGCTATGGGTAGTGACCGAAAGAACGACATCGCAAATACAAGCGGCTGAAATGAGTTTCCTCCGCAGGGTGTCTGGGCTCTCCCTTAAAGATAGGGTGAGAAGCTCAGTCATCCGCGAGGGGCTCAGAGTAGAGCCGCTGCTCCTCCGCATCGAGAGGAGTCAGATGAGGTCGCTCGGGCATCTGATCAGGATGCCTCCTGGACGCCTCCCTGGTGAGGTGTTCCGGGCACGTCTAACCGGGAGGAGGCCCCGGGGAAGACCCAGGACACGTTGGAGGGACTATGTCTCTCGACTGGCCTGGGAACGCCTTGGGATTCTCCCGGAAGAGCTAGAAGAAATGGCCAGGGAGAGGGAAGTCTGGGCATCTCTGCTCAAGCTGGTGCCCCCGCGACCCGACCTCGGATAAGCGGGAGACAATGGATGGATGGATGGATGGATGTGCTTATGATTATGAGTTGTACCATTGACAATCTGACAAAATTCTACTGAATTTTACAAATAACTAAAACTTTTGCTAAAAATGTCAACATGTACATTAAAATCTCCCATCAACACTACATGATCATAATGTATACAGTATTAATGATAATTTATAATGCATGGCACATCTTTTCAAAATGGGGTTGCAGACTTGATGCTATCACTCTCAAGTCATGCTCAAAGTTTAGATCTGTGATTTGTTTTCATTGAGGCAACAGCTGAAGGATGTTGCAGAAGGAAGCAGAATGCCCACAGCCTTCTGTCTTATGTGTGGTTATTTCCTCTCCAAACTAAGCCGGAATTCTGAGTTGCAAACCCCAGCCTCAGGGTGGAATCAAATGTCATCTCAAAGAGCTGGTTCTTTTCAGGGGAGCTGAAATCAGCAGGTGTTTCTGCAATGAATGCATCTATTACCCATCCATACTAAGCAGTGTTTTTGAAATACTTCTGGAAAAAAGAAATTCAGTGAAGAAATTTTTACCTTGAGTCAGGGAGACACTGTGATTTCTCTCTCTCTCTCTCTCTCTCTCTCTCTCTCTCTCTCTTCAACAAATGCACTCAGATTTTCAAAAATATCTGCATTTCCTTGATCAAGCCTCCTGTCCTAAATCTCCAACTTTCAAGTAAATGCACTCATCTTGCCAGGAAGGTACTTGACTTTGCCCTGAAGCTACAGAGATGGGTCATTCAGATTTCCAAATATATCAGAGATACGCATCAAAAATTGTTCATCATTAAATTTGTTTGCAATGTCATCCATACCCTCCTCCTCCAAAAAAAAACAAACTAATTTCCTCTCTATGTTGAAAGACTTAGCCACCTTGCTTTGCTGAATAACACAGCTGAATGGTCAGCTCCCAACTCCTCGCAAAGAGCAGACAATAGCCACGTGTTCAGAGATCTCATTTTATTGAAATTGATCACGCTAATAATATTGATCATAACGTTGTATATCTTAGGGCTAATCTTCCTTGATACTAGCGCTTCTCTGTGTATAAGTGTGTCCATGGTGCATTTGGCAAGGCGCTGTTCATTAGTGCCCACAATCCATTTCCATTACCTGAAATGGTCTGTGCATCATCCGTGCAAATGCTCACGATTCTCCAATTTCAGCCCGTATACTGTCACATAAGTCAATATTCTTAAGCAGTTCTTTAGTTGCCACACTAGTGAATCTATATCAACAAAGCACACATAAGGAGTAAACAAGCAGTCTTTACTTGTATCAGTAGCCTCATCAACTTGTAAAGCGAAACACAGGTCTATTAGTTTTTCATTTAGTTCTTCCAAGTCGTTTGAAATGTCATATATGAGTCTTGCGATCGTGTCATTTGACAGTAGGATAGCCTTTAGTTTTGAGGCACTAATCTCATCTAGCATAACAGACACCAAATCCAAGGGTGTTCAGAGAATCAGCTCCTCTGTTAATATGTGTGGTTTCTTGTTTTGTGCAACTCTGTAGATGACTTTGTATGAGGCTGTTTGTGTTTTGGTATTCACTGTTGTCGCTTTTACATAGCAACATTCCTGCTCACAGTATCTTTTTAGTTTTCTCTGAAAAAAATCAAGTGGTTTATTGATGTAACTGACATGTAATGTTGCTATGTGTCTTCTTAATTAGTTTGGCTTCATGCAGTCAGCAGCTAGAATTTTCAGATTCTTCTTAATTTGTTTGGCTTCATGCAGTCAGCAGCTAGAATTTTCAGACATAGAAGACACAATGGTTTCTTCTCATCTTGAGCCACACTGACAGTGAACGCAACAGCAAGATAGGCTTTATCATGTTTTCTTCACTTTGGCTTTGAGTGACTGTATGTAAAATCTGTTGTTTTTACTTTACGGTTCTTTTGCTGTCAAAGAAAAAAAAAAAAACCTCTAAGGCACTGTTTATTATTGCTCCAACTTGAAACATGGAAATTCAGCTTTGGTTCCGCTACACATTTTAGGACACTCCCAACCTGAGATTTGTTGTGCTTTGCACCACCCCTATAGTCCCATGGCTGAGACTGTGCCACACACACTGAGAATCACTAAACTGGACAATGAGCCTAATTTGATGTCATGACCAAAAGAGATGGACAGATGGTCTTTATCAAGACTGTATCCATCCTAGACTGGATACCAGTCATCCAGTTTCTAAACTGTTCATTTAAAATTATGATGAAAACTACTTCACCGAGGGTGTGTTCTCAGAGGTGAAACATTATTTTTGTTTTTTACAGAGTTGCATGGCATTTAGATGGTGTCAGCACCAGTGTAATGAGTGTCATTAATAACACACCAACTGTGAAACTTCAGAGATGGCAGATCTGCCTTAAGCATGACTATGCCTGATAAACCATCCTTCTAGTCCACAGGGTTGATTGCTTTGGTCCATTCACAGTGAAGATTGGCCAGAGGAATAAAAAACATTAGGTGATCAAATCCAAATGCATGACAACTCATTATGTTTTCTCGAAACTGAGCTCAGGTGCATCCTGTTTCCCCTGATCATCCTTGAGTTGTTTCTGCCGCTTAATTGGAGTCCACCTGTGGTAAATTCAGTTGACTGGACATGATTTGGAAAGGCACACACCTGTCTATATAAGGTCCCACAGTTGACAGTTTATGTCAGAGCACAAACCAAGCATGAAGTCAAAGGAATTGTCTGTAGACCTCCGAGACAGGATCGTCTCGAGGCAGATATATCTGGGGAAGGTTACAGAAAAATTTCTGCTGCTTTGAAGGTCCCAATGAGCACAGTGGCCTCCATCATCCGTAAGTGGAAGAAGTTCGAAACCACCAGGACTCTTCCTAGAGCTGGCCGGCCATCTAAACTGAGCGATCATGGGAGAAAGGCCTTAGTCAGGGAGGTGACCAAGAACCCGATGGTCACTCTGTCAGAGCTCCAGAAGTCCTCTGTGGAGAGAGGAGAACCTTCCAGAAGGACAACCATCTCTGCAGCAATCCACCAATCAAGCCTGTATGGTAGAGTGGCCAGACGGAAGCCACTCCTTAGTAAAAGGCACATGGCAGCCCGCCTGGAGTTTGCCAAAAGGCACCTGAAGGACTCTCAGACCATGAGAAAGAAAATTCTGTGGTCTGATGAGACAAAGATTGAACTCTTTGGTGTGAATGCCAGGCGTCACGTTTGGAGGAAACCTGGCACCATCCCTACAGTGAAGCATAGTGGTGGCAGCATCATGCTGTGAGGATGTTTTTCAGCGGCAGGAACTGGGAGACTAGTCAGGATAAAGGGAAAGATGACTGTAGCAATGTACAGAGACATCCTGGATGAAAACCTGCTCTAGAGCGCTCTTGACCTCAGACTGGGGCGACGGTTCATCTTTCAGCAGGACAACGACCCTAAGCACACAGCCAAGATATCAAAGGAGTGGCTTCAGGACAACTCTGTGAATGTCCTTGAGTGGCCCAGCCAGAGCCCAGACTTGAATCCGATTGAACATCTCTGGAGAGTTCTTAAAATGGCCGTGCAGCGATGCTTCCCATCCAACCTGATGGTGCTTGAGATGTGCTGCAAAGAGGAATGGGCGAAACTGGCCAAGGATAGGTGTGCCAAGCTTGTGGCATCATACTCAACAAGACTTGAGGCTGTAATTGCTGCCAAAGGTGCATCGACAAAGTATTGAGCAGAGGCTGTGAATACTTATGTACATGTGATTTCTCAATTTTTTTATTTTTAATAAATTTGCAAAAACCTCAAGTAAACTTTTTTCACGTTGTCATTATGGGGTGTTGTGTGCAGAATTCTGAGGACAAAAATGAATTTAATCCATTTTGGAATAAGGCTGTAACATAACAAAAGGTGGAAAAAGTGATGTGCTGTGAATACTTTCTGGATGCACTGTACTTGCCTGAGCATCATGGAAAAGTAATTAATATGACTTAAGGCATAGAGAGGAAATTTTGACTTATTGATTTACAGCTTCCTGGTGCATTATAGACAAATTGTAAGATTACTAAATCATACCACAAATTCTGAAGGTCACATACACAGTGTGATGTTCCAGTTAAAGAATTAAATAAATGTCTCACCATTAACAAAGTGAGTCATGCTCCAAGCTTTGAAAGACTGTGATAACAAATTTTAAGGACTTTCTTCTTGAATTACAAATTTATATTACAAATTTCAGGACAGCTATGTCAGTAAGTTCTTTGCTTGTCTGTGGAATGGCCAATAGGGTGAGGCAGCTTGAAGGCCGAGGTCTCCAGGACTCTGAACAAATCCAAATCATATTATGTAATATCATGTAGTGCTGAATTCTGCTCTGTACTTGTAATATTTCTATTGCACTATTATATTGTATTGAGGATTACTTGTGTTCTGTGTATTGTATTGTATTTACCCCCTTTTTTTGACACCAACTGCACACCCAGCCTACCTGGAAAGGTACTTTGAACTGCCTTTCCCAAAGTTTCTTCCATTTTTTCCCTACAAGGGTTTTTTGGAGTTTTTCCCTCTCTTCTTGGAGAGTCAAGGCTAGGGGCTGTCAAAAGGCGGGGCCTGTTAAAGCCCATTACAGCATTTCTTATGTCATTTTGGACTATATAAAAATAAATTGTATTGTATTGGCTAAACAGTACCTCTAGTGACAAATCAGAACAACTTCCATATATTTTTCTGTACTTACCTCCAGGTTCTAGTTCATTTCTCCTTGCCTTTTCCTTGTTTACTTCCAAGAGGTTTTGAGATTTTAGTTTTCTTCCACATCACTACTGTTAAATGCCATGTGTCACTTCTGAAAAATTTGTTTTATTCAAAATAATGTTGTTTAAAGATGTTTAAAATGTTTGTTGAATGTAAAGGCTTTGAACTGTGTATATTCTAGGTTCATTTTGTAAAAGCAGTAGCTTAGTATATCTTTCTTTTCATATCACGGAAACCAAGTTTAAATTTCCATCAGAGTTCAGCCTTTTGCATTGAATTTATTACTGTTGCACCAAATGGAATGAGGAATTTAACTCTGTAAATGTTCTATAGCTGAGAAGATGATAGCAGCAGCTCCCATAGCCAGAAATCTGATCGTGTCACCTGCCTTAAGCCTCTAGCTCACCTCATTTCCAGCACCAGTTTACCATACTGAGGCAAGTATTCACTAACAATGGTGTTGTACCCTTTTGCATTTTTATATTTAGTGACAATAGTTTTTCTGAGTGACTTGAACTGCTCTGTTACCTTCAGCATTGTCAAGGAGCAGAGATTGAAAGTGACACTTTTAAGCAGGTGGTTTGTGTAAAAATCTGTTTCAGAATCTGGGGGTACGAATTATATATTAAGATATTAATGGGTGAACTTTAGGGAGATAATCAGTTTGTCTCCTGGGCTATGATCTAATGAAAGGATGTTTTTCAGATACTTTGTTATAAATATTTATATTGATGGGATCAAGGCCCCACATATTTACTACCTCTGTAGGGCCTTAAGGTCTGCCATAGTCCTTTGCCCATGCTAGAATGTGATGCAGATTTTGTTATTAAGTTGTTAATTGTAAACCTTAAGAAATTATAAATCATTTCAGAGGCAACTTGACTTTCCTGAGCCTGGGTATAGTATCAGTTAAGAGTTCTTTACGGGAAAAGTGATGCAGTGGCATTATAAGAATACTGTGTTGTCATCAACAAAATTATTGATAGTGTTTGTGTTATGCCTCAGAAATAGATTGTTTAATGTCAGAGTGAACAGATTTCTGCAAAGTGGTTTAAATTAATTAAAGATGTGAAACACACAAAATATTCATGTCACTGAAAAACTTGGAAAGAGCATAGCACAGCTATAAGTCTGCCTTTACCGGGCAGGAAGAAGACTAATGAAGGAGGCCACCAAGAGGCCTATGATAACTCTGAAGAAGTTATAGGCTACAGAGGTTGAGATTAGAGAATGAAGAACATGCAACAACTGTTGCCCAAGTTGCGTCAGCAGTCTTGTCTTTGTATCAAAGAGAAAGCCACAATTTAATTTAAAAAAAAAATATATATATATACATATCTATATACACATGACATCTTATCTACAGTTTACCAGAAAGGTACATGGGAGACTCTTAAGTCTTCTGAAAGAAGTTTATTTGGTCTGAGATCAGAATTGAGACTTTTTGGGCATTAAACTAAATATCACGTTTGGCATAAACCAGACACTGCAAATTATTAAAACAGACCATCACTGTTGTGGAGTGTGATACTGCTTCTCTTTAGCAAACCCTGGAAGGTTTGTGATGTTAGAGGGTAAAATGAATGCGGCAAAATGGAGGAAAACCTGAAGCAAGTCCGCAAGAAAACTGCACCTTACGAGAAAAATAATTTTCCTTCAAGATAACAACCCCAAGCATAAAAGTTAAAACTACACAAAAATGACTTAAAACAACGATGTTAATGTGATGGAGTCTCCACATCAGAGACCATATCTCCATTTACTCATGATCCCCATGCAACCTGACAGACCTTGTGCAGTTTTGTAAAGAATAGGGAAAATGGCAGCGTCCAGATGTTAAAAGCTGATAGAAACATATCCACACAAAGTTAAGGCACTAATCGTTGTCAGAGGTATATCTACAAAGTACTGACTTAAAGGGGGTAAATACTTATGCTTTAAACTTATATTTTATTGACATTTATACATGCAGAGAAGCTTATTATCTCCCCAAAGTAATGTGAAACTACTAAGGAGGTACTTTGTGATTTTTGTACATGGGATGTTTTATATTGTAGAGGGAGAAATCCTGCTTAGATTAAATAGGGTAAAAGATAAGAAATCATAAGGACCAGATTACATTTAACCTTGAGTACTTCAAGAAGTTAGTAAATACATATATAAACTCTTGGCACATATTTTTTTTTTTAAATCTTTGCATGCTCATAAAATTCCTAAGACTGGAGGTTAGCAGATATTATCTATTGTATTAAAAGGGTTAGTGGGCTGTAACTATAGACTGGTAAACTTAATGTACATCATAGGTAAATTAATGGAAACAATCTTAAGGAAAAAGATCCAGCACCACATATCTGAAACAGGTGTATTAGCAAATATTCAACTAGGATTCAGACAGGGAAGGTTGTGTTTCAGTAATATGCTAGAATTCTGCGAGGATGCATAAAAAGCATGCAATATGATATTATTTATTTTCAATTTTGGAAGGATTTTGATAAAGTATCACATGAAGTGTTTGTGATCAAACTAAAATAAGTGGGATTTCAAAGTGCAGTGTGGAGGAGGGTAAAAAAAATTGGATCAAGCACAGTAAGAAAAGTGAAGGGGAATCTTTTTCAGAATTATGTGTTGTTAAATGTGCTGTCCTTCCAGGCTGGTCATACCAAAGTAGGTGGAAGGGCACATAATGGAGAATCAGCTAAAATGCTCCAAGAGGAATTGGACAGCATATAGGCTTGGACAGTTTTGTGGCAGATGAGATTTAAATACACAAATAAAATGTATAAAAAGTAGAAGTGTTAGATTTGAATATACAGTTTGAGGCCTGAAACTTGAGGTATCGAGAATGATCTTGGAGTCATGGTGCACTCCTCACCACACTGAAATATTGTACAGAAACAATCAAGCAGGCTAATGCAGTGTTAGAATTATATATCATGATTTGTGAAGTACAAGTCAAGGGAGTTTATGGTTAAGTTATAAAACACACTAGTGAGGCCTCACCCTGGAGTACTGTGTGTAGTCTTGTGTGTATTACTGTGTGTAGTTTTGGCCTCCATGCCACAAAAAAATGGAACAGTGCTAAGGGAAGTCTAGAGAAGAGTTACCAAGCTGGTTCAAGGACTAAGAGTTTTGAGCTACAGGTATGTGCAGAGACTGAAGAAACTTAACCTTTTCAGTTTAAGCAAAAAAAGATTAAGAGGTGACATGATTGAGGTTTTTAAAATCATAAAAGGAATTAGTACAGTAGATCCCAGCTGTTGCTTTAAAATCTGCAAAGAGAACCCAGGGAATCACTGGGAAACTTGTTATGGGCATATTCTACATAAATGTTAACTTTTTTCATACAAAGAACCATAGACGCATTAAATAAATTGCCAAGTAGTGTGGTGGATAGAAGGACTTCAGGGAACCTAGAAATCTTCATTTGATGTTATTTTGTACAATCTAGGTGATAAGGATTTACGAGCCTGGTGGATAGAATGGCACGTTCTCGTCACAATTGTTATAGTAATCAGTTATTTTGTATTTTATATCTGTAATTAATTTACACCAATTTTCAGAGATCGGTTTTCATTTTGCCATTGAAAAGTCTTTTTGTATTGAGGAATATCTAATAAAGCCAAATTAAATCCACTGTGATTCAATTTTGTATTAAAAAATAAAACATTCTAAGGGAGGAATACTTTTTGTAGGCACTGTACAATTGTTTTTTCCATTGAAAAATATATTTTTTTTTAATCTGTACATAAATACATTGGTTTAACAATATTTTTTGACAATAAAAATAAGTCTCTTCTACTGTGCAACATTCATTTTTGATATATATTTATATTTTTGTGTTTTTTTGTCCTTAGTCCTTTATGTACCAGTTGCTAAAAGGATTAGCATTTTGTCACAGCCGTAATGTACTGCACAGAGATCTAAAGCCCCAGAATCTTCTCATTAATAGGGTAAGTTGTGTTTATTTGTTGGTCTAGTGATATTTATCCTTTCTATAGGAAACTAAAAAATTCATGTACTAATTGTTCACACTCAGACTGACACAAGTACTTTTTAATTTTACTTGTTAATTTTACTTCAGACATTGTCATTTTGTTTTTTTGATCCCTTTTGATATTTTTGTGTCAGCTGCACACTTTGTTTTTGCTTTTTTGTTTCATTTTCAACTTTTGCATAGAGATGCACTGACTGTGATTTGTTTGGCCAATTGTGATGTCCAGTTTTGTTGACAGAAAATCAACCATTCCTGAATCTTTTTTCTGATTTCATGGTGCTATACAATTTGCATGTATTGTGAGCAGGTTTGGGTCAGAATACTAACAATGAAATTCAGTATTTTACCTAATGATTAAAACATTGAAGTCTTCAGGCAGAAATAAAGTAATAGTCAAGGTTTAAGCTGTATTTTGTCCATCCATCCCATTTATTACTGACTTAGTCAAATTCATCTCCTCTGCATACCAATGCCAGTCCTGGTAGTGTCTGGTGCAATACATGAAACTTTCTAAAACATGTTTGTATTGGGTCAGTTGTTCATTTAATTGAAGATGACAGAGTTCATATGAATTGTAATATTACATTGAACCTGCTTAATCCATTACAAATTTGAGTTTTTGCTTTTCTCTAATTAGCCTTATGCCATGGCTGAAATGTTTCTTTTTCACAAAGCAAGCTGAAGGTGCCTCTGCTGACCACCTCCTTAAGCATGACAAACGTTTTTTGTAACTAGTTAGATACCTTTGTTTTAAATACAATAATATTTCTGACTAAGTTTGTTTACTCATTCCAAATTGTGAAATTTTCCAAATAATCTGTATTGCTCATGGAAGTTCCAGAGCAGTAGCAAAATTTAATATCACCCCTCTCTCGGTTTTATAATTATCATAAATCAAAACAGTGGAATATGCAGAGTTTTACTTATGAAAATCCAGCTGTACATCATGTTTAATACACTACAGTAATCCCTCGCTATATCGCGCTTCGACTTTCGCGGCTTGACTCTATCGCGGATTTTATATGTAAGCATATTTAAATATATATCGCGGATTTTTTGCTGGTTCGCGGATTTCTGCGGACAGTGGGTCTTTTAATTTCTGGTACATGCTTCCTCAGTTGGTTTGCCAAGTTGATTTCATACAAGGGATGCTATTGGCAGATGGCTGAGAAGCTACCCAACCAGAGCGCGTATTACGTATTAAATAAAACTCCTCAAATATATTGTGAGCACGGGGGCTGTTCGCACCCCTAGAAGATACGGCTGCTCCTCAAAAAACGCTGAAAGATTACCTTCACATTGCTGCCATCCTTGTTGGGCTTACATGTGGCTGCTTTGTCAAGCGATATGCTTCCTGTATGGTGCTTCGCATACTTAGACAATAAGCCCAAGCAGCAAGCAACCTGCTATCCCATCCCCCCACTGCCGCAGGAAGGGCAAAAAGCTCTCCCAGCTCAAGCCTTGTTTATCTGGGAGTGAGGTACCTGGAGCTGTATAGGGTAAATAATATATTGCTATTTGGAACACATTAGCTACAGGTGGAAGCTCCATGCAACTGTTGTTACGGTTCTGCCTTTGTCCAGAAACTTGTTTCATAACCTTTATGACCTTAGTCTTGGAAAGTCTTTCTCCTGTGGGGCAACTGGGATCTTTTCCTGAATAAGATCAAGCACAGTTGGGTATGATGCGACAGGAGCTTCCACCTGCAGATAAAGTCACTTCAGTACACATGTATTTTGTGAGCATGCCCGTGTCAATCAAGTAGAGGAAGCGCTGCAGTTTACTTGTGACTGTAGGAAGATATGTAAATAAATCAAGGTAAATAAAATTTGATCTGGCTTTTATATAAGGAACATATAAATGATTTAATATAAAGACCATCACAAAACATAATCACAAACTGGACTTTGCACAATACCTTGGCAAGCAGACTGACTGGCATGATGACGTCCAACCTCTTGCTGCATCCAAACAGTGCCATCTTTCACCTTTATGCCTGGTGCAGCTGCGTTGTTCTTATATGTGAGTGGACGTTTCTTACGGGGAGGACTCACAGCTCACACGTTTATTATGGGATGTGGCAAGGCTCGAACCCGCAACCTCTTGATTATGAGTCAGCAGTTCTTACCGCTGTACTACCAAAGAAGTTGTGACATCCCGATTTCTTTTTCTTCGGTTTTAGTCTTGAATGAAAGTGCACTTGTTCTGTTATATTTGTGCCTTTTGTGGAAGTGCTTATTTGATATTTGGACTTCAGTCTTCACATATTGTACACTTCATGTCAAAGTTTTGTCGTTAGTACTAAAACATGAAAAAAGTTTGTCTCTTAGGTATGCATGCAACATTTCTTGCATATCCTGTCATCCTACACTTACATAGATCTTTGTAGGCAAGGAACACACATGAAATACATGTGTTCCAAATAACAATATATTATTTACCCTATACAGCGCCAGGTACCTAACTCCCAGACGAACAAGGCTTGAGCTGGGAGAGCTTTTTGCCCTTCCTGCAGTGGTGGGGGAATGGGATAGGTTGCTGCTTGTGCTTATCAACACATTTACAAAACAAAAGACGCTGATAGAGAGGTGTGAACAGATTTTAGGTGGTCCGGAATTAGATAGGCTTGTAGGCTTTGGTTATTCCAGTGTTAAGCAGTTATGCTCTGTAATGTGTCACCCCAGGAGAGTTTAAAATATTATTATAGGCCAGAATGTCTGATAAATAAGCAAAACTTTTATTCTTGTAGTGTCTGAGCATTAACCATTTAAAAAGGTGCCTGCTGACATCATCCACAATTTCTTCCAGGTACATTTTGGATAATCAGAAGTGATAGAAATATATACCTTTAACAATATTACGTTGTATTAGTCTTTTCTTTAAATGTTTATTTAGGAGTACTGGTGCGCGCCAGTTCAGGCAGACTGAATTGAGGCTATTTAGACTTACAGCCGAGAGCCCTAGGAAAACAATAGAGTGGTGATCTTCTAGAAATATGTTTTCTAACTCATAGATGACCCATTAGGGCTTGTTTTGATCGGTGCTCCACCACGTTGCTAATTCTTATGCATTTGGCCTGCACTGCCTATTTAAATTCAATGACAAACCACTAGCAGCTATTGCAAACTGTCCCCTTGGTGAAACAAGTGTGGTCAGGGGCTCCTTGGAGAAACAAGCTCACTTAGAAACAGGTAAACATATCGTGCAGAGCTGCTGAATGCTTAGGTGGCTCACCATAATCCACTCGCAAACTAATGACAGCAACCCATCACCTTCCAGTAGCAACCCAGGTTGTAACCCACTGGTTGAGAAATGCTGGCTTAGGCGACCAATGACGGCAACTCATGAACCACTGGTGTCATGACCCAGTGGTTGAAAAACATGGCTTTACGCAAACTTGTGGATACTGAGACTTAAAGATCAGTTTGTGCTATTCTGTACCTGCAGTTAAATTATGCATGTCAGTGACCCACACCAGACTCACAGAGCCTCAGTTTCAGTGACACAGCTAAATGGCAGGTCTGAAATGGAGTTGTAAGTCAGTGCATGACTGTATATTTCATATGTACTTCTATTTATTATCAGAAATTCTGGTGGAAATGGTTCATTGCTAACATGACTTGATATAGAATGTAAACAGTAATGGGCAATAGTCTATGGTATGTCCATCCATCCATGCATGCATGCATGCACACCGTAGGGCTATTTTGCACCCTTCTCTCTTTTTCCACATAAAAATTACTAAATTTGTTTTTCAGAGCAGGATTTGAGTTGTTTGCATTTATATTAATCTGATCTTCGACGTAATGACCATTTTTTTCCAGAATTTTTTCTTTTTTTTTTTTTTATTTGCCATTTTGTAGTGCTGGAGGTGCAAAAGTTCCCTACCTGTTGTCTTGGTCATAAAACATGAAAAAAAGTTAAAAATTGCAGTTATCTAGGGGAAGACATGCGATTATTAACTAACACATAATTATCTAAGAAGTCAACAACCTTTAAAATTGTTGATTGTGTTGTTCCAAAAAAATGCCCTGCAAGGTCTTAGCCTTCTGATCGACCTGTCACCCAAAGTGCACTTGCTTAGAGGTGTTTAAATAACATATTAAAATCTTGTGAGCCACCTCACTAATTGCTTTGATTTTTTCACAGTTTGTGCAGAATATCGGTATGTTTCAGTCTTCCAAACGCCATTGAATTTCATTTTATAGTTTTTAAGTTAATATTTTTATTTTCTAAAGAGGTTTCCTGTGTAAACAATGTGAGCGTTTGAAAACTGCTTTGTAACGATTTTTATTTGTTTATTAACAAACAAGTGTGCTTAAGTCTATTTTCATTTGACACATATATTCCCTAAAAACATTTTTATCTGCAGGTTTTCTGTGTTTTATAAGAAATAAATACAGGGGTCTTTGTAACTTGAAAACACGTTGTTAACCGGCACTTCCGGTAAGGTTCTGCAGAAGGTAGTGCTTCAGAAGACGGCTTCAGGGCTGCTATTTACCGTTCGAGCGCCCCCTAGATGGAAGTCAATCAGGGAAACGTTATTTAATAAAGTTTTCTTCATCATAAAACCTTACCAGTTTTCCATTTAATCAAACATATAGTTATCAATTTAAGTATATCTGTGTTTAATTTTCCAAGCATACATATCTGTATTATGTTAAGTGCTTTGTAACACAATATGTAATCGCTATGAAAGGAGCTATATACAGCTTTTAAAAACTGAATGTGGATTTCCAATGCAGGAATTATTGGGTAAAAACATGTACTGTGTATTATAATTTCAAGTATTAGTAATGTAAAGATCTTTTTTTTTTTAATTCTTTTTTTTTTTCAAAAGTGTGTTTAATCTTTAATACTATGATGTATTTCTTTATTTATTGGTAACTTACTGATACTCTCAGATAACTGACATAACACATAATTTTCTCTAAAATCCACTTAATCCAATTCAGGGTCAAACACCCAAATCCCGGACAAGTGCCATGAGCATGGGAAAGGCTCTATATAAATAAAATGTCTTATTATTATTATTATTATGATGGCAGTTGAACACTGACCCACTAATTCACGTACTGGGGCCAATTATGAGTCATAAATCAACTTAACCTGCCTGTATTTTTGTAACAGAACAAATTCTCCACACACATCTTTGAATATGCAAATCAATATAAATAGTCTTCTGAGAAAAGACAATGGGAAAAGCACGGGCAAAATATAAGAATTTCAGCGAATACCAAGTGGAGACAAAGGAAAAATGTACTATTTGTTGGTTTAAACAGTGGTATAATCAACAAAAGGAAGTTGATCGAGTGACAGAGTGTCGGAGAAACTCGAAAGCTCAAGTTCACAAAGTCGCACAGTGCCGAAATAAAAGAGAAATTACATATCAAAGTCGCCGTGAAAAGGCAAGTCGTAGCCCACCGTCTGAGTGTCATATGAAAGCTTATTAGGGTACAGACAAAAAAATAGGCACACAGTGGGGAAAAAAGCACGAAATGTCAACTTTAATCTCGAAATTTCCACTTTAATCACGTAGTTTATTTTGCCATTAAAGTAGAACATCATAAACTTCATCTTAAAATCGTTTAATTTACTAGTTTCTCAAATCCCATTGTAACTAAAGTAGGATGTTAAATGCTTTGTTCTGTATTTGATCTTCTTTGTGCTCTGTGTGTGAATCACTACCTGCTTCTTTCTCTAACAGGACACATAATCCATTACATTCGTGATATTACAGCTCTCTGAATAACTAAAATACTGAGATGTAAATGTGATATCTTTTTCATGATGATAGGAATGAAAGCATGTTATTAAACATGGGAACACGGTGGCACAGTGTTTGTTCATATCTCATGCAAGAGGCTTGCTGCGCCATGCGCGACCTTAAATGAAATAATTTATCACAGCAGTACTGTCTCTTTCAAACGTACTAACCTCCAATTCCTGTCCATACTTTTCTTTCTCCAAATACCAAATCGCCACACAATCAGCTCTGTAATAGACGTGAAGCCATTTGTAAGCTTAGAACACCGATTCTTCAAAACTTTTAAGCAACATTGAAATATCTTTGTAGTACATGTTTAATTATTCTGTCTATCTTTCCAGTGTCACGTCAGTTCAAGAATACAACGCAATGCAGGAACAATCCCCGAACTAGCTAGCGCTGCGGCACCGTGTCCTCACATGTTTAATTATTAACAATACAGAATATTCAAATGAAGTTAGTTTTATCTGTATAATATAATCAACATATTTTGCTGCATTTCATCTTAAAAATGAATACTGTCATCATATGTAAATACGCACTTTATAAAGTGGCGCAGGTTGTGCAATATTATAACTTTAGTGCAAGTTTACAGTGAGGTAATTGTACTTATAAGTAAACAGTTCTACAAGGAGCACTTGATGGACTGATTGAGTGCGTTTAGAGTTCTTGGGATGAAACCTTTTCTAAACCGCGAAGTCCGTACTGGGAAGTCTCTAAAGCATTTTGCCGTGGCTCAGGCAGCGTCTGCTTCATGCTGTATACCGATATTTCTCTTTCCGATCAGCTGCTGCTGTGATTCCCCACTCAGATACAGTGATATAAATACTCCGAGTGGTCTCTTTCCGATCAGCTGCTGCTGTGATTCCCCACTCAGATACAGTGATATAAATACTCCGAGTGGTCTCTTTCCGATCAGCTGCTGCTGTGATTCCCCACTCAGATACAGTGATATAAATACTCCGAGTAGTGCAGTGAGAGTAATATGGAAAAAGATGATCTGCTGAGGCAACCCTTAACGGGAGCAGCTGAAAGAAGAAGATGATGCAGTGAGAGTTACAACGCTAAAGCAGTTATGGTATTTGGAATACTATGGCTATTCCCTGGACCATTATATTGCTGCAGGTTAATTACAATTAGATGCATTACACTAATAAACAATATGCAGTTAGTTTCAGTGTATTTATAAAGCCGCGTCAAGAATGTGGATCTAAGAAAGAAAGGGTGACCACACAGGAACAGTAGCACTGCTTTGACGCTGGGTGCCGCCAGTCTGCAAAACCGAGCGGAGAAATTCTGTACGCCAAGGTATGAGTTACCGTGGAAATGTGCGTGGCTTTATGCCAAGTTTAGGTTTTATACATCACGATTTGAGCGTGGAAACGTTCGTACGCAACATTTCTGTGCGTACGCACCGTTTATACATGAGGCCCCCGGTCACCTTACTGCGAGGCAGCAGCGCTACAACTGTGCCAACATGCCACCCTGTGTCACATGATGTGACAGCAAAATTCCATAATGTTGTGAAAAATGTACAAAGACATGGAGACAATGACAACTTTATTTCATTTGCACACCTAATACTGTAGTACTAGGGTGTTGTACCGTGTTAGCCATTATGAATATAGTGAGAAGTCAAGCAAAATGACACCTTTTATTAGCTAACTGAGCAGATTACAATATGCAAGGGCAACTCAGGCAATACATATCTTGCCTGAAGAAGGGGCCTGAGTTGCCCTTGCATATTGTAATCTGCTCAGTTAGCCAATTAAAGGCGTCATTTTGCTTGACTTCCCACTACACACCTAATACTGCAAGTTAAGCCATTTATTACTCTACAGTTTATTCTCCACATTAACATTCTAAGAATTAAAATCATCTGATTATAATCACCATACTGTCTCTACTAAAGGCATTTGTTTCATGTTCATAAAAGTTTTGGCTTCGAGAAATTATGTCCATGATGACTGCCATATTAGAAGACCTCAATATCAGGCATTTATGTTTGCTATTATTTTATTAAATGTAAATGGTTTTGCTAAGATGCAATTGTCATTCTATACAAAAAACAATATTATTTAAGTAATACTATATGTTGTTTATATAGTAAAAATTATTTTAATTGCTAAAAATAAAATCTAACACTAATGTAAATCATTATTTTCATATAATTTCTGTTTATAGAGTGTTTACTATGCAACCTTGACTTGATTGTGTCGCACATACAGATATGTTTGTTGTATTTCAGAAGGTTTATTATGTCATATTGCATTTAAATTCTCTAACATGAACAGCAATGAAATAAGAATGCACAATAACGTAAATTCTAACTCAAGGTTAAAGTGCAGGGTGGCACGGTGGCGCAGTGGGTAGCGCTGCTGCCTCACAGTTGGGAGATCTGGGGACCTGGGTTTGCTTCCCAGATCCTCCCTGTGAGGAGTTTGCATGTTCTTCCCGTGTCTGCGTGGGTTTCCTCCGGGTGCTCCGGTTTCCTCCCACAGTCCAAAGACATGCTGGTTAGGTGGATTGGCGATTCTAAATTTGCCCTAGTGTATGCTTGGTGTGTGGGTGGGTGTGTCTGTGTGTGTCCTGCAGTGGGTTGCCACCCTGCCCAGGATTGGTTCCTGCCTTGTGCCCTGTGTTGGCTGGGATTGACTCCAGCAGACCCCCGTGACCCTGTGTTCAGATTCAGCAGGTTGAAATGGATGGTTAAAGTGCAAAACTCAAATAACCAACACATTAAAATGCTTACCTGAATGCTATCAATAATGAGAGTAAAATAAATAAATTGTAATAATATGTAGCTAAGCATAATTATAATATTACAGCAATAACAGAAACCAGATGGGGATGAGCAGAACATAGAGGGGCAGACGTTTAACAGGATGGACAGACAGAACTGAAAAGGGGGGCCGGGGATGTTGCTCATTTTGTCAAACAGAATTTAAACTCGAGGCCTCTTCATTTGGACGATGAGCACACCTTATTGAGGTCGTCTGGATTTGTCTGGAAAGCATTCTGAGATGAGGCCTTATTTTAGGAGTGTGTTATAGACACCCCGCATAAATGCAGTCACCAATTTAATTTACTAATATTAATTAACTAACGTAATTAGCAAGTGTTTAATAAGCCATCAGTGAGGGGGTAGCCTGTCTGCAGTTTGTAGTACAGTAATCCCTCCTCCATCGCGGGGGTTGCATTCCAGAGCCACCCGCGAAATAAGAAAATCCGCGAAGTAGAAACCATATGTTTATATGGTTATTTTTATATTGTCATGCTTGGGTCACAGATTTGCGCAGAAACACAGGAGGTTGTAGAGAGACAGGAACGTTATTCAAACACTGCAAACAAACATTTGTCTGTTTTTCAAAAGTTTAAACTGTGCTCCATGATAAGACAGAGATGGCAGTTCTGTCTCACAATTAAAAGAATGCAAACATATCTTCCTTTTCAAAGGAGTGCGCGTCAGGAGAGAGAGAGAGAGAACAAAGCAAGCAGTCAAAAATCAATAGGGCTGTTTGGCTTTTAAGTATGCGAAGCACCACCGGTACAAAGCTGTTGAAGGCGGCAGCTCACACCCCCTCCGTCAGGAGCAGGGAGAGAGAGAGAGCCAGAGAAAAACAAAGTCAAAAATCAATACATGCCCTTTGAGCTTTTAAGTATGCGAAGCACCGTGCAGCATGTCGCTTCAGGAAGCAGCTGCACACAGAAGGTAGCAACGTGAAGATAATCTTTCAGCATTTTTAGACGAGCGTCCCTATCGTCTAGGTGTGCGAACAGCCCCCCTGCTCACACCCCCCTACGTCAGCGCAAGAGAGAGAGAGAGAAAGTAAGTCGGGTAGCTTCTCAGCCATCTGCCAATAGCGTCCCTTGTATGAAATCAACTGGGCAAACCAACTGAGGAAGCATGTACCAGAAATTAAAAGACCCATTGTCCTCAGAAATCCGCGAACCAACAAAAAATCTGCGATATATATTTAAATATGCTTACATATAAAATCCGCGATAGAGTGAAGCCGCGAAAGGCGAAGCGCGATATAGCGAGGGATCACTGTAATCAGGATAGAATTGAGGGTGTGCATTTGATTGGACCACTAGGGTCAGGTGACCAGAATATCATACAATACTCAGTGTTTTGGAAAAGCAAGGAGAAACAGATGTGACAGAGTATAAAAGAAATAAACTGGAATAATCTTTTAGGTGTGAAGACAGAGAGCAAAGAGCAGTGGAGCCGCTTTAAAAACATTTACACAGGACGCAGGACATTTTCATCCCAAAATCTGGAATTAGAAAATAGCAAATATTTTCCTGTTTTAAAAAAACAATCATTGTGGAAGATGGTCTGGGAGTGTCCTCACTTCATCTGTAAATTGCATCAAAGATGCGTCTCTATTTAAATTCAAGAAAAATTCAGCATTTTATCTAATACATTTTGAATAATTATTAGTGTATATGCTTTATTGAATGCTTAAATTATTTTTGTCCTGCTTATTCCTTCCCATTCAGTAACAAAAGCACCAGAACTCGTCCATTCAGCAGTCACAGACAGTGCAGCCAAATGACGCCTGCAGTCAGATGTGCTGTTCCAGTTTGAAGGGACACTTAAAATGACCGGCATGTCACAGCAGTGTGGTACAAAAAGCCATACAGACATATGGGGTACATGAAAACGTGACAGAGACAAACCTGCAAAATTTCAGGGAAAATTGGTCAAAGTGGACCACTAACCGCCCATCGGAATGCTGGAGCACAACAGTAGTGTTTGGTCAGTGGTCTGTGATATTCTTCTAGCGTTTCTGTCTTGTGATTATTGATTTTTCTAAAAAAAAAAAAAAAAATTACATTGACTGAAAAGAAAAAAAAACTACAAAGACCAGAGGATCTATACTTATACTCAAGAACTAAACACTGTTGCACACTGGGTGCTTCGGTCAGGTTATATATATATATATATGTAGTACTAGGGTGTTGTACGATGTTAGCCATTATGAATGTAGAGAAAAGCCAAGCAAAATGACACCTTTTATTGGCTAACTAAAAAGATTACAATATGCAAGCTTTCGAGGCAACTCCGGCCCCTTCTTCAGGCAAGATGTAATACAGAGACTGGAGTTCCTCTGTTTATATAAACACTCTAGGACAAGAACCAACATTGGTAAATCTTTAAATGAGAAATTTTAAATGTAAAATATTAATAGATTCATTCAGGCTAGGGTTAATTTAACAAGAGAGAAAAGAACAATGTATTGTCAAGATCTCTGGATAAGATAACTGTCCAACAAAGTCTTTTGAAGTTTGTAATGAGTTTTTTCAAAACAATGTGGATCTGTAGACAGGTTGTCTGTCATTCTGAGAGATGTAAACAATCCTCATATCTGGCCATAAAACTCTTGTCTCTATTCAATCCATGTTGTAATGTATTAAATTTTACCATGAGTTTAACTTCCCATTCTTTTCTCTCTTGTTGTGTTTTGAAGTTGCCCATAAGCACTGTGACTTTAAAGTCCCTCTCACAGTGTCCGTGGCTGTTGAAGTGGGCAGCTTCAGGAACATCTGTGTTGCCATGTTTAATGTGGAACCTGTGTAAATTCATTCTCTGGCGGAGAGTTTGTCCAGTTTGTCCAGTTTCTCCCACATAGAGTGCAGTGTCAGGACATTTCATGCAGAAAATTAGGTAGACTACATTAGATGATCTGCAGGAAAATGATCCCTTTATGTGATGTTCAAGTCGGCAGTGTGGTATAACTGTACGGTCTGTATCATAGATGTGGGCACATATTTTGCATCTTTTCTGTAGGCATGGAGATGTGCCATTTTCTGTTGGTTCGCTTTGGGAGCGTCGGACAATTAGTTGTTGAAGGTTTGGTGGTTGTCTGTATGCCAGGAGGAGAGGTTCAGGAAATACATTTTTCAGTGTTTGGTCATTGTTTAGTATTGGCTGAAGTTCTTTTATAATTTTTCAAAGTGTTTCAAGATGTGGGTTGTAGGTGACAACAAGGGGAATGCGGTTCTTGTTGTCTTTGTTTTTATATTCCAGAAGGTTGTCTCTGGGTATGGCAGTAGCTCTTTTTATTTGAGTGTCTGTTGTTTTGGGGGTGTAACCTTGTCTGATGAAATCTTGTCTGAGCTCCTGCAGTTGTTGATCCCGGTCTGTCGGGTCTGAGCAAATACGATTGTACCGTATTGCTTGGCTGAAAATAATGGAGCGCCTTATATGCTTGGGGTGGAAGCTATCACTTTTCAGGTAGGTCCGTCTGTTTCTAAATAAATAGGTTTGCATACTTCTACATGCTTCCTAAATCCATAAAGAAGGGAACCCAGGAAGGCCTATAATCTCAGGAATTGGCTCCCTTACAGAAAATATTTCAGGTTGGGTGGAGCATATATACAATATATATAATTTTATTGTTTTTATTGTAATCACACCACATTCCGTACAAATAGATTAATTTTTACAATAATAGGATTGAAACCCCACACCCCTGAGAAAGAGAGCATGGCCACAGAGTAAAACTTAAAGCTAGTAAAAATAAGTAAGTAGATTAATTAATAAGTGAATAAAGATAAATGGAGAAGAAAAGGAAATGGGAAGAGAATCTGCTTCCTCAGTGCTTTAAAAGCTTATTCTAAAATGTTGATTAGATCCTGCCAGGTTTTGAAAAGGTTCTGCACAGATCCTCTAAGTGAGAATTTGATTTTTTCCAATTTCAAATAGTATAAAACATCAGTTACCAACTGACTTAAAAGAGGAGAGTTAGGATTCTTCCAGTTAAGCAAGATAAGTCTACGTGCCAATAGTGTAGTAAAGGCAATCACAGTTTGTTTGTCTTTCTCCACTTTAAGCCAATCTGGAAGTATACCAAACACAGCTGTTAATGAGTTAGGACGGATTGTGACACCAAGGCTGACTGAAAGGCATTTAAAAGTTTTTGTCCAGAATGATGTTAATTTGGTGCAGGCCCAAAACATGTGACCCAGTGAGGCATGAGGTTGATTACAGCGTTTGCAGGTTGGATCTTGCCCTGAAAACATTTTGGACAATTTTAAACGAGACAGATATGCTCGATATATAACTTTCAGATGAATAATTGTATGCCTTGCACATATGGAGCTCAAGTGAATTCTCTGCATTGCTACCTTCCTCTCCTTTTCTGATATGATGAGTGAGAGATCCTTTTCCCACTGTCCTCTTGGATCTTTGAAAAGGAGGGACTGTAAAATGGTTTTATATATTGCAGAAATACTGTCTAAGTCCTCGAAACTGAGCAATATTTTTTCCAGCATAGAGAGAGGGGAGGAAAATTGGGCAGGTTCTGTTTGTAACAAAGTTTCTAATTTAAAGGTAGTGAAAAAAATGTGTTGCTGGAAAGGTAAATTTGGAATATAATCGTTCATAGGATGCAAAGACGTTGTTGTCTATGTACAGATCTCTAAGTGATTTTATCCCGAATGTTTTCCAGACATTAAAAATATGTTTGCAAGGGTTGAAAAAAGATGGTTCTCATGCAGAGGTGCCACAGATAAAAGCTTCTCTATCTTAAAATGCTTCCTACATTGGTTCCATATTCTGAGTGAGAGAAGCACAATTGGGTTGTTAATATATTGGCGATAACTTGAATTTATTGGGGCACAAAGCAAGGAATATAAAGACGTACTGCAGGATTTTATTTCTATTGTGGACCAAGTCTGTGAATGTTCATTCTACAGTATTTGTGTCCATGTCCAGGTTTTTATAGTTGGTATGTTTGCTGCCCAGTAATAAAATTGAAAGTTAGGTAGAGCCATTCCACCTTCTGCCTTAGGTCTTTGTAGGATTGCTCTTTGGATACGTGGATGTTTTGAGTTCCAAATAAATAAGGTTATGGTTGAATCTAATTTCTTTAAAAAATTATTTATTGATGTACTGCATATTGGAATGTTTTGAAATAAAAAGAGAAGCTTAAGAAGGATATTCATTTTAACAATGTTATTTCTTTCAGCTAAAGTGAGATGAAAGGTTGACCATCTATGCAAGTCTTGCTTAGTTTTTACCATACAGACGGCGGAATTTTGTTGATAAAGAGCTTTGTTTACTTGTGATGTTTACCCCTAGGTATTTAAACTGATCTGCAATGATAAAGGGAAGGTGTCCAATCTAATATTGTGTGCTTGAGAATTCACTGGAAAGAGCACACTTTTATTCAAATTAATTCTGAGATGAGAAATCTTTTGAAATTCTGTTAGTGCTGTTAGGACTGCAGGCATCAGTATTTTGTGGGTCTGATATATACAGTACCATATCATCTGCATATAGAAAAATTTTCTGTTCAAGTCCTTGTCTGATAATGCCCTTTATCTCATAAGTATTTCATCAGTGAACTGCAATGGCGATTGCAAAAAGTAGTGGTGACAAGGGGCATCCTTGTCTGGTGCCACATTCTAGTTTAAAATAGTTTGACTTAATGTTGTTAATACAAACTGAAGCTTTTGGATTGGTATACAGTAGTTTGATCCATGCACATACTGTATATTTGGGCTAAGCCCAAATTTCTCCGATGTAGTGAAAGGTAGTTCCATTCAATCATATCAAATGCTTTTTCTGCATCCAAGGATAATAATATCTCTGGCGTGTTTGACCTTGTGGGTGAATATGTTACATTTAACAGGCGTTGAAGATTGGAAGCTAAGTGTCAGCCTTTAATAAATCCAGTTTGATCTTGTGATATTACAGAAAACAGCACTTAATCCATCCTTCTAGCTAGGACTTTGGAGAGTATCTTAACATCATTATTCAGAAGTGAAATTGGTCCATATGATGCACATTGTAATAAGTCCTTATTTTGTTTAGGAAAGGTGGTGATTAATGCGGTGAAGTTTGAGGTAGAATTTTATTTTCTCTAGCTTCTGTGAATGTTGCTAATAACAGGGGAGCTAGCTGAGTGGAGAGTGGAGGGTAGCCATTAGGGCCTGTTGCTTTCCCACTCTGAAGTGACTTTATAGCATCTAGTAATTCTGATAGTGCCAAAGGTTTATCCAATTCCTCAGCACTAAGAGTATCTATTTATGGTATGTGTAATGCATCCAGAAATGCACTAGATTGTGTGTTGTCTTCTTTAAACTCAGTAGAATATAAGGATTTATAGTAGTCTCTAAATGTGTGTATTATATTTTTATGGTCCATGATTTTGCCTTCGTTTGTGGTGGTGATTGCTGGGATTGCGAACTTCTTGCTTGTGGATTTGTTAAGCTAAGATCTTATTAGCTTTCTCTCCATATTCATAGTAATGATGTCTTGATTTAAAAATGTTCACTTTCTTTAGTTGTTAAGAGGTTGAGTTCTGAATGCAGAACCTGCCTTTTCCTATGAAGAGCCTCACTTGGACACCTGGCATGTTCTTGATCTATTCTAGTAATTTCGCTGGTTAGTTCTGATACCTTCCTGGATTTTAATTTATTTCTGTGGGAAAGATATGAGATAATCTGTCCTCTTAAGAAGGCCTTCAGGGTTTCCCAGAGTATTCCTGCAGAGACCTCTGAGGATGTATTTGTCTCTAGAAGAAAATTGATTTGTTATGATATAAATTCTGTACAGTTCTTGTCTGCTAATAAAAGTGGGTTAAGATGCCATGTGCGAGATGAGTATGTGGGGCATGATGATTTTAGCTCCGAGATCAGAGGGGCATAGTAGGAAATAGCAATAGTGTCGTACTTGCAAAATTTAATCATAGGCAAGAAATTGTTATCTACAAAGAAATAATCAATTCGTGAGTAGCAATGATGCACTGGTGAGTAGAAGGAATATGCTCTTGAGTTTGGGTTTAGAAATCTCCAGGGGTCTGATAAGTTGTGATCAGTTACAAACTGTGCAATTGTCTTTGCAGTGTTAGATGTCATCACCCCTGTGACAGGAGACATATCTAGGTCTGGATTTAAAACACAACTGAAGTCCCCAGCCATTATAATTTTATGAGTGTTCACATTGGGAATGGATGAAAATACATTTTGCATGAATTCCCTATTATCCACATTGGGTGCATAAACATTTATCAAAATAACTTTACAGTTAGTTAAATTACCCATGACAATCATGTATCTCCGTTCAGGATCAGATACTACATCTGATACTATAAATGAGACTGTTCTATGTATAAGAATTCCCACACCTCTAGTTTTCTTTGTATAGTTGGAATGGAACAATTGGCCAGTCCAGTCTTTTTGCAACCGGAACTGATCCTTGCTTAATAAGTGGGTCTCCTGTAAAAATACTATTTTAGTGTTTAGACCTGTTAGGTGAGAGAATACTTTTTGTCTTTAATTCGTGATTTATGCCTTTAACATTCCAGCTTATAAAGTTAAATGTCCCCATCTTGGAGACATTGATGCTGAATTTTTGATGTTATTTTTGTAGTCTTAACTGAAAGTGAGACAGCTTTGACCTTAATTTCCAATTTTCCCAGGATTTATTGCCATGCAGCCTACTGTTACATTGGTAGTTATAATTATAAGGATTAAAAGGATAGATTAGAGATAGCTTGCTGTCTTTCTCTTCCCCCTAGTCCCCCCTCCCCACGTGAGGCTGGACCCCACTTCACAGAGTCCCAGTCCTCTGACATACCTAGAGATAGAGCACGTCCAAAACAAAACAAGCCCCCCAGCAGCGGCGTATGAGGATTAAAATTGATATATCTATTGCCAATACAGTCTAAATACTATAAGCATAAAATATAACCTTCAACAGTCTTGAAATAGTAAGATAGTAAACCCAGGGAATAGTGTTAAAATGTGGCCCTGGATAAGCATAGTAAACCCTAATACAATAATAACAATAACAATGAACCAAGGGTATAATGTTTAACAGTCTCCTTTAGAATAAATTAAAAAAAAGTTAGTAATTTAATTTCTTCCACACATACATACATATACATGTATAATTGTAATTAAAACATAAAACAGAAAGTGGCAGAGAAGGAAAAAGGATGTATAATTATTGTACCAGTATCATTGCAAGCGGATCAGACAGCCAGTAATATCTTCTTTGCCATGCCATGACAGGGTGCAACTCACCATCTCTAATAGCTGCTAAACATTTGCGTCTGCTCTCCTGCATGTCTTGTTCCTTAGTTTTGCCACCTAGGGTCTAGAGATTGGGGTGGGGTTAATTTGGCAGGGAGTCTATAAGGGTCCCTCCAAATCCCATACATAATGAAGCATCACCCCATATTGTTCAGAGTTGCAGTCTTAAAGAATTAAGTAAATTTAGAGATACTATCTTCTCCTTCATTTGCAGCTACAGTACCAGTTACTTGATGGCTTACAGCCATTTATTGCGTGGGTTGGCATTCTGTGAACTCAGAGTAAAGACACAAGCTGTTTTCTGTTGTATTAAAGTTCTTGCACAAATTTCACCAAAACATGGCTCTGGGACTTCAAGTAACCTAAATGTGCTTAACCAAAACGATTTTATGTTTGGAAACATGCACATGTAAAAGTGTAATGCACATTTTACATTTTGTAAGACACTTGACTGTTATAATGCACCAGTTCTCTCTGAAGCAGCATACAGTGTCTTAAAGAAATCTAAAGCCATGAGCCTGCTTGTACAGTGTATATTTTTTAAAGATGGTTTGAATGCAAGATCAGAGTATGGACCACAGAAAGTGCCTGAAGTAGGAGGGGCCAGGGAAATTAGATTTTAAAGTCCACAGTATTTTTGATTCACGAGAAATATGCCTGAGAATGCATAAGCAAAAACAAAAGCTAAAAGAACACTGCATGTTTGCATTGTAAGAAGCCAAACCTAAGTTGCACCAATCAAACATGTTTAAGAAGGCTTACACATACAGAATACCAACATACAGCACTCAATACACAGCTGCGTACAAGAGTAGATAAAAAATTAAATCTGTGGCTGCTACTTTACATACCAAGAGAAGGCAGATCCTCATCCTTATTCAGCAGATGGAGTACTCACCTGGGCGCACCCCAACCTAGTACACTAAGTAGTTCTTATTTGCATACCTGTCAGTGCTTCAGCCATCTTGTTCTGGTCTGATCATTTGAATATTTATTATATATTAAGGCTCTCAAATGTAATTTCACAAGCACTGTTTTTAAACATAGTTGCATATCTTTTAATATCCCATCACATATTTTGCAATTTTTTTTTATTTTGCAAAAGCCTTTATTTAAAGTGACTTGAGGAAAAATATACCTATTGTGCCACTTAATTGAACTTGTGTGGCATTGTCCAATAAGACTTTTTAAGGGAAAGAAGATATATTTAATGTTTGCTTCAGGGCTGCATTATATGAAAGCTTTGCAAAAGTTGGGTTGGGCTTACTTCATCATCAGTTTTGCCCTCGCATTAGGAAAGTGTTCCATTTCATATAGGTGTTCCCAGCTGTCCATACACATGTTTATAGTTTTTGTAGAGATGATCTGTTAATGTGAAGTCACCTGATGTCTTATCGTTTCATTGAAGCAGTTTCGTAACTCTCATATTTGTTTTATTAGTCCACAGTAAGTAATTCAGTGTTAGATATGGCAGTATATAAGCTGCAGGTACGAAACCAACCCTGGACAGAGTCCTCCCATGGCAGGACACATGCATACGTTCATAGGGAGCCAGTTAAAGTTGTCAGTAAGACTAACTTTTTTTTTTTTTTTAATTAAATACTGATACCCACTTACCATTTTGGAAAGTGATTCCATGCCCGCCTGACCTGAAATAAATAGTAAAAGTACTGAGATAAACCACTGTATGAGTAACGAGACCAAACAACATTTTAACATTAATTCAATTAACATTTACAAAAAAAGAAAAAAAAGACAATCCAAATGAGACTAACTTGGCCTAAATATCCTACTGTAATAGGTCTGTCTATACCATGCAGTTAACGAAGCAGAAAGCAAGCAAGCAACAAAAAGAAAAAAAAAAGTCTGTTACGCACTCACCTTTGGTGTTTTGTTACATGCAAGTGTAAATAAATTAAAAGAGATGTTACTTAAGCCTAAATCAGACTAACAAAACCTTGTACTGGATTAAGCAGACTTTATTGAAGAATAAATACACAAAATGAAAACATTGTTAGCAAGATATGCTTTTTCTACATCTTTCTTTAGATTGTCATCTGTTTGTCTTTGACTACCTTAAAAGTGAAATTTGTCTTAATTATGTTTTCAATTTTTTTATTTTCCTTTACTACCTGATAGAATGGAGAGCTGAAACTAGCTGATTTTGGCTTGGCTCGAGCATTTGGAATACCTGTCAGATGTTATTCGGCTGAGGTATGTGTTTCTTCTGACATTTTTCGAAATGAAAGTAAAACTTTTGAGTGAGCAGTATTTTTTTTTTCTTCTTCTTTTTTTCCTTATAGAGTTCCTATAAAAAACCTTGGAAGTTTTCACATTTTACTGTTTTACAACACTGAATCACAGTGGATTTTTTTTTACTTATTTGATACTGATACTGAAAGTGAAAACAGATCTCTATAAAGTGGTCTAAATGAATTAAGAGACGAAAATATAAAATAATTACCTAAATTTTGTAACCTGTTGATTCTAGAAGTCACATAATTAGTTAAATGAAGATCTCCTGTCTATAATAAATTGGTGGTAGTATAAATTCACTTGTTTCTGGAAAGTCCAACTTGTGGTGAGACCGCATCGAGGCCTAATACAATTAAAACAAAACAATATTCCAAGCAATTCTTTGAAAACAGATAGATCGATAGAACCAATGAATGAATATTATTGGTCCCCAGGGGAAATTTGTATTTTTACAAAAGCTCTTTAAATAAATGAATGCATAAATTTGTAGGTAAATAAGTAAGTAAATAAAAATAAACACCCACTTTGGTCTGAACACACACTGGAATTACTGTAAAGCAAGAAAATCTCAAAAACAAGAAAAGGTCTGACTTGGCTGTCACAGTCCCAGTGAGGCATTATGCAAACATATTGCTATTGGTATAAAGAAGCCCCAGTAATGTTTCTTGACAAACGTCTGCTGAATAATTTGTTGGCTGAAAGTACTCCGTGTTAGTATATCACAGAGACGATGTGCAGCATTACTAATACATGCACTAAGTTTTGTTTTAATTCTGTCCTTCACTTTGACCTCCGGGGGTCCAGAGTGTATCCTATAATTGAGCTTGCCCTTTTAATTAGTATTTTGATTCTGTGGGCCTCTTTTGCAGTGATGTTACCAGCCTAGCACACCACAACCCATGAAAATCACACTGGCTATCACAGAGCTATAGAAGATGATGGAGGATGTCACTTACCCCATTAAAAGAACACAGTCGCCTAAAGAAGAAGAGCCTGCTCTGCCCTTTCTTACATAGTTCCTCAGTGTTCTGAGACCAGTCCTACTTGTCATTAATGTGGACCATCAAGTACTTGTAGGAGTAGACCACCTCTGCATCCACTCCCTGAGTAGTGACTGGACATAGACTCTTTGGTGCTGTGAAGGTCAATAAGCAGTTCCTTTGTTTTGCTGATGTTACAATGCAGACTGTTCTCTTTGCACCAAGAAACAAACATTTCCATCTGACTCCTACATTCCTTGTCTCATCCCTTTTATCAGTACTCCCCATAAGGTGACTGGAGAATACAAGTCAGTGGATGGGTGCAAGAAAATATCCAAGTCACTGAATATCTTTTGGAATAGCCATTAAGAAATGGAAAAAGTATGGTACAGCTGTAAGTCTCCCTTGAGCAGACCATCCACAAAAACAGTGCAAGAAGACGACTAGAAAAGGAGGCTACCTCCCTAGGATCAGAGATCTAGATAACTTTGAAGGGGTTACAAACTAGAGTGCATAAGATTAGAGAGAGTTTTCAAGGAAAAACTTTTTTTTGGTTATATTCTTGAATAAAAATGCATGAGTTTATTATTATCACACATTATACACTACACATTGGCATTTTGTCAATAGTATTATGTGTTCGACATTTCTTGCCTTGCATTTCCTGTCATCCTACATTTACCCCAGATAGTTGTAGACACGGAACACACATGAAATGTATGTATTCGAAATAACGGTATATTATTTACCCTATATAACTCTTATGTCCGACTTGAGCTGCAGTGGTTGTGGGTGGGATATCAGGCTGCTTGCTGCTTGTGCTGATTGACACATTTGCAAAAAAAAGATGCTAATGGAGAGGTGCGAAGGAATTTAAGGTGGCCGGGGATAACTACTTTTTTTGTAGGCTTCAGGGATTCTAGTGTTAAGTCTCTAAATTTGAGTCCAGTGATAATGTCTAATGGCCAGGGAGAACAGAAAAAAAAAAATTAGAATGTTGTCTGTTTCTAATTAAAATCAATAAAAAATATTTTTAAAAACTGTAGGGGTTCTAGGCCAAAAGAGAGCCCAGCCCCCATTTAAATAAAACAACTTTAATGCAATTTTTCTTCATTTATATGGTGAAATACAGCTTAATGAGGATGTTTAGATTCAACTCAACCTCATCATGCCTCATCATGAGGCATCATACTAGGAATGCTTTATAGACTTCAAAACATCGTCAAGGCCCTCCACTAATATAAATGCAGTGATGCAAAGTAAAAGAGGATTTTTTTGATAACAGTAGATCTGTTAATCAAGCAATTGATTAACTACAGTATAATATTGTCACAAGTGATCAAATGTTGGGTGATATCTCAGGTCAAGGGAGCTCAACCTTTTTTTCTTGGCATACCCCCTCCTGAAATTAAATGTTTCATCATGAATTGTTACATACTGAACCCATTAGGCAGAAACAACTAAAGATCATGTTTCTTCAGTTGCCCATCCTCTTATATAATATGCTACCATGGCTGTCCATTTGTCTGTCCAGGATTTTAAATCATCTGTAGCTCGCAAACTGTTTGAACTATTGACCTGAAATTTGGTGTACATATACTAAATGACGTCTACTATTCACTTTTGGGGTGATGATTGACCTCCAAGGGTATTCCTGTTTTTATTTTTATTTTATTGTGGAATCAACTTGGGGAGGCACGGTGGCGCAGTGGGTAGCACTGCTGCCTTGCAGTTAGGAGACCTAGGTTCGCTTCCCGGGTCCTCCATGCATGGAGTTTGCATGTTTTCCCCTTGTCTGCATGGGTTTCCTCCGGGTGCTCTGGTTTCCTCCCACAGTCCAAAGACATGCAGGTTAGGTGCATTGGCGATCCTAAATTGCCCGGGGTTTGTTTCCTGCCTTGCGCACTGTGTTGGCTGGGATTGGCTCCAGCAGACCCCCGTGACCCTGTAGCTAGCATATAGCGGGTTGGATAATGGATGGATGGATGGAATCAACTCTCGGCAGTGGCCAGCAGGGCGGCCATGCGGCACATGCATATGGGCGCCGTTCTCATTCCCTACCACCTTTGCCGTCACTTCTTCATATCTTAAATCATTCTTGAGGCAGATTGAAGACTTAAGTGCCAGATTAAGTGAAAAATTAAGGAAAACGTACTAAGTAATTGCAACACAAACACTGACTTAATCAGTTTTAACGCAAAAAGATGCAGACGAAAGAAGGGAAGAAGCTGGCCACTAGGGTGGAGAAAAGAAGAGCTTCTCAGGAAGCAGCAAACACATCAACCTCTGAACAAGTGAATGCTAAACGTACAGAGAAAGAGTATGAATGCTCAAGTCAAGTGTATAACGTGCAGTGCTCCGTTACTGGTACATAATATTACATTTTAGGATTTTAACAAGTGACTAGCTGCGTTACCCAGCTTGGCCTGGGAAATTTACCAAAGACAATGTGCCTGTTCCTGTATATTTGTGGGTTTTTTTTTTTTTGGCCAATATTATTAGTTTACTGGAGTGCCTTACTCTGGAATATGATAGATGGAATTGCTATGAGTAAAACACTCCCACTGCAGATCAATTCCTGCATTTCATGGTGAGTGACCTTGGGTTTTCTTGATGGTCATTACAAAGCACAATTTTACAGGAAACTGTATGGTTTTGAATTGAAACTGGAAATTAGCAATAACAGTGGGAATTTTGGGTGTAAATATAATTTCACCCTGTAGAAGTTCAGTCAGGTTCAAATGTAACAGGTTTGATCTGTAATCATGTACAGCTACAAAGCTTTGGAGGGTTTAGATTAATAAACAATACTTTATGCACTGAGTCGAGGTTTACTTTAACTTATTACATACAGCATTGACCTACAGGCTTCACACTTACATTGTGCATGCAGTGAATTGAACATTTTAATAGGAATGTAGTTATTACATAATTAATAATTGGCAATTTTTGACTTTGATATTATAATTGTAATTTTTTCAGTTTAACAGTACAATGAAATATGCACCTTGTCTGGCCAAAAGCATATCCTGTATTGTCTTTATGCACAGCACAGTAAAATCATCATTGTGCTGGGAGCTACTGAAAGCATTAATATGAAATTGTTAAATGCAATATTAGTTGAAAAACTAAAAAATTTAAAGTTTATTAATTAGTTTTTTTTATTTACTACAGTAAAGTTGCAGCACACTTGTAAATTCTGTGGCACAGTTTTTTAATACAGTAAATTACTGATATACAAATATAAATGTAATTTAACTATAACACAAACATTACTCCTTTTTCCCAGAATTAATGTGCCTTCTGAAAAACAAGTCGTCACCACCACTCTCCATTAAAAAATTTAGGTACAAGTTAAACATGGTAGTGTGAAATTGGGGTTCTGCTGTAATAAGAAAACAAATTATGCTTGTGTAGTATGTGATAAAATCATAAATAACTAATTTAAGATTAAGAAATTGATACAAACACAACCTGATAATTCTGGTGTACTGGTATGTAAAAACATTAAATATAACAATATTAATCTATAGTAAGCTAGACTCCTTGGTACTTAGTGTCGCCCCAGTTCTTGTGGAAAGTATCATAATAAAAGGTACACTCATTTAACACTAGAATCCCTGAAGCCTACGAAAAAACTCATAATCCTGGGCCACCTTAAATTCCTTTACACCTCTCCATTAGTGTCTTTTGTTTTGTAAATGTGTCGATCCGCACAAGCAGCAAGCGCCCTGCTGCCCCATTCCCCCACCGCCGCTGTCAACTTGGGCAAAAAGTTCTCCCAGCTCAAGTCTTGTTTATCTCAGTGTGAGGTGCCTGGAGTTGTACAGGGTAAATAATATATCGTTATTTAGAACATACTGTATGCATTTCATGTGTGTTCCGTGTCTACAACAATCAATGTACATGTGGGATAACAGGAAATGCAAGAAATGTTTAACACATACCTAAAACAAACTTTTTTCATCTTAGAGTACTAATGACAAAATTTTGTCATGAAGTGTACAATGTGTGAAGACTAAAGTCCAAATATCAGAATAAACACTTTCGCAAAAGGTACACATATAACAAAACAAGTGCGTTTTTATTCAAAAGGAATAGCGAAGAAAAAGAAATCTGGTTAGAGTACAGCACTGACACGAGCGCTTGGGTGGTGCAACAACAACAGCTGCTAACCCATAATGAAGAGGTTGCAGGTTCGAGGCTGGCCATTAACCAGAATTACCGTTTTGAGTAGTGAGCTGCTCTTATTGCTACTGTTATAGAATAAAAACATAAATTTGATTTGAGTCTGTAACAGCCAGTTGAATCCAGCAGGGGGCGATAGCTCCCTGGTTGGAATAAGTTCTTTTGTAATTCCGGCATGTTACATAACCCGAAACGATATAGATATAATATAAAAAGGCGATATTCCTCCCTTGGTGATACAGCGGCAAGAAATCACATAGGAGAAAAAAACTTTGCTTTCTTTAATGACGGTTTACGCGGCATAACAGACAAGGAAGCCATGACAAGCCCTTGTGTAGAGTCTGCCCTTTTCATCACTGCGTTGGAAGGATTTTCCGGATCAGATGACGATATCGCCCATCCATCCGTCGGCTTCAAAGGTGTGCTGGGAATGTTCCAAGGCTTTATACTCTTTCTCTATGTGTAGGCCCCCAATTAGGTAAGTCATGCCATTCCAAACAAGGAAAAGAATATCCAATGTCATGCTGACTCTTGACACACAGAAATAGTACAATGCCCATTTTGTAGTTGTCCCTTTCTTGTCTTCTAATGCGTGCCTAGCAGTTCTAAATGATGAGCCCCAGTATGCTAAATCTGGCTTTGTGTTAGCTGTACATGTGAGTGGATTTATAAAATATTATTATTAGCTTTTTTTTTTCTTTTTCATTCTCCGTCATCGACACATTTACAAAACAAAGAACGCTAATGGAGAGGTGCAAGTTTTTTCATAGGCATTAGGGATTCTAGTGTTAAAGAAGCAGCATCATTGCAAGCATCTGCTGCTAAGTGTATATTCCTGATCAATACAATGAAACCTTATCCTCACATATGCTTCCATAGTTCATAGTGCTACTTAACCTTAAATCGGTCATAGACACATGAAGTGCAACTTGTTTTAGGATTCATTTTGACTTTTATCTGATGTGGAATACAGGTGAATGCAACACGACTTTATAAGAATAATTGAAGGGGAAGGAGGTGACTTCTCTTACCGTGACTGTTGGTCATTTTTTAAAAACCTTCATTGCGCACAGTTTTAGTCATAGCTTTGTCTTTTGATAAACAAAACATGATGACTACTGTTATCTGATTTTACTTTTGGTAGCCTGCTATATACAAGTAATTAATAGTTATCTGTGTTGTGGACATGTTACTAAGACTTGATGCTGCTTGCTTAGCTGTCATGCACTATTCATACTGGACTGTATGGTTGAACTTAAAATGCCTATATACAGTAAATGTTTACCTGCAATGGTTTAAGTGAGTTTCCACAGTACCTTTTTGTAAAGAAAATATTTTCAAATTATTGACCATTCTCTTTGTACTTAAATGTCTAAAAAGTGTTAGATGGTCTAGGTTCAACATGTAAGTCTAACCCTGAATTTGAGGTGGTTCATCATGAGGTGGGTGTGGCAACTTTCTGTATCAGTGCATGCTCCCAACCTCCAACACACCTGAATTTTTCTGAAAGCTGTTGCAGGCAGAAAAGAAATATATTCACATTTTTTAAAAGGTGTTGTCTGGGATCAGACTCCAAAAGTGTTGTTTACCATTTAGTACATATGCAACCCTATGATGTGAGTGCCTCTGTATAAGCATAGCAGTATTTGAACTGGATATACAGGTATATTAAAGCCAGTTTCCTATGTGTTAAACCAATGTTTTAATGTGAAGAGCAAGAAGTGCAAAGCAGTGGATTCAATCATCACAACACAATTTCTGTAGCTTCTTCATTAGAGATTTGAGTGCCAGTATCTTAAGACTGATATTTCACTCTTTGACTTTGCACCACAGTGATCATCTTTCTAGAGTGGTGGAGTATAGTTTGAAGTGGGGGGAGGCACCCAACCATGAACGCTGTCATGTCTGATTCATCCTCTTAGTTTGTGGTGGACCGCTATACCAACACCCCACAATAAAAGTGTACAATGCTCCTTTTAATATCACGTTTTTTGATGTAGATCTGTGTCTTTTAATTTTTCCTATGTAAGACAAATGCTTTTTTAATGGATTCCTTTTTAATATAAAAAGTAGCATGGTTTGCTATGGAAAACAAATAACCTAAAATTTCCATTTTTTTAGTTTACAAAAATTATGCAATTATGTTTGAATTCATCTCAAAAAGTACAATATTCATGTGCAATGTAGTATATCAGGTCAAAAAATAACTTAAAAGTCAATGTGAAGGCTGTCTTATCTTGGCTATATAGTTCTGCTTTTGGTTCTACTTGTTCCTGTTTAAATTTTTTTTAACACAAGAATTACCAAAGCCTACAAACATAACTCATAATTCGGGCCCACCTTAAATCCCTTCGCACCTCTCAGTCAGCGTCTTTTGTCTTGTAAATGTGTCGATCAACACAAGCAGCAAGCAGCCTGCTATACCATCCCCCCCACCACTGCAGAAAGGGCAAAATGTTCTCCCAGCTCAAGCCTTGATTATCTTGGAGTGAAGTGCTGGAGTTTTAGAGGGTAAACAATATATTGTTTTTGGAACATACACATTTCATGTGTGTTCCGTGTCTGCAACAATCTGTGTAAACACATCTTTAAAACAGAAACATTTTTCATGTTTTAGAAATAAATGACAAAATGTAGACATAAACTGTGTAATGTGTGAAGTTTGAAGTCCAAATATCAAATAAACACTTTCACAAAAGGTGTAAGTATAATATGACAGCTTCCATGGTGCAGTGGTAAGCACTGCTGACTTGTAATCAAGAGGTGGCCGGTTCAATCCTGGCTGCCTCACAAATTTACCGTTTTGAGTAGTGAGCTGCTCTTATTGTTAATATTATACAATAAAAACATACACTTGATTTTCGTCTGTAACGGCCGGTGTAAATTTATAGTACTTGTAAAAGTTAGTTTTTTTTTTCACTTTTATTCTCTGTCATGATCATGATACAACTCCCTATCTCCCCCCCAACCAACCTCCACCCCAGATCTGACACTGTTAGTTTTTATCTGAAACTGGGAAAAACTGTAGATGTGAGTGGTGTTTTTAGACAATGGAACTGGAAATTCTCTGATCTGGATTGATAAAAGCTGACACATAAATGTTGTTGTATCATGCCTTCCTGGTATCTCATTTCACTTGAATTTTTTTTATTCAGTTTTATTGAATGTTCCTTCTCACGCTGAATTAGTATGCACCTTATGGTCCATGATGTCAAAGCCGCACTGACAAAAAAACAGAGACAAAGATATATATATGATATTTGGAATTATTCATTTTATGACCTTTATAGTACATTTCGGAAAACATTGTGGCACTGATGCAACATTATTCATATTAATTCATATTCATTTGCATGCCTTCTTGCGGTTGTAATCAGTGACCGCTTTTTTTTCCCCTGATCTTGCCCAGTCTGCACATTTTGGTGCATGGTGGTGTTTCTTTTGCACTCCAGGACATGCAGAGGAAAAAATAGTACAGAGAGGTCAGTTCCAGGCTATATGCAATCATCAAATTAAAACAGTTTCTACGCACCCAAGGACTGTTCTTCCTACATTTACGACATGTGTACCTGTTGCAGTGTACACACCTCTCTCTGTGATGTGGTTCCTATTACTTTGAAGTAGCACCTGACACTGACTGAGTTTGCTTTGCTGGGGGAAGAGGCGGTCATGGAACAGAAGCTTATAGATGTTGTATCCTCCTTTTCTTTTTCCATCGCCTTTTCTTGTAAGAAGCAACGGCAAAAATTCCTCTGGAAGGTGAGCAAAGAACACTCTTCTTTTCTCAGTGGACACGTGCATGCCTTGTACAGTAAATGTGCGTTGATCGCTGCCAGGTCAAGCATGTTGTAGCACACAGCAACCGGCCACCTGTGAGTTCCTGTTCACACTAAATAAGCTCACGTCTTCTGGTGCATGATGTCAACGCAGCACTAAGGAAAAAAAGAAAGACACAAATATATGTGACATTTTGAAGAAATCATTTTATGATCTGAATAGTACCAATCAGAAAACATCATTGTACTAATGCAATATTATTTGAAAACGAACAACGTCAGATTGGGTTTAAATTTGTGCTGACGCTGTTAGTTAGGGTCAGGTCAGGAGGAGGAGAGCGTGAACATTACTGAGAGGAAAAAAAAGCTAACTTTTACAAGTTCCATAAATTTACACCCGATCTGACACTGTTTGTTTTCAAATAATATTACATTAGTGCGATGATGTTTTCTGATTAGTACATGTCAGGTCATTAAATGATTTTTTACAAAATGTCACATATATTTGTCTTTCTTTTTTTCGCCGGTGCTGCATTGACATCATGGACCAAAAGGCATGAGCGTATTCAGTGCGAACAGGAACACTCAGGTGGCTGGTTGCTGTGTGCTACAACATGCTTGACCTGGCGGCGATCATTGCACATGTACTGTACAAAGCATGCATGGGTCCACTGAGAAAAGAAGAGTGTTCTTTGCTCACCTTGAAGAGGAACTTCGTTGTGGCTTCTTACAAGAAAAGGCGATGGAAAAAGAGGATGCAACATCGACAAGCTTCTGTTCCACGACCGCCTCTTCCCCCAGGAAAGCAAACTCAGTCAGTGTCAGATGCCGCTTCAATGTAATTGGAACCACAGCATAGAGAGAAGTGTGTACATTGCAACGGGTACACATGTCATAAATGTAGGAAGAACGGTCCTTGGGTGTGTGGGAACTGTTAACATTTGAATTTGATGATTTCAAATAGCGCGGAACTGACCTCTCTGTACTGTTTTTTCCTCTGCATGTCCTGGAGTACAAAAGAAACACCACCATGCACCAAAATATGGAGAATGGGCAGGATCAGGAAAAAAAAAAATGCAGTCACTGATTACAACTGCAAAAGGCATGAGTATAAATATGAATAATGTTGCATCAATGCCTCAATGTTTTCTGAGATGTACTATACAGGTCATAAAATGAATAATTCAAAACATCATATATATATATATATATATATATAATATATAAATATAATATTGTCACAAGCGGCTGGGGGACAGACACAGCTGGGACGCCTGGAAGGACTAGGAGGTGGTGTATTTGTCCTCCGGGCCACAAGGGGGCAATCGCCCTGGATCGGGAGAGGAGCAACAAGGCTTAAGCCCGTTGGGGCCTGTGGCCACCTCCAGGGGGCACCCCGAGCCTCAGAAAGCCCGGGAAGCATTCACTTCCGCCACACCCAGGAAGATGGAAGAAGAGCCTTCCAGGGACGCCTGGAGTGCTTCAGGGTGCAAGAGCAGCACTTCCACCACACCAGGACTGAACATCGTCAAGCACCTGGAGCACATCCGGGTGAGAATTAACACTAGAATTACCAGAGCCTATGAAAAAACTCGTAGATCCGGCCCACCTTAAATCGTTTCTTAAATCCGTTCACACCTCTTGGCCAGCGTCTTTTGTCCTCTAAATGTGCTGATAAAGACATGCTGCCAGCAGCCGGCTATTCCATCCCCCCACCGACTTAGAACATGCACGAACTTCTCCCAGCTCATGCCTTGATTGATTATCTGGGAGTGACTGAACTGGAGTTTTAGAGTGGACATAATAGATTGTTATTTGGAACACACGCATTTCATGTGTGTTCCGTTTCTACAGTAATCTGTGTAAACACATTGTTAAAACAGAAAGTTTTTCATATTTTAGTAATAAATGTTACAAAATGTAGGCATAAAGTATAGAATGTGTAAAGCCCGAGTTCCAAAGATCAAATAAACACTTTCACAAAAGGTTCAAAGATGATACAACAGTTTCCGTGGCGTTGCGCGCTAAGATTTGCTTCTCAGATTGCAGCAGCTTTGCCGTGCCTCACAGACCTGAGTTCGATTCCCCACTGGGGATAAGGTGTTACTTTTTCTTTCTTTTTAACCTCAAGCAGACATAAAATTTATAAATTGGTATGCACTGTCAGTTAATGAGATTGTTATATTTTCATGTGGGATGCTCCTTTTAAAATATTTTTTTAACAATTGAGACTGCAATTAACATGAACAACTGTCCCTATAACTGTTATTTTTAAGATCCATAACACACAGACAGACAGAGCACTGCGTAATAGAGAGACAGACAGGCAGGAAAGTCACTAGATATATAAATAAACTAGGAAGGCAGATGTACTGAAAGAAAAAAAAGATCAACATGTGCGTTGTTCCTGCTGCACTGAATACGCGCACGCGCTCTAACATCACCCTTCCACCCACATCTGACTCTCTAAGTAACAGTGCAAGTACAGACGCAAACCAAGTGTAATCAAGAGTCCCCGGTTCGATCCCCACTCACTCCTGTATTTGCCGTTTTCAGTAGTAAGCTGCTCTATTTGTTAATATTATACAGTACACACATGCACTTGGTTTGCGTCTGTACTTGCCCTGTTACTTAGAGAGTCAGATCTGGGGGGAGGGGTGATTTTAGAGCGCGTGAGCTTATTCAGTGCAGCAGGAACAAGTACTGTAAATTTATACCGGCTGTTACAGACTCAAATCAAATGTATTTTTTTTTCTATAATATTAACAATAAGAGCAGCTCACTACTCAAAACGGTAAATTTGTGAGACAGCCAGAATCGAACCAGCGTCCTCTTGATTGCAAGATCAGCAGTTCTTACCCCTGCTCCACCAAAGCTGTCATATTACCCTTGTACCTTTTGTGAAAGTGTTTATTTGATATATGGACTTCAGGGTTCACACATGTTACAGTTCATGGCTACATTTTGTCATTTATTACTAAAACATGAAAAATGTTTGTTTTAATGATGTTTACATAGATTGTTTTAGACACGGAACACACATGAAATGCACATGTTCCAAGTAACGATATTTTGTTTACCCTCTAAAACACCAACACTTCACTCCAAGATAATCAAGGCTTGAGCTGGGGGAGCTTGTATTGATCAACACATTTACAAGACAAGATCCTGACGGAGAAGTGTAAAGGGATTTAAGGTGGGCTGGATGTACGAGTTTTTTCGTAGGCTTTGGTAGTTCTAGTTTTAAATAATGAAGGTTTCTAAACATTGACAACTCTATTTAAAAGAAAACGCTTTCCACTGTTGATTAATTTTGGTATACATTAAAGTGAAATGTTAGATATGTTGATTTTATTACTAATAATTTACATTCATCTTTGTTACTCACTGTCTATTCTAATGCTTTTGTCTGAGATGTTCTACAACTGTTATAAAAATAATTGTACACTAAACACAATATATCAAAATAGAAAATATTTTATTGTTGGCAGATTGGACCAGAGTGAGGCCGAAATATAACAAATCACTAGGACCAGATAATATTTATGTTCAAGTGCTTAAAGTTAGTGAGTACATATTTAAACCCTTGTCTCATATTTTTCAAAACTTAAACTGCACACTGTAGAAATCCCTAAAGACTAGAGGCTATCAGATTTTATCCCGTTGTATAGAGAAGGGTTATCAGGGCTGATTAAAATAACTACAGGAGAGTAAACTTGATGTGCATCAGAGAAAGCAATTATTCTAGAAAAGATCCAATGTCACATGTGTTGAACAGGGGTATTTGCTAATTGTTCACATGGGATCAGACAAGGAAGGTTGTGTTTCACTAATGTGTTGGAATTTTGTGAGAGAGCAACAAAAACATCTGATGAAAGGTACATGTGGTATTATTTTCTTGGTTTTCAGAAGGCATTTGACAAGGTACCAAATGATATGTTTTTGATGAAACTAAAAGAAGTGAGTATGCAAGGCACAGTATATAGGGTGGGTGTAAAACTATCTTAGACACTGAAAACCAACAGTCACGGTGAGGGGACTTTTTCAGAATTAGGTGATGTTAAAAGTGGTGTCCTTCAAAATTCAGTTCTGTGGCCAAAGCTCAGTTTAATATATATAATTGATAATGATAAGAGTAAAATCAATAAGTGTGTTAAGTTTGCAGATGATACCAACTTAGGTGGAAATATATAATCAGATACATTGTTACAAAGGGATTTGCAAAGTGTTGGGCAGATTTGTGGCAAATGAAGTTTAATCTAAAATTTAAGGTATTAAACATTGGAAGTAGAAATTTTAGACTTAAATACACAGTGGGAGATCTGAAAATTGAAAGTTCACCTTGTGAGTATGATGTAGAAGTCATAGTGGCCTAATCTCCATCTATATCATGATAGTGTACAGGAGCATTCAAGAAGGCTAAATAGGATTTTAAGTTGTATATCATAATATGTGGAGTACAAGTCATGGGAGATTATGCATTAACACTGTCACAGTGAAGAAACGTATCCGTGTCTATCCAAACCAGAAGCCCTGGATAACGAGAGAGGTTCAGCGGCTGCTAAAGGAAAGGAACACTACCTTTAGGTGTGGTGACAAGGCTCTCTACAGCATGACATGGTCCAGCCTGAAGAGATGCATCAGAAAGGCTAAGAGGGACTACAGGAGAAGGATTGAGGAGCACCTGGACAGTAATAACAGCAGGTAGGTTTGGCAGGGAGTCCAGCACTTCACCAACTACAGGACCAGCCTTGGAGCTGCTGAAGGTGACGCCTCAATGGCAGAGGAGCTGAACCACTTCTTTGCTCGCTTTGAGATGGAACTACCAGAGGGAGCTGTTACACATGCAGCAGCAACTCACAACAACATCACCCCCTTCCTTAGGGTGGAGGAACATGAGGTGAAACGCTCGTTCAAGGCTGTCAATCCTAGGAAGGCAGCAGGTCCCGACGGTGTCCCTGGACGTGTATTGAGAGCTGTGCAGAGCAGCTGGCTGGGGTCTTTACAAAGATCTTTAACCTGTCACTGTCCCAGGCCTCAGTTCCTCCCTGTCTGAAATCCTCCGTCTTACTCCCTTTACCAAAAAAAAACACCCATAACCTGCTTGAATGACTATCGGCCAGTAGCGCTCACCCCGGTGTTAATGAAGTGTTTTGAGAGACTGGTCTGAAGTCATATCATGTCCTTCATCTCTCCCACCTTTGATGCACACCAATTTGCTTACACGGCTAACAGGTCTACTGAGGATGCTGTTGCTGCTGCTCTCCATGCTACCCTGTCCCATCTGAAGCACCAGGGAAGCTATGCACGTCTCCTCTTTATTGATTTTAGCTCTTCTTTTAACACCATCCTCCTTCACAGATTGGTGTGCAAGTTGCTAGACCTAAGACTACTGTATTCCACTTGTATATGCATTAAAGACTTCCTGACAGACCGCACACAAAGGGTTAGGGTGGGCCCTCACATCTCCTTGGCCATCAGCATCAGCACAGGCTTTCCTCAGGGCTGTGTGCTGAGCCCCCTGTTCTTCACGCTGTACACACATGACTGCCCACCACAGCAACACCATCGTCAAATTTGCAGACGACACCACTGTGGTGGGAGTCATCTCTGGGGAGGATGAATCTGCCTACAGGGACGAAGTGGAGCAGCTGACAGCATGGTGCACTGACAACAACCTGCTCCCGAACACAAGTAAAACCAAGGAGCTTGTTGTGGACTTCAGGAAAAAGAAAACGGACATCAAACCACTCTACATTGCAGGGGACTGTGTGGAGAGGGTCTCAGACTTCCGCTTCCTGGGAGTCCACATCATGGAAGACAGTTTACAGTTTATTTTTTATTTTTTTTTGTATAGCCCAAAATCACACAGGAAGTGCCGCAATGGGCTTTAACAGGCCCTGCCTCTTGACAGCCCCCTAGCCTTGACTCACTAAGAAGACCTGTCCTGGGGTGTGAATACAGTTGAGCTGGCAAAGAAGGCTCAGCAGAGACTTTATTTCCTGAGAGTCCTCAGGAAAAATAACATCCCCCAAAAACTGCTTGTGTCCTTCTATCACTGCTCTATCAAGAGTATCCTGTGCTACTGCCTCTGTGTGTGGTTTACCAGCTGTATAACAGCGCAGAGGAGAACACTTCAACGGATCGTAAAGACTGCCCAGCAGATCATTGGCTGCTCTTTACCCTCTCTGGATGAACTGCACAGCTCTCGCTACCTCAGGAAAGCAGAAAATATCTTAAAAGACTCCTCACACCCTGCTCATAACATGTTCCAACTGTTGTAATCAGGCAAAAGATATAGGAGCATGAAAACAAAGACTTATAGACTGAATAACAGTTTTTACCCTGTTGCTATTAAGTCACTGAATGCCACCTCATCACCTCCAATGCAGCAGTGCAATAGATGACATTTTGTGCTATAGTGTTTCATGTGCAATTAAGGTCTTATGTTGAATGTTTGTGTTCTACCTTATTTCTTCTTATCCTTTTTTAATTATATTTATTTATATTTTGACACCGCAGGGACTGCACCTAATTTCGTTGTGTTTGTTACAGTGACAAAAAAGATATTCTGATTTAGTTATAAAACATACTAGTGAGGGAAGTATTGTGTACAGATTTCATTACATAATTAAAAAAGACATAGAAGCACTAGAGAAAGTCCAGAAAAGAACTACTAGGTTGGTTCCGGGACTATGAGGTATGAGTATAGATTGAAGGTGTTGAACCTTTCCAGTTGATGCAACTGGAAATTAAGAGATGACATTATCAAAGTGTTTAAAGTTATGAAAGAAATTACTATAGTGGATCCCAGCTGTTACATTAAAATCTGCAAAAAAGAAAATAGGAGCATTGTTTGCTGCTTGCAGCATGTCTTTATCTCAGTACATTTAGATGACAAAAGACGCTGGCGGAGAGGTGAGAACGGTTTTAAGAAGCGATTTAAGGTGGGCCGGATCTACGAGTTTTTTCGTAGGCTCTGGTAATTCTAGTGTTAAGCAAATCTGAGACAGTTGAGTCAATTTTATAATTGATTTAATACTTATGAAATATAAATGACCTGACACAGTGCTTGGTTTCTGCATCAGGTTTTGTGGAGCTATCCTACCTATATCATCAAAATGTTTTTAGTTTTGAAATTACTGTGCTAATAAGGGCATAGAAAATGGATCAGATAAAGACAATGGGTGTTGCTGAAAACCACTGAATTAAACAAATGGTAAATGTGTAGGTAAATGCAAGAAAATGTGTTTAAAAAATTACAAATTTGTCTCAACAAAGTCCAACGTTAATGTCAACATTAACTAATGCTGCTAGTGAGAAAGAAGAGGAGCTGCAATGTGTAATGCCATTACCAGAAGTTGAGGAAAGTTCAGCCAGCTACAGCTTACCCACTGAGTTATAGAAGGTGGGCTGAGATTCTTCTAGTTGAGCAAGATAAGTCTGTGTGCTAATAGTGTGGTGTAGGCTATTACAATTAATTTCTTCCTATGCACTTTAGTGCTATCAGGGAGTACAACCAAATACTGCTGGTAATGGAATGGGAGTGATTGTGGCATCAAGGCTGTTTTTGTAAGTATCTAAATATTTAGGTCCAAAATGATGTTAATTTAGTGTATTCCCAAAAGTTGCCTAGTGATGCTAAAGCTAGATGGCAGCTTTTGCGGGTTGGGTCTTACCCTGGGTACATTTTTGACAATTTTAAACACGATAAATGTGATTGATGAAAGACCTGTCTGCACTAAATATACCATAATGCAACTAAAGAACAGGAGTGCATTCTATGTAAGGCCTAGTTTCAGTTTTTTTCTGAGATGTCGATTGAGAAGATCTTTTCCCACCATTCCCTAGGATCTTTTAGAGGTAGATTCTTTGAAATGTTTTCTATATAGCTGAAGAAGACTCTGACAGTATCTCAAGACTTATCAATATAGCCTCTGGGATTGATACGGGCGTGAAATGTGGAAAGCTGAGAGAGTTTTTTTTAACAATATTTCTAATTTGCATACAGGAAAAAGTGTGTGTCTGGAAAGTTGAATTTGAAGCAGAATTGTTTATTGAGATGCAAATACAGTACGTGGTCAATATACAGATCTCAAAGTGTCTTAATCCCTGAGTCCTTCCCTTTTCAATGTACTGAACGACATTTCTGTTTTTATTCACGAATCGCTTCAGAGGATGAATTTAAGGGATTCTGTAACAAAAGACACAAACATGCACCACAGAAGGTGGTAGCAAAAGACGCAGCTCTTAGAAAAGTGTCCGGATCATTTGACAAACCTGAGAATGCACATTACATTAATCTCAATGTCACAATAGTAAAAATTGAGTAGCGTGTGAACAACAAACTAAACATGTGTGAAGACGATGTCATACATGGAAGGACTGTTTTACACATGAAATCATTCTCACTGCTCAGTTATTTCTCTGAATATTTAAGCATATGTCTCCTTTATCCTAATATCTCCAAACAAATGGAATAGACGTGCCAACCACACACAATTTGGTAATTGAAACATAAGGGTAACACAGAAATTGTGCAAGAGATTTTGATTTTGTGAAGACCGCAGACAATCACTTGTCAAGTAAGCAAACATGAATGCATATTTAATAAAGTATGTGTTTCTTTGTTTTGGTTTAAATGTTACTATTAGTCTTTTAAATAATTATGAAAAGTCTATTCAGGGGTCCTGGAGAGGAGGGTCCATTGGATAGTCGAGCCTCGGATTCAGGAGGAACAGTGTGGTTTTCGTCCTGGTCGCGGAACAGTGGACCAGCTCTATACCCTTAGCAGGGTCCTGGAGGGTGCATGGGAGTTTGCCTAACCAGTCTACATGTGTTTTGTGGACTTGGAAAAGGCATTCGACCGTGTCCCTCGGGGAATCCTGTGAGGGGTACTCCGAGAGTATGGGGTACCGGCCCCCTTGATAAGGGCTGTTCGGTCCCTGTACGATCGTTGCCAGAGCCTGGTCCGCATTGCCGGCAGTAAGTCGAACCCGTTTCCAGTGAGAGTTGGACTCCGCCAGGGCTGCCCTTTGTCACCGATTCTGTTCATAACTTTTATGGACAGAATTTCTAGGCGCAGCCAGGGCGTTGAGGGGGTCCGGTTTGGTGGGCTCAGGATTGGGTCACTGCTTTTTGCAGATGATGTTGTCCTGTTTGCTTCATCAGGCCGTGATCTTCAGCTCTCTCTGGATCGGTTCGCAGCCGAGTGTGAAGCGGCTGGGATGAGAATCAGCACCTCCCAATCCGAGACCATGGTCCTCAGCCGGAAAAGGGTGGAGTGCCCTCTCAGGGTTGGTGGCGAGATCCTGCCCCAAGTGGAGGAGTTCAAGTATCTCGGGGTCTTGTTCACGAGTGAGGGAAGAATGGAGCGTGAGATCGACAGGCGGATCGGTGCGGCATCGGCAGTAATGCGGGCATTGCATCGGTCTGTTGTGGTGAAAAAGGACCTGAGCCGCAAGGCGAAGCTCTCAATTTACCAGTCGATCTATGTTCCTACCCTCACCTATGGTCATGAGCTATGGGTAGTGACCGAAAGAACGACATCGCAAATACAAGCGGCTGAAATGAGTTTCCTCCGCAGGGTGTCTGGGCTCTCCCTTAAAGATAGGGTGAGAAGCTCAGTCATCCGAGAGGGGCTCAGAGTAGAGCCGCTGCTCCTCCGCATCGAGAGGAGTCAGATGAGGTCGCTCGGGCATCTGATCAGGATGCCTCCTGGACGCCTCCCTGGTGAGGTGTTCCGGGTACGTCTAACCGGGAGGAGGCCCCGGGGAAGACCCAGGACACGTTGGAGGGACTATGTCTCTCGACTGGCCTGGGAACGCCTTGGGATTCTCCCGGAAGAGCTAGAAGAAATGGCCAGGGAGAGGGAAGTCTGGGCATCTCTGCTCAAGCTGGTGCCCCCGCGACCCGACCTCGGATAAGCGGGAGACAATGGATGGATGGATGGATGAATTTGAATAATTATGAATTTTTAAAATAATTATGAATTTAAATCCATTGCATGCTAAATATTGATACATTTAAAGGGTTTGAGTATGTACTCATTAACCTCTTTAAGAACTTGAGGGTAAATATTATGTGGTCCTGGTGATTTGTTTGATTTCAGCCCATTTAATCTAAGCAGTACTTCACCTTCTACAATTTACAAACCATTCAGTACCTCTTTAGTAGTCCTTTTACCGCTGGAAAGTTATCCATTTCCTCACATATGAAGACCTCAGAAAAATATGAGTTTAGAGCAACTGCTATTTTACTGTCTTTTTTTTTCTAATTCTCCTTTACTATTCCTGATGCACTTTACCTCCAACTTGACTGTTCTTTTACTACTAAAATACTGAAAGAATCTCGTTGGGTCATCTTTCACCTTATCTGCTGTATTCCTCTCTAACTGCCTTCTAGCCTCCCCAATATCCTTCTTAATGGTTGCCCACATATTTTCATATGCTGTACTATTCACAATAGATAGGAAGAATCCAGCTAACATATTATGGTATTGGTGCTAACTGTGACTAAAGATGATAACCTTGTGAAAGGCAAGTTTCTTACCCTAAATCCAATAAGAGAGAGCAGAGCAGTACCTTGCGCACGCTTGCATACATGATGACATAGAGATCTCTGTGGGGGTTGGTCCAAAACAACACCACCACCATTTATTTATATAGCACATTTTCATACAAACAGAAAAAAAACAAAAAAAATACTCCAGAGGGCTGGGGGAAAAAAACAAAATATGCAGGGGTTCTGAGGCCATGAGATTGCCCAGCCCCTACTGTCCATTCTATCTAACATAAATGATCTAAATCAGTCCTCATGGTTTTCAGGCTTCACCTGGAAGAATTAGATGATTATGGTCATGTGGACATCTGGCCTTCAGTCTATCAATGTGGGGAATACATGGTGCCTTGATTAGGTGGTGATGTAAATTGTCACCACAGAAAACCGGGAAAAAACAGCAGACAAAATAGCGGTTAGTATGGATTGTGGAGCCATGATAAAAAAAGATAATTAAATACATATACAGACTATCAGGGTTACATTAAAATGAATCTTAGGAGAAAGCCATGTTAAAATAATGTTTTTTTTTTTTTAAAGTGCTCCACCATATTAGCCTGGCAAATTTATATTGGTAAGCCTATTTCAGATTTTAGGCACATAACAGTAGAATGCTACCTCACCACTTCTTTTAAAAAGTAATAGTTCCCACTTCTTGTAAAATCAAGTCAATCTTTCTTATCATTTCCCTTCTAACCATCCTGAAGCATACTTAATTAATTTTATCTTCTCCTATAAACCAGGCTGCATTTTATTTCCCCCAGATTCAGTTATCCAGCTACCTCACTTCAACTTATTTACGCAAATCTTATTTAACTAATTTTCCCCCCTCTCTTGATTTGTTAGTGTTTTTGTACTTTAGGAACATCCATCCATCCATCCATTTTCCAACCCGCTGAATCCTAACTACAGGGTCACGGGGGTCTGCTGGAGCCAATCCCAGCCAACACAAAGTGCAAGGCAGGAACCAATCCCAGGCAGGACGCCATCCCACAGCAAGACACACACTGAGGACAATTTAGAATACTTTAGGAACATGCCTCAGGAAAGCAGAAAATATCTTAAGACTCCTCACACCCCGCTCATGACATGTACCAACTGTTGCCATCAGGCAAAAGATATAGGAGCATCAAAACAAAGACTAATAGACTGAATAACAGTTTCTACCCTGTTGCTATCAGGGCACTGAATGCCACTTAATCACCTCCAGTTCAGCAGAGCAATAGTGTTCATGTGCAATTAAGGTCTTATGTTGAACGTTAGTGTTCTACCTTATTTCTTCTTATCCTTATCTTTTTCTAATTTTATTTATTTATATTTTGACACGGCAGGGACTGCACCTAATTCCGTTGTATTTGTTACAATGACAATAAAGATATTCTGATTCATCTTTAATTGTTTTGCAACTTTTGATGATCTTAATCCACTCAGACTGATGCCCAGCATATACTCTATTTTCAAGAGACTTTAATAATTATTTAATGGGAGGTATGCAGTAGATGCTTAAATCATTTGATTGTTCATTATCATTCCAAAAAGTGCATGACTGTTCTGACTGTAAAGAAGATTAGTCACCTGTGAATTCTTGTGTGTTTTTTGAATATTTTACTATAAAACTATAAATATTTGACTATAATACTTGGATCTTCTGTTTGGCATGTAAATAATTAGAACTGAAGCTACTATATTAAAATATTCTAACTTGACTTTGTTACTGTGATTCTTCAGGTGGTCACATTATGGTACAGGCCTCCAGATGTACTGTTTGGTGCCAAACTTTATTCCACATCCATAGATATGTGGTCAGCTGGCTGTATATTTGCAGGTAAGCAAATATTACTTCATTTCTGTAATTTTGCAGATTTTCAGGTGTTCATCAGGATATTCTGATTTATGTCACACACCTGCAAAATTCACATTTTCACCAGTCTGACAGCAGTTTTTTACATTTCAGAATAGAACAAATGCTAAACCATTTGGTAAGATATTGCCAAAGTATCATGGTACATGGAATTGATTTAGGCATACAAAATCTTGAAAGGGGTACCGGGTCCCCAGCCTAGGACTAATACAGAGTAAATTTTCAGTGGTAACAGAGAATGCCCCACAGTAAATACGATTGAAGACTAGTTTAATTAACTTTTAGAGAAAAATCTACATATGAAGAGACCAGTATCGACTTTCAAGCAGAAACACTCAGCCTTGAATATGTGATGATGAATTATATGAGAAAGTTAAAGACTTAGAATTTCAAGATTCAAGCTATAGTTTGGTTTCCTTTGGTGTGTTGGAATAGGTCATTCTTGGCTTTTTATTAATTTATTGTTCATGAACTGCATTAAATATACTTTATATGTATAGTATTTTTCAGCAAATGTATTGTAGCATGCCACGTCTTTAGTGCATTGATTATGACAAGTTAATTCAGTAAGTAGCATGTATTCTCAATGTGTAGTTATACACAACATTTATTGAATCATAGATAATTTTATTAATATTTATTTGTGTCATTTGATTCAAATTTTGGAATATATAATTAGATGTATTAGTTGGTACAGTAGAAATATAATTTACCTTAAAGCCAAGAATAGCAACAAGGCCTCTACAGTTCTTAGAAATTTTCCTGAGGTTATAAGTGTGCTTGGTTTGCTGTCTCATGTTAGACGTGATAAAGATTTCGAAAATATCAAAGTTGCTGGATTTTTGCTAATACATCCTCTTTGTAACCCAGGTAGTTTTCACTGTGCTATAAATGAAAATAATCAGAATAAGATTCCTTTTGATGTTAAATTAATCTGAATTAATTTATTATAGCTTATTGATTTTATTAATATACTTTCATAAGACAGAGGCACTAATATTCCAGGCAGCAGTCATCTCAGTTAGAAACATGTAGTATGCAGTTACCAGTAATTACAGTTTGGCATTGCAGTACTTACAAGAAATGCAAGCTCTAGACCCTGACAGTGAGTTTCATCTTATCTGCTTGCACTATATTATGATCCCAAGAATTAGTCAGCATCGTGAGGTGTTTGCTAGGGACTGAGCATCCCCTTTCTTTCTTCAGAGCAAATAACTACAAGTGATGCCAAGTTTGGGAGCATGCACTGGTACAGTGCATTGCCGCACCCACTACACGATGAAACAACATGGGATCCCGGTTTGCAGCCCCCCAGGCAGACAAGCGGTCCAGTCCCACCCTCCGGAAACGACCCTCTATCTGTCGCAGCCAGGTGTTACGTGGGTGACCCCTTGGCCTGGTCCAACCACTCTGGTCCCCAACAATGAGGATCTTACAAGCCGGATCACCCTCGGGGAAACGCGCCACATGGCCATAGTGTTGTAACTGACGCTCCCTCACAATGCAGGTAATGTGCCTCATTCAGGACTCCATGAGCAACCGCTCATTCGACACAAAGTCAAACCAACGGTACCCAAGGATTCTCCGAAGAGACACAGTACCAAAGGAGTCCAGTCTTCGTCTCAGGTCACTGAATAGCATCCATGTCTCGCAACCATATAGCAAGACAGGAAGCACCAGGACTCTAAAGACTTGGACCTTCGTCCTTTTGCGTAGATATTGGGAGCGCCACACATCCCTTTCCAGTGACCTCATGACCCCCCCATGCTCTCCCAATCTGTCTACTGACTTCATAGGAAGAGTCACCAGAGACATGAATGTCACTGCCAAGGTAAGTAAACCTCTCAACAAGGTCGACATTCTCTCCACAAACAGACACACTGCTGATGGCTGTGCCCAAGAGGTCATTAAAGGCCTGGATCTTGGTTTTTATCCAGGACACTCGTAAGCCCAGACACTCAGACTCATTGCTCAGTCTCTCGAGCTCCCCGATCAGAGCCTCCATTGACTCCGTGAAGATCACAGCATCATCAGCAATGTCAAGATCTGTGAATCTTTCTTCACCAACAGATGCCCCACAGCCGCTGGACCCCATGACTTTGCCCAACACCCAGTCCATACAAGCATTGAACAGAGTAGGAACAAGAACCTGACTAACCCCAGAATCAACTGGGAAAAACACAGAGGTCCTGCCTCCACTCTGCACAGCACTCACAGTACCAGTGTACAGACCGGCCATGATATCCAGCAACCTCGGGGAGATCCCGCAAACCCCCAAGATGTCCCACAGGGCAGCTCAATCAACTGAGTTGAACGCTTTGCTAAAATCGAGAAAGGCTGCAATGAAACTCTGCCGATATTCTCGTTTGCACTCCATGAGAACCCTCATTGCCAGGATGCCGTTGACGGTAGACTTCTTAGGCATAAAACCAGACTGTTCTGGTCGCTGGTAGGTGAGCAGGTGATCACGGATCCTATTGAGGACGACCCTAGCAAGGACCTTACCCGGCACCGAGAGCAGTGTTATCCCCCTGTAGTTGCTGCAGTCCAGGCGATCACCCTCCCCTTTCCAGATAGGGACGACAAGTCCCGTTTTCCAGTTAGATGGGATGATGCCAGTCTCCCAAATGGAAGCAAAGATTGCTTGCAATGCCAGGAGGACAGCCTTACCACCATCCTGGAGAATTTCTCCCCGGATACCATAGATCCCTGCAGCCTTTCCTCCCCTCAGCTGGTTCACCAAGTGTGCAATCTCAGTGAGATTGGGTGGTTCACAGCTAATTGGAGGATCAGCCTCAAGGACCGTAGGCCCAGAGATATCCAACACCCTAGCCAAAGGATCAGCTTTGAACAACTGCACAAAGTAGCCAGCCCAGCAGGTCATAACAGCAGTGTCATCCGTAAGTAATTTTGGGTTCAAGACCTTCTGTCAAATTACAATAACCATTATACTGCATCTCAGATGTTAGGATCAGACATGGTAAGTTTTTACGCAGTTGTTTTTAAAACTGATGAAATTTTAAGGCTTTACTGACAAGGATTCTATGTTTTTTTTAATGGTAGAGAAAAGGTGAAAAGAGCATAATGTTTTGCATGTACACCATTTTCCTATGCAGTTACTTCTCCCTCCACATTTTAGATATATATCCCAGAATATGTAATTGTCTGGGATGGATTTGTTACTTATTATGAAATGTATGTAACAGAAGAAAACACCAATGTCTTCTTTCTATCCCAAGATACTGCTATTGCTATCCCCTCTCCAATTATAGTTCACTGGGAACTGTTAAAAGTTTTATAGAAAAATCTTTGTGTTGGTATGACATGCTTTAATTGTAGGTACACATTTTCTGCTAGAACTTAAATTCTCAGTAAAGCAGCTTGTTTAATCACATAAAGGAAAAAGTGCTACCAGAGACAGCAGACAGAAGGTTAAACTTGAAAACAAGAAAACACTTTTGTTAAAAGGGCAGTCTAGCAAGATTAATGTTTAAAAGCTTTAATGGTAAATTGGTCAGTTTCTAGACTTTCTGCATGCATAAAAAACACTTGAGGTACAAGATATCTTCGTACATGTTTACCTGATAGATATGTTCTAATACTGTATGGTCTATCAAAATGACATTGGCCTGAGAGGAGCTAGGGGTGTCTCACATTGGCCATGACAAGCTTTAAAGACGCTTAAGGAGAGGTCAGAGGAATTTAAGGTGGCCCGGGATTATGAGTTTTTTCGTAGGCTTCAGGGACTCTAGTGTTAAGCATCTTGCTAGTGTCAGATTGCCACTTTTTTCCACTACTGTCATCAGTTCCTGTTGACATTCTATTTTAATCTAGAGTAGAAAATGCAAAATTTGAGCTGTAAAATTTTAAATTTGTCTTCAGCTCATCACAATCTGCATGTTATGTACAATATAAAAAACTTAGGTAGTATTTGAAGTTAAAATGTAAGCGCTTGTTAAAAATTAAGACTATATGCCTAAAGTATTTAACAAGTGGCACTCATAATCATTAGAAACACAATTTAAAGGAACCAAACTACCTATGACACAAAGCTTATTTCATTATCCCTTCTATCCTTAATAACTGCCTGTATGTTGTATGAACCAGAAACTAGGGCATGATATAGCACTAGAGCAAAGAAGTGTAGAGATGATCCTTCATGCACAGTACCCACTGTTAATTGCCCTGCTTACAAAAAGCTGTTTTCCCTTTGTGCTGCTGGACAGATAAAGTGAGAATCATTTAGACAAAGAAAAGTACATATGAAATCAGGGTATCAGTATGACATGAAAAGGAAATTGCTGCTTTGGACCATAGAATTTACATGGTGTGTATCATGACAGGGTTCACTGATAGTCTGACCCTAAACCTGTGAACATAACACTTTCTCTTGTATGCTGAAGTACTAACCTAAAAGATTCTCTTATTGGGTCTCCCAACTCCACAGTACCTTCACAATGTCCACCATCATCACTAGATTTTGTGTCTGGTCATTTTTAACAGAGAAATTTAGCCTTCTTTTTGCTCACAAAACTCCAGCCCAGACATTTTTTTTTCTGGATATTAAGTGAACCACTTCCTCCGTATTGATTTTTCTATGCAATAACTGCAGACTGTCCTGGACACTAAAACAAAAATGATGAAAAATATTTGCTAAAACAATAACATTTTAACATTTACAAATTTATCTCTGATTTTTTTTATTAAGTCTGTTATTTCTTCAAAATCATGGTATATATTTTGCCACGTGAAAACTGCATTCAAAAGTTTTTTTAAATTTTAATTTTTAAAAATTAACTAGCCTGTTTTTACATTTTTAATGGAGATAAAGGGTACTGACATCCCTTATAAAGAATCAACTTAAAACCTACTAAATACATCCATTTTTCAAGCCAGAAATTTGTTGAGTATTGATCAGTATCTTGAGATTACATACACACAGCAAAACAGGGTATCCCATATTGTTTTAGTAAAGAAAAAAGCAAAACATTTGTAATATTCAAGCATTTTAGTAGTAGACCAACTTTGCCCTTTACATCCTCTGCGAGGGGCATGAATTCACCTCCGAAAGTCATTGCTAAGTCTTTCTTTTAATATACAAAATCTTACTTCCTTATTTCTCAACTATATATTGCAGATGGAATGAGAATGCACAAATATGCTTCAGTGAGAGAGAATGTTAAGCACACCCATAGCCTGAAATGTGAACTGAACCAATCTTCTAGACAGTCATTATAGTGGAACTACATTTTTTTGATTGTTCATGCAAATATAATTCAAGATAATATAGGAGACAGTATGATTTATCATCCCCACCCAGAGGGATACCAATAAAAATGTAGGAACTGAGTGCATTTTAATTATCAGTTAATCCATAATGTGGTATACAGTGTTTTCCTCAGTTAGGCCCTTCACTCTGTCATCTGCAACATCATGGAGAAAAGCATCAGTCCATATAACACAAGACTGTAGATGTTTGAAGTAATGGTTGCTCCTCAGAAGGCAGGGCTCATTGCTTAGCTTGACAAACTGGATCTCGGTTCTCAGGCTCACAAAGAGAGGAGTTTGTCATCTTCGGCTCTCCAAAGAAGAGTGTCTCAAAGCTTTTGGGTTCAGTGAGCAGGTTTCAGAGATTTTCAGTCATTTTGGAGAATTCCCCATCCCAGAGATAATCCTGGAGAGGGTGCCCTGAGACAATCCCCAGGCAGTTCATTGAGTGTCTAGCGAGTATTCCAGAGTGCTTCTTCAGGATGCTGCAGAATGTTTTAAAAGAATGTACAACTTATCCTGATTAATTTAAAGTCTCTTCCAGTTACAAAATCATTGTCTTCCAATAGGCGAATTATTCTGTCCAACCTAGTTGTCATCCCTTGAATTAAAGGTCTTTGTTCTTGCTTGATTTCTCTTTACACCTTCTGGCTGAAAAGGTCTGCAGCGGGGCCTCTGGAGAGATGTCAGTATAACTCTGATTAACACTAGAATTACCAGGGCCTACGAAAAAACTCATAGATCCAGCCCACCTTAAATCGCTTCTTAAAACCATTCTCACCTCTCCGCCAGCATCTTTTGTCATCTAAATGTACTGATAAAGACATGCTGCAAGCAGCCGGCTATTCCATCCCCCCACCGACTTAGAATGTACACGAACTTCTCCCAGCTCATGCCTTGATTGATTATCTGGGAGTGAAGTGGAGTTTTAGAGTGGAAATAATAAATCGTTATTTGGAACACACGCATTTCATGTGTGTTGCTATCTACAGTAATCTGTGTAAACACATTCTTAAAACAGAAACATTTTTTATATTCTAGTAACAAATGACAAAATGTAGGCATAAACTATATAATGTATGAAGTCTGAAGTCCAAATATCAAAGAAACACTTTCACAAAAAGGTACAAAAAAAAAAGCCACCTTAGTGTGCGACATTGACACTAATTTACTACGACTTCAGCTGTGGCGCAACAGTGTCAGTTGCTGACTGGCAATCAGAAGGTCATGAGTTCGATCCTGCATGACTCCCTTTTGAGAAGTGAAGTGTTCTTATTTTTACTATTTTAGAATAAAAAAATACATTTGATTTCAGTCTGTAACAGCCAGTGTAATTTATGATATTTGCGAAGATTAGCTTTGTTTTTTTTTTTTTAATTCACTTTTCATTCTCTGTCGCGTTCAGGATCCTTCCCTACCACCTCCCTCCCCCCACCTGACACTGCTGTTATCACATAAAGACGCGCTATAGCTCTGCAGTGTATCACGATACATACGACCACGTGTTTTTTTTTTTCCCACAATCTTGCCAGTCTCCACATGTTGCTGTATGCTGTTTCTTTTGTACTCCAGGACATGCAGAGGAAAGCATAGTAAAGAGTAGTAACTTCAGCGCTATATGCAATCATCAGACACTCCCCATCTGACACTGCTGTTTTCACATAAAAACGCGCTATAGCTCTGCAGTGTACTTGTGACTGCATTGTCGTACCATTGCTTGCGAACTGAAGTGTCTGCATGCACTTTTCGTGGCATTATACGTGTATTTTTTGAACATGCCCATGTAGCTCAAACACAGGAACATATGTTGATGTAAAAGTATAACAAAACAAGTGCACTTTTATTCAAGACTATAACCGAAGAAAAAGGAAAGCAAGTTACAGTAGGTGGTTGATATGACAGCGTGCGTGGTGCAATGCTAAGAACTGCTGATTTCCATTCCGTTCTATATAACTGTTAACATTTGAATCTGATGATTGCATATAGCATGCAGGTGGCCAGTTGCTGCGTGCTACAACGCATATTTTAAAAAAAGAAAGAGACAAATATATGTGACATTTTGAAGAAATCATTTTATGACGCGAATAGTACCAATCAGAAAACATCGTCGAAGTAATGCAATATTATTTAAAAACGAACGGTGTCAGGTTGGGTGTGAAGTTATACTAGCGCTGTTTGAGTCAGATCAGAAGCTGAATAAGCTGAACAAGCTGCTGTTCTGACTCTAAGTAAAAATCATGAATTAATCAACAGAAATAACCGCGATCGACATTTTAAACTTAAAGATTTACAGTGCATACCAATTTATAAATTTTATGTCTGTTTGAGGAAAAAAAAAAAACACTTTCTCCAAAGCTGGGAATCGAACTCGCGTCTCTGTAGCACGGCAGGGTTGCTGTGCTGCAAATCAGCAAATCTTAGTGTTAAGCCATGGAAAGTGTTGTAGCATTTGATGTTTATACTTCAGGCTTCACACATTCTATAGTTTATGCCTACATTTTGTAACATTTATTACTAAAATATGAAAAAGTTTCTGTTTTAGCAATGTGTTTACACAGATTACTATAGAAACGGAACACGCATGAAATGCGTGTATTCCAAATAACGATCTATTATTTCCATTCTAAAACTCCAGCAGTTCAGTCACTGCCAGATAATCAAACAAGGCATGAGCTGGTAAAACTTAGTGAATGTTCTGCGACAGTGGGGGACGGAATAGCCGGCTACTTGCTGCTCGTCTTAATCGGCACATTTAGAAGACAAAAGAGAGGTGAGAACGGTTTTAAGGTGGGCCGGATCTACGAGTTTTTTCGTAGACTCTGGTAATTCTAGTGTTAAACCTTTATCAGACAAAGTCCAGGCAGATCCTGGAACAAGCTGGAGTTTAGTCACTTATTTTGTGATTCAAGTGCGGGAAAGTGCAACTGGATGCATGTATTCCTTTTAAGTCTGCTTTCTTAACATGTCCCACACTGTCTTACAGTAATCAGTTCAGATTTATTGTTGTTTGAAAATTACAATGAACTCACATATGCTGTTTTCACTCTGTTGCCACTTGGTGTGAATCTTGCTGTGAAGGCTATCCATATTACTAACCGAGAATGGTAAACCGGAAGGCACGGACGCAGGTACACGGCGATGGGACCAGGAGACATAGTGCGCAGGCGCCTACAGCACGCGTCTCATAAACCGCAATCGAAGTCTGATCCACTGCGAACGAAGGAGTCACGGCCCAAAAACGAAAGAGCTCAACTAACGTGAATAAGAAATGAAACAACGCGCCCATAGCTAACGACTCACGACACTGCCACACAAAAAAGAGGATTCTGCACTGCACCCCAGAGTCAAACGGAAGAGGCTACAGAGGCCCCACAGGTCCACAAAGATAGTACGGAAGGCGCGGGAAAGTACAAAAGGCGCAGGCGCCTACAACGCGCTTCTGAACTAAACGTCCACACTACACAGCATGGTCTACGCGCTTCTAACACACCGCAAGCATAAACATGAGATTGTACAGAAACCCCACAGATCCGGACTCCACAACATATGTGAATCACATTACAGTAATACAATATTAAGCACTTTACACATGGACAACTGTATGTAGCCCTCTCAAGAGAGTACAGAACCCTACACCTTTACACATGGACAACTGTATGTAGCCCTCTCAAGATAGTACAGAACCCTACACGTCCACACTACACAGCATAGTCAAACCCAACATAGTACGGAAGGTGCAGGCGCCTACAATGCGTTTCGAAAGCACCGCAAGCAAAAACCCGAGATAGTACAGAAGCCCCAAAGATCCGGACTCCACAGCATATGTGAATCACATTATAGTAATACAATACAATAAGTACTCGCAGAAAACACAAACAGAAGAGGCTTCGGCGTCCCGCCCCACAGTCAAACCAGAGAATGTACGGAGTCCCCAAACGTCCACAAAACACAGCATAGTCAAACCCGAGATAGTACGGAGGGCGCATGCGCCTATACACCGCAAGCGAAGGAGCCACGGCTCAGAAACGAAAGAGTTCAACTAACGGAAATAGGTCATTTTAACAGTGAGTGCAATTATCCATATTACTAACAGTAAACAACGTATACCTAATCAACACATCCCAAGGACAGACCATGGACAGAGTCGGCCTTTACCTCTCTGAGCCTGTATTTAGACATGGACAACTTTATGTAGCCTTCTCAAGAGTTCGGCATGCATGTGACGTTAACATCAAGATTATAATAACTCCATACCAAGGAAAACTCATTCAAGGACAATACGCCGTCTTTAAATACGAGCCTGCATGGATAAAAACAATAAACGTGGGCGCCTACAACGTGCGTCTGAAACCGCGGAAGCAAAACTGTCTCGGCTCCAAAACCAAACAGCTCGACTAACGGTGCTACACAAACGAGCCCGCATGGACAAATACAATGAACATAGACGCCTACAACGCACATCTGAAACTGCGGAAGCAAAGCAGGCACGGGTTCAAAACGAAAGACCACAACTGACGGAGATACAAGAACGAGCCCGTCTGGATAGATTCAATGAACGCAGGCGCCTACAACGCGCATCTGAAATGCCGCACGCAAAGCAGGCACGGCTCCAAAACGAGAGAGCTCGACTGACGGGGCTACAAAAACGAGCCCGCCTGGATAAAATCAATGAACGCAGGCACCTACAACGCACTTCTCAAACAACGCAACCAGAGGAGTCACGGCTCCAAAACGAAACATCTCAATTAACGGACATACAGAAACGAGCCCGCCTGAATACAATTAATGAACGCAGGCGCCTACAATGCGCCTCTCAAACAGCAGAGGCAATAGATAAACGGCAAAGAAAGGAACGACACACAGCCGCTAAACAATTCTGCCAATTAGCTGACAACGCATTCTGTAATGAGTCCACTATTAATGAACATTCATTAGGATTAATGAATATCATTTGCTGTCATTGTCATTCACTTAACTTCCCTGAGGAAACAACTGGCAATACAACTAATCAGTTTACACGTTGTTGTCAAAAGGGTCAGGTTAGACTGCCTCCTTTAGATGAATATCCTGAATATCTACGGAAGCTTCTAACTAACAATGTACCCGAAAGTAAAAACTTTATGGACTGCATTAGCTCCTACAATAGTTCATTTGCTTTTGCATCTACCGGGGTAAATATCACGCCACCACCTGGCAATGGCCCATTCTGCTTTCGCATATGTGGAAAAATATTACATCGGATTGGAACAGTGCACCCTGAACCACATCACGAACGCAAATATGCACAAATCTATCAACGAATAAACCTTCCTGAAAACAAGCAATGCACCGAGCTGATAATGAGAAGCATTCATCTGACATTAAAGTTAAAGTTCTAGATACTCCATACCAAAGAAAACTCATTCAAGGACAACACACCATCTTAACTACAAATGTTGTGTATAAAGAAATATTCCAATAAATCTTTCTAATGTGCCATGCTATGGGTTCTTTACTTCCTTTGTTCGTCATCTACACCTTTACACTCCAATATATCTCATACATACATCAATGTATTTTGGGTTACCCAACACCAGGGATTGGCGAGCAAAGCCCCCTAGTGTAAAATAACACAGAATATAATGGGTGAAAAGTCTGTGTCATTTAGGAAAAATAATCATATGATTTAAGCATCCATCAATCTGTTAACACAAGCAGTGGCAGAAAATAACCTGTAATTAGATAGAATTACAGGAGCAAAAGTAGGATATTAAGTGGACCATAGTTTGGTGAAGGGGGATTGGGGGGGCTTTGGAAAGGAAAGACTTTGATTTATCGTGCCCACCCAGAGTGACACCAATAAATGTAGGAATGGAAAGATGTGTTTTAACTTGGTTATTTAATTATCAGTTTTGCCTTCGGCAATACCAGTAATTAACCAAATAATTTGTCAGGTCTCCTACTTTATTTACCTTACCTTTCTCTTTAGTAGTAGGTGGGTCTCTGGCCTTTAGACTTATATCAAGATACTGCAACTGAAGCAGGCTATTTTTAAGAAATGCATTATTTGATTTATTATTAAACACATGGATTATAAAAGTATGATAACTGCATAAAAGGTATATGTTGAAATATAAAACAGGATGTAGACAGACTAGACAGATAACAATATAACACAGAGAGGCTGGCTGTTTACTTGCTATTTTGAGTTCTTATTTATCTGGACATGGATAAATAGTTTTACAATACCAAGTCTTTAAAGATGGTATCCAATGTTGTGTGGGGTTATTGGTTTGTTGTCACTACGGTTTCAAGTCGAGCATTCTTCTTATGTTGGAGCGCACTCTTTTGCTTTGCTGCATGATTCTTTGTTTGTGGTGTTCTGTGATGCTGTTTTCGCAGTATGCTTTTCTGCTGTTAGGCCCATTGCTGTGTTGTTTGCATCTTAATAGGGAAAAGAATTACTCATTTTGGCACTAGAGTTTAGATGCTTGTATTATTGTAGTATTTCCCTCTACTTAACCTCTACTTACCCTTTACCCTTTAATTTCCCCTTGGGATTAATAAAGTATCTATCCATCCATCCATCCATCCATCCATCCATCCATCCATCCATCCATCCATCCCTGTTTTCTCAAGAGTAAATGTTCTCGTCAGGTTCGTTATCGGGTTGGTCTACTGTTGTACTTTAAAATGAACACAGACCCTAACCACAACAGTGTCCTGTGAATGACACACACACACTGATTAACCCTTAGCACTTTAAACCACACATCAGCCTGTCACTCAGCACTTCAAAAGACTTACTTATTATCGGCATGAACAACATACAATGTTTTAGTGATATCTCAGACCTAAATATTACTTTTGGTTTACAAGAATACATTTAAACATACAAAGACTCAGCACTCTTGACTATAGGCCATTTATCAGCCAAGAATACCTTCTTTTTATCGTACTGTCCCTTCTATTGAGTGGCACCCTCACTCTCAGCTTTATAAACCTCGCAGCACAGAAATAATGGCAAAAAATCTGGCTACACCAAGTGCTCAAAGAAATCTAACTTATTAATTCAATCACTCTAGACATTAAGACAAAACATAGAAAGTTAAAAGCAGCATGGTATTTATTACAAGAATAATAATAATACCACTGGAACAAAGAATAATAGAAAATAGGTACTGATAGAAAAGTCTGAATATATATAGTCTTTAGGAAAAGCTTACGAAAAAGTTACAGATGACAAGGATTAATGTCCCAGGGAGGCGTTTGATTTATCAATCGAAGTTCATGATGCCTTTCTGACGACCAGTGCTGTCTTCGTCAATTCCTCCTCTTCTCCTTCTTCTCTTTGCTTCTTCTCCTCCTTCTCCTCTTCCAAACCAAGGCATATTTATTACGAAATGTCATGCCTTGGTTTCACAACACATGCACCTTATTGACTGGCTGTCAATGTGATTGATGAATTTTGCTCAAACTCTTTCCCAGATAATAAAGTTCTTTGATATTGCCTCAGTTTCCCTTTCCCAGGCCATAAATCCCATTGTTGCCCCAAATGTCCATCCATAAAGTAATCAATAGCCTGAGGTATCAGCTCAGGCTTCCTTCCCCAGGTTATAAAGTAATTGAAGCCACCAGAAATGTCTTCCTTTCGATGCTGGAAACAGCTGTTTTAAAAGTGAGGTGTAACAAAACCTGCTTTGATTTGTCTTAGTTCATCTGTTGTCTTGTCTCGAGCAAAATATAATGGAAACCAAAATGTACAGATTTTATACACCATAACAATGCTGAAGTTCCCTTCTTGAATTAATGGCAGTTTCTCAGCCTTTTCATCCCATTGACCCACATCTTGGCTTGGCAAAGAGCTTCTCATTTTCAGATCCACTACGAGAAAGAGATTGTCAGTCCTCAGCTCCCCAAACAGAGAACAGATTTTAGAGGTTTTCTGTCATTTTGAAGTGTGAGAATAGAGCTGCTGTAGAAGTTCACTTGTGAGAGACACACGAGAGACCCTGAAAATATCCCCAAGTGGGATGAGAGTAACTAGTTTTAAGGGAATCTATAATTTTCCTGAGTAGATTAAGTACACTTCCAGTTATAAAATTTGTGTTTCTTCATAGGTGGGTGCTTCTGTTCTTCAGAGTTGTTATTCCTTGAATTATAGCTCTTTGTTCTTGCTTGAGTCCAAAGCTGATTGATTTGATTCAATTATTAAGGGTTTGGCTAAGTTTTATAGCTAGATGCCCTTCCTGACACTAACTCTTTTTAAGATAAATAGGAAGAAGGTGGAATATATGAGGTTTAATAGTAATCACGATTCTGATGTTAGGCTGCAAGGAGAGATATTACAAAAAAATGTTTACGTCTAAATACAGTGCATCCGGAAAGTATTCACAGCACATAACTTTTTACACATTTTGTTATGTTACAGCCTTATTCCAAAATGGATTAAATTCATTTTTTTCCTCACAATTCTACACACAACACTCCATAATGACAACGTGAAAAAAGTTTACTTGAGGTTTTTGCAAATTTAATAAAAATAAAAAAACTGAGAAATCACATGTCCATAAGTATTCACAGCCTTTGCTCAATACTTTGTCGATGCACCTTTGGCAGCAATTACAGCCTCAAGTCTTTTTGAATATGATGCCACAAGCTTGGCACACCTATCCTTGGCCAGTTTCGCCCATTCCTCTTTGCAGCACCTCTCAAGCTCCATCAGGTTGGATGGGAAGCGTAAGATCTCTCCAGAGATGTTCAATTGGATTCAAGTCTGGGCTCTGGCTGGGCCACTCAAGGACATTCACAGAGTTGTCCTGAAGCCACTCCTTTGATATCTTGGCTGTGTGCTTAGGGTCGTTGTCCTGCTGAAAGATGAACCGTCGCCCCAGTCTGAGGTCAAGAGCGCTCTGGAGCAGGTTTTCATCCAGGATGTGTCTGTACATTGCTGCAGTCATCTTTCCCTTTATCCTGACTAGTCTCCCATTCCCTGCCGCTGAAAAACATCGCCACAGCATGATGCTGCCACCACCATGCTCCTCTGTAGGGATGGTATTGGCCTGGTGATGAGCAGTACCTGGTTTCCTCCAAACATGACGCCTGGCATTCATACCAAAGAGTTCAATCTTTGTCTCATCAGACCAGAGAATTTTCTTTCTCATGGTCTGAGAGTCCTTCAGGTGCCTTTTGGCAAACTCCAGGCGGGCTGCCATGTGCCTTTTACTAAGGAGTGGCTTCCATCTGGCCACTCTACCATACAGGCTTGATTGGTGGATTGCTGCAGAGATGGTTGTCCTTCTGGAAGGTTCTCCCCTCTCCACAGAGGACCTCTGGAGCTCTGACAGAGTGACCATCAGGTTCTTGGTCACATCCCTGACTAAGGCCCTTCTCCCCTGAACGCGCAGTTTAGATGGCCGGCCAGCTCTAGGAAGAGTCCTGGTGGTTTCGAACTTCTTCCACATACGGATGATGGAGACCACTGTGCTCATTGGGACCTTCAAAGCAGCAGAAATTTTTCTGTATCCTTCCCTAGATATGTGCCTCGAGACAATCCTGTCTCGGAGGTCTACAGACAATTCCTTTGACTTCATGCTTGGTTTGTGCTCTGACATGGACTGTCAACTGTGGGACCTTATATAGACAGGTGTGTGCCTTTCCAAATCATGTCCAATCAAATGAATTTACCAGAGGTGTACTCCAATTAATCTGCAGAAACATCTCAAGGATGATCAGGGGAAACAGGATACACCTGAGCTCAAATTTTGAGCTTCATGGCAAAGGCTGTGAATACTTATGTACATGTGCTTTCTCAGTTTTGTTATTTTTAATAAATTTGCAAAAAACTCAAACTTTTTTCACGTTGTCATTATGGGGTGTTTTGTGTAGAATTCTGAGAAAAAAATGAATTTAATCCATTTTGGAATAAGGCTGTAACATAACAAAATGTGGAAAAAGTGATGCGCTGTGAATACTTTCCGGGTGCACTGTATCTAGGATCAGTGGTAGTCTAAGATGAAAATTAGATACAATGATGAACCATAGAGTGCAGTGTGTATAAAACAATTGGAAGAAGTTATCAGGAGTATTGTGCGATTGAAGAATTAAGGCAAAGGTTAAAGGTAAGATTTTTATGTCAGTGACAAGACCAGGAATGATGCATGGAGCAGTAAGTGGAGTGCAAGAGAATAAGTTAGATGTGGCAGAAATGACAATGGAAGTGTGGATTTACATAAAAACAACAGAATAAGACCAACCAATGAAACGTACAACAAAAGTTGGAGAGTGATCTAAGAAAGTATGTACAGGAAAGTAGGTTGCAGTTGTGCATATATCTGATGAGGAGAGATGATAAATACTTGGGGGGGGGGGGGGGAGTGATGGAAAAAGAAGTACAAGGGAAGGGAAACAGAGGGTGGCAAAAGAAGAGGTGGATGGATTCAGTAAAAGAAGTTTTGAAGGAGAGGAGATGCAGGACCAAGCTTTATGGAGAAGGTTGATCAAGCACATTAATCCTACATAGGAGTGGGAAAAGATGAAGTAGTTCTTGCTTGAATCAATTTCACGCCTTCTGGCTCAAGAAGTCTTCTTTGGTTTCTCTGGAGAGGTGTCAGTGCAACTCTGATGTACACCTTTGTTATCAGATGAAGCACAGTCAGGTCCTACTATGAAGAGTTCAATCACTTACTTTGGAATGCAAGCTCAGAGAGGATGAAGGTGGATGTTTACATCACTGGTAAATCTGTGTTCTTAATAGGCCTAGTGTGCCACAAAAGCCGGGCAGAATGAGCAGTGCCCACTTTGTCTACAGGAGTGTTGTCATAACACTCACGATTGCAGCTGTTAGCAGACAAGTAAACTGAAAATGTATCCTAGCCTTAAGAAAAACAGTTCCAAGCATCTCTGATGAAATAATATATTTCTAATCAACAGAAAAGGACTCTTCAATGTCAAACTGAAAACAGATCTCTGCAAAGCGGTCTAAATTAATTACAAATATAAAACATTAAATAATTGCTTAAGTATTTAGTAGGTGCACCTTTGGCAGCAGTTCCAGACTTACAGTAAGTCTGTATAAATAGGTCTCTATTAGCTTTGCAAATTTAAACACTGCAGTTTTTCACTGTTGTCAGATTACATGGGGACAGACATATTGTATATTGTAATCTTTTTAGTTAGCCATTAAAAGGTGTCATTTTGCTTGGCATTTCTCTACATTCATAATGGCTAACACGGTACAACACCCTAGTACTAAAGAAGTTAGCTGAAAACCAATAAAGCATTTGTTTCTCAAACTAGAGATTCTGATGTTCTTATCCTCTTATGTAGTTGTGCATCTCGTCCTTCTCCCTATTTTTCTATCATGGTTAAATCCAATTGTATCTTGGCTTTCTCCCAATTTTTATTTCATAGTTAAATCCAAATCACCCTCTTCTATCAAGACAGTATTAGACACCTTTGTATGAAATCTTCAGTTTCTTGGCAATCTCTTGTTGTGATTGTGTTCATGGGTTTGTTGATACCCCGGTTTCTATCACACTAGATAAAAAGGTAGATATTTTTATAAAAAAATGAAAATTTCTGGGTGAACCCTACCTTTTTGAACGGTACTATTCTTACTGTATGTTGACTGAAAGCACACAACTTACAAGATACAATGCATCAGGCTACTTTTTAGCAGTCTAACCTGTTAGTGTGGGTTTAAAGGCTTTAGCAAGTAGGCTGAATTTTAAGGAGTAAGAATGTATAAAATAGCTATAGCGCATTTTTAATCTAGCATTTTATTAATTTTAATTACTTTTTTTCAATTCATTAATTTTTACTTTTGCTCTGTTCTATTTTCCTAATTATGTGACCCTCTTATTATTTAGTTACTTTCAAGATCTCTGCTTACACCATTTGTATTCCTTCTAATGAACCCTTACACTGTCACCATCTTAATAATTTTTCTGTTTTCTGAATAGTTGGCATAAATGTGATACTCCTGACGCTGTTTTTAATGCTGGACAGAGACCCAGTGCAGTGTGGAAAAAAGATAGGAATAGGATTGGTTATCTACATGCATGAGGAATGGTGTAAAGGGGAGCATATTTAAAGCTACACTTCTTAATTCAGACATTGAAATTCCAGCTGTTGGAATTCATCCATGTTATTTGCCCAATGTGAAAAATTATATCATCTTTATTAATGTTTATAGTCGTCCCTCTGTAAATGGAGACTTAGCAATGGACACAGGATTCATTCTGTTACTAACAGGCAGACACACAACCTGGTCCCACCGCCCAGAAATAACCATCCATCTGCTGTAGCCAGGTGTTAACAAGGGAATCTCCTTGGCCTGGTCCAGTTGCTTGGGTTCTTTACAATGGGAATCTTGTGAGCCTTATCACCCTCTGAGAATTGTGCCATAACTGATCCTCCCTCATAATGCAGGTAATGTACCTCATTTGGGACTGACGACCCTACAGTTGTAATACATTTAGGTCCATAAATATTTGGACAGAGACAACTTTTTTCTAATTTTGGTTCTGTACATTACCACAATGAATTTTAAATGAAACAACTCAGATGCAGTTGAAGTGCAGACTTTCAGCTTTAATTCAGTGGGGTGAACAAAACGATTGCATAAAAATGTGATCCAACTAAAGCATTTTTTTAACACAATCCCTTCATTTCAGGGGCTCAAAAGTAATTGGACAATTAACTCAAAGGCTATTTCATGGGCAGGTGTGGGCAAGTCCGTCGTTAGGTCATTATCAATTAAGCAGATAAAAGGCCTGGAGTTGATTTGAGGTGTGGTGCTTGCATGTGGAAGATTTTGCTGTGAACAGACAACATGCGGTCAAAGGAGCCATCCTTACGCTGCGAAAACAGAAAAAACCCATCCGAGAAATTGCTACAATATTACGAGTGGCAAAATCTACAGTTTGGTACATCCTGAGAAAGAAAGCAAGCAATGGTGAACTCAGCAACGCAAAAAGATCTGGATGTCCACGGAAGACAACAGTGGTGGATGATCGCAGAATCATTTCCATGGTGAAGAGAAACCCCTTCACAACAGCCAACCAAGTGAACAACACTCTCCAGGGGGTAGGCGTATTGATAACCAAGTCTACCATAAAGAGAAGACTGCATGAAAGTAAATACAGAGGGTGCACTGCAAGGTGCAAGCCACTCATAAGCCTCAAGAATAGAAAGGCTAGATTGGACTTTAATAATAATAATAATAATAATAATAATAATACATTTTATTTATACAAGGCGCCTTTCAGAGAACTCAAGGACACCGAACAAACAATAAATAAATAAATGAAAGACACAATTATAAACAACTTAAAACATCAAAAAATCTAAAAATTAAATTTAGATTAATTTAATCTAAATTAAAAACAAAACAAACAAAACCACTATAATCAGAAGGAAAAAGAAAAAGCCATTTTAAACAGATGTGTTTTAAGTTTACATTTGAAGGATGAATATGATTTGATATTTCGGAGATCCGCAGGAAATGAATTCCAGAGCTTGGGAGCAGAACGGCTTAAGGCTCTGCTCCCCATGGTGGTTAGACGGGCGGGAGGGACGGTCAGGTGGGTGGAGGAAGAGGATCTAAGGTTACGGGATGGAATGGCAGCATGAAGAAGGTCAGACAGATATGGAGCGGCGAGATTATGGATGGCCTTAAATGTTAATAGCAGAATCTTAAAATCAGTTCGAAACTTGATCGGGAGCCAATGAAGCTGCTGCAAGACCGGAGTAATATGGTGAATAGATGGGGTTTGAGTGATGATACGTGCTGCAGAATTCTGGACTAACTGAAGCTGAGATTTATTAGGGAGACCAAAGAGGAGTGAATTGCAGTAGTCCAGCCGAGAAGTAACAAGACTATGAACAAGAATGGCAGTGGTATGAGGAGTGAGGGAGGGGCGAATGCGATTAATATTACGTAGATGGAAGTATGCAGACCGGGTGATGTTATTAATGTGAGATTGGAAGGATAGAGTACTGTCAAGGATGACACCCAGACTCTTGACCTGAGATGATGGGGAAACAACAGAGTTATCAATAGTAAGAGAAAGATTATTGGTTTTGGATAATGAGGATTTTGAACCAATGAGGAGAACCTCAGTTTTGTCACTGTTTAAGAAAATTCAAAGAAAACCAGGATTTAATTTCAGAAATGCAGTCAATAAGCGAGGGTGGTGGAAAAGAGGAGGTGGGTTTACCAGCAAGGTAGAGCTGGGTGTCATCAGCATAACAGTGAAAATTAATATTATATTTGCGAAAAATATTGGCAAGGGGAAGAAGGTAAATAATAAAAAGAAGAGGCCCCAGGACAGAGCCCTGGGGCACACCAGAAGTAACAGCTGTGGGTTGGGATGTGAAGGTTTTAAGCTGTATGAACTGAGTGCGGCCAGAGAGATAGGATCTAAACCAATCAAGTGGAGTGTGAGTAATGCCAATCAAAGATAATCTATTAAGGAGAGTGGTATGACAAATAGTATCAAAGGCCGCACTCAGATCAAGGAGGATGAGAATAGTGATTAGACCAGAGTCAGTAGCCATAAGGAGGTCAATGGTAATTTTAACAAGTGCCGTTTCTGTACTATGAAGAGGGCGAAAACCAGACTGGAAATTTTCATATAGATTATTGTGAGATAAGTGGGTGTGAAGTTGGATGGCTACTATTTTTTCAAGAACTTTGCTAAAGAACATCTAAAAAAGCCAGCACAGTTCTGGAAAAACATTCTTTGGACAGATGAAACCAAGATCAATCGCTACCAGAATGATTGCAAGAAAAAAGTATGGAAAGGCGTAGAATAGCTCATTATCCAAAGGATACCACATCATCTGTAAAACACGGTGGAGGCAGTGTGATGGCTTGGGCGTGCGTGGCTGCCAGTGGCACTTAGACACTAGTGTTTATTGATGATGTGACACAGGACAGAAGCAGCCGAATGGATTCTGAGGTGTTCAGAGACATACTGTCTGCTCAAATCCAGCTAAATAGATAGATCTTTATTGTCATTGTCACTTTTACAAAGGAACAACAAAATTGAAGGTGCAATCGACTCAGTGTGAGGAATAAGAGTTAAAAAGACAAGAAGAGAGAAAATAATAACAAACCGAATAGTAATAAATATACAAATTGCACTTGTTGACTTAAGGTCTATATTGCACATTGGTAGAATAATATGGAGCAGTTTTATTCTGAGTTCAGGGCCATGATTGCTTTCGGATAAAAGCTGTTTTTAAGGCGGTTTGTCCTAGTTTTCATAGCTCTGTATCTCTTGCCCGATGGCAAAAGCTGGAAGAGGCAATGACCGGGATGTGATGAATCCTGTGAAATGTCTATTGCTTTTTTGCGGCATCGGGACATGTAGATTTGTTCCAGAGTGGGGAGGGTACAACCAATTGTTCTCTCCGCTGTCCTGACGACCCTGTGGAGCGCTTTCTTTTCTGAGGAAGTGCAGCTGCCATACCATGCACACAGTCCGTACGTGAGCACACTCTCGATGGAACAATGATAAAAAGCAAGGAGCAGTTTTTTTGGGAGGTGGTTCTTTCTGAGAATTCTCAGAGAATAGTCTCTGCTGCGTCTTCTTTAGCAGCTCCTTGGTGTTGGCGCTCCAGGTCAGGTCATCCTTCAGCTCCATACCCAGAAACCTGAACACCGGGACCCTCTCCACACAGGCCCCGCCAATGATGAGTGGCTGGATGTCAGTTTTGTTTTTCCTAAAGTCAATAACAAGCTCCTTTGTTTTTTTTGTGTTGAGGAGCAAGTTATTGACTGTGCACCACTCTGACAGTTGCTCCACCTCGTCCCTGTATACTAGCTCACCCTCCTTGCCCGAGATGAGTCCGACCACCGTCGTGTCATCCGCGAACTTTATAATCTTGTTGCTATGGTGAGTGGGGACACAGTCATATGTGTAGGGGGTGTAGAGGAGCGGGTTGAGCACACAACCCTGTGGCGTCCCGATGTTGAGGCTGAGAGCAGTGGATGTGTGGAGACCCAGCCTGACCCTCTGGGAGCGACCTGACAGGAAGTCCAGTATCCAACTGCAAGTGAGTGATGGAAGTCCCAGATCTGCCAGTTTGGACACCAGTTGTTGTGGGAGGATGGTGTTAAACACCGAGCTGAAGTCTACAAAGAGCAGTCTGGCGTAACTCCCCTGCTGCTCCAGGTGGGTCAGGGCTACATGAAGGGCTGTGGCCACAGCATCCTCCGTGGATCTCTTTGCTTTTAAGCAAATTGAAATGGGTCTAGGTCTGCTGGCAGGCAGGCGATGATATGACTCCGCACCAGTTTCTCAAAGCACTTCATGATGACAGATGTGAGTGCCACTGGGCGGAAATCATTCAGACTGTTCGTGTTGGATTTTTTCAGCAGCGGAACAATGATTGAGGACTTGAGGCAGGATGGGACAGTGGCCTGGGACAGGGACTGGTTGAAAATCCTGGTGAAGATTCCAGCCAGTTGATCTGCACAGTCTTTCAGCACCCGTCCAGCCACACCATCGGGTCCTGCAGCCTTCCTCGGGTTCACCTTCCTCATCACCCGCCTCACCTCACACTCTTCCACTGTGAGTATATTGCTGTTGTGAACAGGCTGTTGTGATGGAGCTGCTGTTGGTGTCGCCTCAAAGCGGGCAAAGAAGATGTTCAGCTCCTCTGCCAGAGAAGCGTCTCCCTCAGCGGCCAAGGAGTTGCTGGATTTGTAGCCGGTGATGTGCTGGACACCCTGCCACACCTGCCTGGTGTTGTTACTCCTCAGATGGTTGTCTATCCTCCTTCTGTATGCTGCCTTGGCCTCTCGGATGCCTTTCTTCAGGTTCTCTCTGGCTACACTGTAAAGAGCCCCATCCCCAGACCTGAAAGCAGTATTCCTAGCTTTCATCAGACTCTGGACATCCCTCGTCATCCAGGGCTTCCTGTTAGGATAAATCCTTATGCGTCTGTCCCTGGTGACGTTGTCCGTGCAGAACCTGATGTAATCCAGGACTGCCGTAGTGTGGTTCTCCAAGTCTTGGTGATAGAAAACCTCCCAATCGGTTCTCTGGAAGCAGTCCTGCAACTGTTGGGAGGCCTCCTTGGGCCATATGGTAACAGTCCTGGTCATAGTGGGAGCTTGTTTCCTGAGGAGAGTATATGCAGGGATTAGAAGCAGAGATGTATGATCAGACTGGCCAAGGTGTGCTAGGGGTTTAGCCTTATAGGCCTGTCTGATGTTTGTGTACAACTTGTCCAGTGTTTTTACTCCCCTGGTTGCACACTTTAGGTGTTCATGGAATTGGGGGAGAACTGCTTTCAGATCTGCATGATTAAAGTCCCCAGAAATGATGTGAACAGCCTCAGGATACTTGCTCTGTTTACTGCTGATGGTGTCATGCAAAAGCCCCAGAGCCGAGTTAGCATTAGCATCTGGTGCTATGTACACAGCAGTTAGCAGTATAGCATTGAATTCACGGGGGAGGTATATGGGTCTGCATTTAATTGTCATAAACTCCACGTCTGGAGAGCAGTGTCTGGTGACTATGGTGGAATTTGTGCACCAGCTATTGTTCACATAAATGCACAGCCCCCCTCCTCTCTTCTTACCGGAGTGCTCTGTCCTGTCTTGCCGGTGTGCTGTGTGGCCTGCTATCTCGATCGCCGTGTACGGTATGAGTGGATTAAGCCACGTCTCCGTGATCAGCAGGATGCAGCAGTCCCTGATGATCTTTTCCGTTGCAATCCGCAGCTGCCACTCGTCCAGTTTGTTTGCCAGAGACCTCACATTTGAGGAGAAAATGCTTGGAAGCGGTGGTTTGTGTGGCTGCTTCCTTAGCCTCACTAGCACGCCGCCTCGGCACCCCCTCTTTTGTTTACGTTCTTTGCGCTGCCGCCGGCTCCTCGAAGCTGGGATTGTAATCCATGGAGAGCCCGGTGTTCGTGCGATGTCATCCGGAATGTTGTGGATGCGGAGAAACTCGGAGGTCGAGCAACTCTCGCTCCGTAAACTGATAGATAAAATATCCTGCCGGCTATACGTGTATTTATCCAGGCAGAGTGGAAAAAACACAATCTGAGTCAGAGAGCACACAACCGCAGCGTCTAAGCGCGCCGCCATTATTATTATTAAATGCAGTCAAATTGACTGGGCAGCGTTTCATGATACAGATGGACAATGACCCAAAACATACAGCCGAAGCAACCCAGGAGTTTATTAAAGCAAAGAAGTGGAAAATTCTTGAATGGCCAAGTCAGTCTCCTGATCTTAACCCAATTGAGCATGCATTTCACTTGTTGAAGACTAAACTTCGGACACAAAGGCCCACAATCAAATAGCAACTGAAAGCTGCTGCAGTAAAGGCCTGTCAGAGCATTAAAAAGGAGGAAACCCAGCATCTGGTGATGTCCATGAGTTCAAGGCTTCAGGCTGTCATTGCCAGCGAAGGGTTTTCAACCAAGTATTAGAAATGAACATTTTATTTCCAGTTATTTAATTTGTCCAATTACTTTTGAGCCCCTGAAATGAAGGGATTGTGTTAAAAAAATGCCTTAGTTGCCTTACATTTTTATGCAATGGTTTCGTTCACCCCATTGAATTAAAGCTGAAAGTCTGCACTTCAACTGCATCCGAGTTGTTTCATTTAAAATTCATTGTGGTAATGTACAGAACCAAAATTAGAAAAAAGTTGTCTCTGTCCAAATATTTATGGACCTAACTGTATGTGGTGATTTCAACCATGTGACTTCGGAAGGAACAATGACAAATTTCAATTGGTTTCTGTCTTGTTCCACTCAAGGAAATAAAAAGACGAACCTGCACATTCAAATATTTAAGATGCCTTTGAAGGTAATGTGAGGAAGTGGACCCTGGAGGCTGAAATGCACCTGAATGACTGCTTCCAAATGATAGATTGGGAAAAGATGCGCAAGTCAAATGGGAATGATATTGAGGAACTCAATCACTGCGTCACAGACCATATTAACTTTTGTGTCGACACTGTTCCATCAATGACAATACATTGCTTCCCAAATAACAAACCCTGGATTACTATGAATGAGAAAAATAGAGTGTTCAAATCCAGTAACAAAGAGACACTAAAGGATGCACAGCAAGTGCTAAAGGAAAAGCATAATGAACGGAAGGAAACTTAGAAAGCTAAAATAGAAAACAAACGCAGTAGAATGAGAGATGTCTGGAATGGACTGAGCATAATAGGACTCAAACAATCCAGGTTCAGGTGCTAGAAGGGGATGTGGACAAAGCTGATTCCTTGAACCAATGTTTTAACTGATTTTCCCTCCCACTGCCACTTTCTTCCAGTGTCTAGTCTTCCTAACCCTACGTACTACATCAACAACTCCTACCACCCTACGTACTACATCAACAACTCCTACCACATTGACTGGAATGACCAGTGATGGGCTATCCATAAATAAAGACCAAGTAAGGGGACAAATGAGACCTGTGCTGACCAGTTTTGTGGTGTCCTCTGTGTCCTTCCTGTACTACTTCATCTAATGACTACAGATCAGTGGCAGTTACTTTTCACATCATGAAGACCTTTGAAAGACTGGTCTTGGACTGTTGGAGTGGAGAATGCAATTATTTGTCTGCTCCAAAAGGTATATTCTCTCTGAGCAAAACTGGTAGCACTGTGAGGATTATGCTATTGATTTCACCAATGCCTTCAATACCATCATCCCATCTGTGTTAAGGTGTAAGCTCAGAGATGTGCACGGTGAATGATGAGCCTGTTGTTTCCTGGCAAATGGAAATGATTGGAGGACACACAGCAAGTGCTAAAGGAAAAGCTGAGTGAACGAAAGGAGTAAAATCAAGTGGGGAAAAAAAAAGAGTTTTAGCGAATGCAAAGTGGAGGCAAGGAAAAATGTGCAATTTGTTGGCTTAAGCAGTGGTTTAAGTAACAAAAAGAATTTGATGGAGTGATACAGTGTGGTGGAGACACTTGAAAGTTCAAGTTCAGAAGGTCCTAACTGCCTGAAATAAAAAAAGAAGTTGGCAGATATCAAAGTCAACGTGAACAGGAGAGTCACAGCCCACCATCTGTTTTTGTTTCAGATGATATTACAAAAGCTGACCCCTGTGCTGAGGATGCAAATCCACGTGGTGATGATACTGCTGTGCCCATCACATCTTCAGATGTTGGCTGCTCACACACCTCTGCCTTGGAAACTGCTGAGCAACCATCTGGCTGTGTGCTAATGGGTGCTGTTCTGGAGTCATAAAATGAAATAGTGGATACTGTAAGAGATGTGGCTAATAAACTGAGGAATACAAGAGCTATGCTATGTAATACTGAGTACAAATTAAATGCATTGGTTAAAAAATAAATGCTGCATCTGATTACCTGTTTTTACATTCTGCTAATTATATTCAAACGAAGTTATAACTGTGTCCAGTTTGGCTGATCATTTGGTGGGTCATCATCTTCAAGTTACAGGCAGGCCACATTTTGTGTGCCATATTATGCAGGCTTGCACAATGCAACAAAATTTCTGTGGACTATAGAACAGTGCATTAATAGAGTGTAAATGCTTTCTATTTAAGCAAGCAAATTCATTCTTTGAAGGTGCCTTTATAGGTTAGCATCAGAAGCAGGCATCAGAGTGAATAGATTCTCTGCTCTTTACATAGCTCTTTGAGGTGACTTGCTATGCTTAAAACGACTACTTTCCTTTTGCTGCAGTAGTCGGGTAAAAGCACCTGTTCCTTCCGAAGTTGCCATTTTTATTGGCTCTCATGCTAAAGATAATGTAATGCCAGCTCATTCCTTTGATGATTCATCCCTGGCTGATGTAACTTGTCCAGCATTGTTGCAATAGCAATGTGTGTGTGCATTTGACTGCTTCAATTACATTTGGAAAACCAGATGTTGCTGAAAATTGTGCTTTGATGTTTCCTGGTTCAACCACAGTGTAAGGAAATATTATATACATATCTGGATGACAAGTGGATAATAACATCCCATACAGCTGGCATGGTGCAATTCAGTGATGTTTGTGAAATTCCCAATTGGTCAGCAAGGTCACACTCAAAAGCTCCTGTGGCTAAAAACCCGAGAGTGGACAGAAGTTACAAAGGAGCAGGTACAGCACAATTACTCAGTCTGCCTTTATAAATCTGACGCCAGTTCAGCACATATCTCCAAGAGAATAGCTCTTGGAAGTCTTAATAGACTTAGAAGCCAGTCTTCATCAACTCCAAATATGCACACTCTTCTAATTTTTCCATTTGTGATGTCTTCTAACAATGCTACAGCAGCTATGAAAGTTGGAATAGTTTGGCCGTTCCATGCACCATTATATTGTTATAGAATGATTACAATGAAGTGAATTAAATTTGTAAACGATATGCAACTAATTTCGGTGTATTTGATAAATCACGCATAATTGATGCAGATAAGAAAAAGAAGGGAGACCACACAGAAACGGTAGCACTGCTTTGACGCTGGGTGCTGCCAGTTTGCAAAACTGAGCAGAAAAGTGTGTACACAGAGTGTGAGGCAGCCATGAGAATTTGCGTGGCTTTATACCAAGTTTAGTTTTTATACATCTCAAAGTATGCATACACATTGTATATACATGAGGCCCCGTGTCTCATGCTATGGATGTACACCTCCAACTATAAATATAACACCAGGGGCCTCGTATAAACGGTGCGTGTGCACAGAAATGTTGCGTAAGAACGTTTCCATGTTCAAATCGCGATGTATAAAACCTACACTTGGCGTAAAGCCACACACTTTTCCACGGTACCTCATACCCTTTCGTACACAAGTTCTCCGCTCGGTTTTGCAGACTGGCAGCACCCAGTGTCAAAGCCGTGCTACTGTTCCTGTGTAGTTACCCTTTCTTAGATCCACATCCACAATGGCGGCTTTATCAAATTCACTGAAATTAACCGCATATCGTTCATAAATTTAATGCATCTGATTGTAATTAACCTGTAACAATATAATGGTCCACAGAATGGTCAAACTATTCTAAATACAATAACTGCTTTAGCGTTGTTACTCTCACTGCACCTTCTTCTTCTTCTGTCAGCTGTTCCCATTAGGGGTTGCCACAGCGGATCATCTTTTTCCATATTACTCGCATTGCACCACTTGGAGTATTTATATCACTGTATCTTGAGTGTGAATCACAGATCTACAGCGATTGGAAAGAGAATTATCGGTATACAGCATCAAGCACTCACTGCCTCAGCCATTCGCTATTTGAACTGCTCTCATCCGATCAGCACTTCACATTCTTTCCTGTTCGGACCTCTTGGTTCACAAACAGTTTCATCCCAAGAACTATATTCGCACTCAATCAGTCCATCAAGTGCTCCTTGTAGAACTGTTTGTACTTATGATACAGTTATAATATTGCACAACCTGAGCCACTTTATAAAGTGCGTATTTACATATGATGACAATATCATTTTTAAGATGAAATGCAGCAAAATGCAGTAATCCCTCACTTATCGCGGGAGATAGGTTCCAAGGCCGACCGCGATAACTGAATTTCCGCGAAGTAGGGACACCATATTTATTTAATTATTTAACGTGTATTTGGACGTTTTTAAACCCTCCCTGTATTGTTTACAACCCACCCTTTACTCTATTAATAACAGGGACAACTGCTAAGCAATATGATATCGGTAGATAAGTTTACACTTACTGTATAGCAAAGTACACGTAGCTATATATGACGCGATGATGGTGATGAATATGCTGCGCAGTAAAAATGATGACGATGAAGGTGATGATGACTTTTACTGCGCAGCCGATGACTGTATTTTACGTCTCTTCAGACGGCAAAGCCATTTCCTGGGGCACCTCCTCCTCGGTTTCCGAAGATGTATCAGTAGTAGTAGTAGTAATAGTAGTAGTAGGAACTGGCTCTTTTTTGCGAGGCTGCAAAAACATTGTGATCGGCAGTTGCAGCCGCTGCTTCTTTTTCAGGTCAAAGAGCAGCTTGTAGGCAGTCATGACGTCGACAAGGCATCAGTCAAAGCACCAATCGCAGGCCCGATTACAAAGCGGGAAGCTGTGATTTGTCGTCTCCCTCCCATGTAACAAATCACAGCCCTTGTTACAACGCACTTAGTCATCGAACTTGTTTTGTTGTTCTTAGACTAGGAAATACTACTACTATATGAATCCGCGAAAAGTGAACCGCGAAGTAGCGAGGGATTACTGTGTTGACTATATTATACAGATAAAACTTTAACTACACTGTGCCACAGCGCTAGCGAGCTTGAGCTTCGTTCACGGTTTGTTCCTGCCTCGCGCTGTATTCATGCTGTGGCTGGCGCGACACTGGAAGGATAGATAGATAGAATAATTAAACATTACGAAGATATTTTGATGTTCCTTAAAAGTTTTGAAGAATCGGCGTTCTAAGCTTACAGATGGCTTAACGTCTATTACAGAGCTTATTGTGTGGTGATTGGGTATTTGGAGAAAGAAAAGTAAGGACAGGAATTGGGGGTTAGTACGTTTGAAAAAGACAGTACTTCTGAAATAAAGCATTTCACTGAAGGTCGGGCATGGCGCAGCAAGCATCTTGCTGTAAGACATGAACAATCACTGCACCACCGTGTTCCCATGTTTAATAACATGCTTTAACTTATATCATCATGAAAATGATATCACGTATACTTCTCAGTATTTTAATTATTCAAGAGCACGTAGTGATTCAGGCACATAGAGCACATATAAGATCAAATACACAACAAAGCATTTAACGTGCTACTTTAGTTACAATGGGATTTGAGAAACTAGTAAATTAAATGATTTTAAGATGAAGTTTATGATGTTCTACTGTAATGACAAAATAAACTACATGATTAAAGTAGAAATTTCAAGATTAAAGTTGACATTTCGTGCTTTTTTCACACTGTGTGCCTTTTTCTTCACTGTACCCTAATAAGCTTTCATATGACACTCAGACGGTGGGCTATGAGTCGCCTTTTCACGCCGACTTTGATATGTGACAACTTTTTTATTTTGGCACTGTGCGACTTTGTGAACTTGAGCTTTCAAGTTTCTCCGACACGCAATGTCACTCGATCAACTTCCTTTTGTTGCTTATATAACTGTTTAAACCAACAAATAGTACGTTTTTCTTTGCCTCCATTTGGTATTTGCTGAAATTCTTCTATTTTTCCTCGTACTTTTCCCATTGCCTTTTCACAGAACGCTGGGCTTAAGCGCTATTTATATTGATTTGCATATTCAAAGAGGCGTAATTCTGGGAGGAGTTGGGGCGGGACAGCAAGCGCGTGCACGTGCGTTTATTTCCACGCTGAGCGGGATTTATGTAGCGGAAGAACGCGGAAGTTGGCGAACGCACAGATTCCTGCATCTGGATTTTTCTGTGCATAAGCACATTTCGGCTTTTGTGCCTACGTCATGTTATAGTGCGAATTCTACACACGGCATTATGCATGAGGCCCCAGGTTCTGTCACTTTCAGAAATTCTCAGATGATTCTGCACATGGGATGTATCAATCGGAGGATGAGTCTAAGTATAGGAGTCAGGTGGAGAACTTTGTTTCTTGGAGAAAAAAGACAATTGCCTGCACCGTAACATAAGCAAAATCAAGGAAGTAGTTATTAACTTTCACCATACCAAACAGTCTTTACGTCCGGTCACAATTCAGGGAATGGATGTAGAATTGGTGCACTTCTACAAGTACTTGGTGGTGCACACCAATGACTGGCCTCGGAACTCGGAGGAACTATAAAAGAAATTGCAGAGTAAGCTCTTCTTCTTTCGGAGACTGTGTTCTTTTAAAGTGGGAAGTGACATCCTTCACATGTTCTATAACTCTGTGATGGCCAGTGTGATTTTTCCTTGCAGTGGTGTGCTGGGCTGGTAACATCACTTCAAGAGAGACCCACCAAATTAATAGGATAGTTAAAGCAACAGGCTCAGTTATAGGATGCACTCTGGTCACCCTGGAGGTTGTATTAAATGAGAAAATTAAAATAAAACTTAGTGCCATTATGAACAATGCTGCATATCCTCCCTTTGACACACTCAAAATGAGCATTTTGAGCCAATGAATTATTCAGCAAAAGTGTGTCAAGAAACTCTACCGGGGCTCCTTTATATCAACAGCAATACACCTACATAATGACTCACTGTGACTGCCAAGTCCAAAGTTTCCTTCTTAAATTGTTCTTGTTATTCAGCTGCTGACCGCTCTCTCATTCTACAACATCTGTTCTGCTGACCAAGCACGGACCAGATTCCTATTGCACTTTGAATGCAACAAAACCGGACGTTTTGGACTTGAATCCTGTGACTGACAGTGTGTGACCCTGAGCAAGACACTTCACCTGCCTGTGCTCCAATTGGAAAAACAGAAACATAAACCTTTATCCAAGGCAACATACAACTAACTGTATCAGCCAAGTTAAACAAAAATGATAATAATGCAATGTCTTGGATAGGAATATAAATACCCCAATAATCTAGAATCTGCTGAATCATTTATAGAGGGACTGGGATGGCATACAGTTTGTGGCAGATGAAATTCGATGTAAGTAAAAGTAAAATATTACATGTAATAAGTAAAAATATTAGATTTGAATACAGAGTGGGAGGTCAGACACTTGGTAATACACCTTATAAGAAGGATTTAGGAGCTGTAGTGGAGTCTTATCACTTTCAGCTTCTAGACAGTGTTCAGAAGCCCTTGTGAATTCTAACAGAATGTTAGGTTATATAATACAATGTGTAGAGTATATGTCCAAGGAGGCTCCAGGCTACAAAAAAAGACGAAGAAGCACTAAAAAAAAAGTCTGGGGAAGAGTGACTAAGCTGATTCCAGGACTGTAGGAGATGAGTTATGAGGAACGATTAAAAGAGCTGAGAATTTCAGTTTAGGCAAAAGGAGATTAAGAGGTGACATGATTGAAGTGTTCAAAGTTATGAAAGGAGAAAGGAATTAGTACATTCAGCAGAACTTTAGAGACCTTCAAAACTAGATTTAATGTTATTTTGGGGAATTAAGTGGAAAACACTGGTGAGCTTTGATGGGCTGAATGGCCTTACATTTTTCTAGCATCTAATGACTACAGTGAGGTTTCAGAGGAAGTTATAGTAAGTGGTTGACCTGAAGTAAAATATTTCCTTCTAGTCTTGATATCTGGGGGAAGAAATAATTAAGTTTTATATAGTGATTTAGTTCATTTGACATATATTAACATTGCTCTGTTTATATCTTTGTAGGAGTAATGAATGCTCAAAATTTGCAATTTTCATTTTAGTTATGAGTGAATACAGTAGTTGATATTATTTCAAGCAGGATCTTTTTGGGTTGTGTATGACACATTGCTGCTAAATAAAACCATTGATCTTCATTAATAATTACAGTTTTGTTCTTGACCTTGAAAATCTTTGTTCTTATAATAACAGCAATAATATATTTTCACTTTTTTTTCCCCTCAGAATTAGCAAATGCTGGAAGACCCTTATTTCCTGGAAATGATGTTGATGATCAACTGAAGAGAATTTTTAGATATCCTTTTTAAGAAGCAACGATTTATTATTATTATTTATTATTACTATTGCTACTACTAAATAATCTAGCTGATAGATATTTTTACACAGTATGTACTATAACATTTATGGATACTAAATAACATCAAATTGTGATGTTATTTGTTGCGTTGTTGTTTCTCAATGTCATCCATTTTTCTTTAATTCTTTAATTGCCTCATTTTATATAGTTTATTTTTTATTTAGATTATTTTATGTTTTCATTTCCTGAACAGAGTCTTGAAAACAGCTTGCCATATATGTCTACTTTAGTAAAGTCTACTGTGTGTTTTGGTCAGATTTTTTAAGGGTTGTAGAAGCTTACAACCAAGGATCTAAGAGGAAAAAAAAACAGAAACAAGCGGTAAAACTTAAATTTTTATGGCATGGAAGTCACATTTTTAAAGAGTAACAAAGTTACTATATTTGTTGTGTTTTATTTAATTAGCAGGTCATCGATCCTTTCTCTGGGTAACAGAATGAACATTTACCAAAATAACGCCTGCCTTAACAGGCAAGATTTTGGTCCACACTTTGAAACTGTGGGAAGGGAATACATCTTATTAAAAATAATCCTCCTGGAAAATTCTACAAAACTGAGGTCCACCCTTTGCAGCATCAATTGGTGAACTGCACTTCCTTTTTTGTGCTTTAAAGTAACTAGCTAGAAATAATGTGACCAGACTGGAAGGAGTAGTCAACTTCTTTTGTGGACTTCCTGTGCCAGCTTGACTCTGGTGGATATGCACTTTCTCCTTCTGGGTTTTGCCTAGCATAACATGCTTCCCATTTGTTCCTGAAAATGAAACAAGCAGATTCTCGAAATATCCGGAGTTCCCAGTCACTTCCTTTGTAGGTTTACCTCTGCTTCCCACACATTTTAAATTGTAATGCATACACTGCAAATATGTACATAGTTATAGTAGATATTAGATGTCTACATGTTCATAATAAAATTTCATTGCTTGGTAATATAAAAGCTGAGAAAAAATAGTCAGACATTTTTGTGACCTTTTTAAACAACTTCTGTTTACATTAAAAAAAATTCTTCCGTTCATCTGCAGTACTTTATACATTTATATACGCATCTTGTTATGAAGTTCCAAGAAGACCATTATTTACAACTAGCTGTGTAAGCCCATGCTGTAAAAAGCCTGGGGTCCCAGAATCTATTGAAATCGTCAGAAGAATTGCATTGTAGAGATGTCAGGTAATTGAAAGGAAATACTCTTGACATCTCTCTCCTTGGTGGATTCGTTTTGCCGATGTGCTTGTATCGCTTTTGTATTAGTGGCGGGAGGAAAAGTAAAAGGGATACCGTTTTGCAGATGTTAGCGGCTAAGCGACTTTGTGTTTCTTCTGAGGTTTCATTTTGCTGATGTGCTGACCTCGCTTGTGTTATCAGCCCTTACCTGAACTCCACCTCTCACTTCTGAGACAGACAGACAGACACACACATTTCAACGCATATACGTTTATATATAAGATGGTTTTTATTTGACTTATACATTCAAATATTTCTGACTTTTGGCAACTCTCAGGGCAAGCTGCCTCCCCACATTTCTCTCCTGAGCATCATCACCTGCTCCTGCAAACTCATTCCTGTATCAGTTTTGATGGTATCTATCAAACGTGTTTATTGTTGTCCTGGTCTCCTTGTTCTGCTAACTTTTCCAAGCATCATTCTTTTTTTAAAGCCATTGTTATGCCTGACATATCCAAAATGAGACAGTCTTGGCTTGTCAGTTTTTCCTTCCAGAGTAATTTCTTTCTCAATACAATATAGAAATTTTGTGTTGGTAACTTTTGCTGTCCACAGTATGCAAAGCAGCTTTCCCCAGCACTATAATTCTAGAGCTTCAACCTTTTGTCTGTCTGCTGTTTTCAAAGTCCAACTTTACCAGCCAAACATAGCGTTGGAGAAAGGGATGGCATGGACAAGTCTGTATTTTGTAATGAGACTGTATTTGCTTTTACAAATCTTGTTCATGTTCATCATTGCACTTCGACCCAAGGCAGGCATCGTTTGACCTTGGGGCCTGATTTGCCACATTGGTTGATTTTGGATTTCAGAAAATAATTGTTGAATGTGTTTGATTTCTTCATTGTGGATCTTTATTTTTACTGCCCCATTTGCTGTGGTCATATTTTTGTTCTTTTTGATGTTCAGATGCAGGTACTACATCTGAATGATTGGAGGTGGTATTTTACATAAAAAGGAACAGGGAGACATGATTTTGTCAGTTTTCATAATGGAATGTCAAAAACAATCTTTTAGCCAGAGCAAGGAGTCAAAATCAGAGAGATTGAAGTAAAAGTCAAAAACCATTAATCAAAGAAATCCTTTGTCAGAACCAAAATGTGGTCAAAAAAACAAGAGCAAATATTTGGTAACCAGGAAGTAATCAGAAAAGAAACCTTTGGAAAGCTATTTAAGGGGTTATCCATCAACCTCTGATAACAGATGGCTGCAGGGCTGTCCTTTAAGCCCTATAATATAGCAATGTGGTCTACAAGCTTACAGTGCCCAAGAGAAAGACAAAATAGGATCCCAGAAAATATACTGTAAACTATTTTTAAACGTTGCCAAGGTCCATGAAACTTAAAAACAAACCTCAATTTTGGAATCTCTGCCCATCAAATTCCTACAATTGATTTATCATTAGCATATTTTTTTAAATCACATCATAAATCCAGGACCAATGTCACCCTCTCATTCCTAACTTGCTTGATCACAAGGTGGTATCACCCATGTATTGCAGATTGTTAGCTACCATGTTTTTGTTCCAATTTCCAACAGATTGAGGACCATTTTTCTCATGATCATTTCAGCATACATGTTAAAAACACATTGAGAGAGAATACAGTCCTGCCTCACCTCCTTCCTGATGCTGAACCATTCAGTGTCCCCATGCTGTATTCTCAAGGTTGCCTTTTGGTTATCATACAAGACAATCAGTTTAATCATATGTGCCTGGACACCTAGCACATCCAGTGCCTTGCTCAATTTATCACGCTTAACAAAATCAAACGCTTATTTATAACAGATAAATCTCATATAGATGTCCTTTTGAATTCCTAGGCCTTGTTCATAATCCAGCAGAGGTGGACAATATAATCTTGAGTACCTCAACCTTTCCTGCATTCCACTTGGACATTAGGCAAGTCCTTATCGTTAAATTTGCCCAGATGCTGCTGGGTGATCTTTAGCAAAATATTGCATGTGTATAGTATAAGGGCAGTTGTGGGGTAATTTGAGCAGCATTGCCTTTTTAAGAACTGGAATTAATATTGACCTTGTCCAGTCCTTGTGCTATGAACACGTTTTCCATATTTCCTGGCAGAAAGATGTCATTACTTTGTTGGCATGGGGGAAACAATTTGGGTAGGATTCCATTGGTGCTGGGTTTTTTTTTTTTTGTTTTTGCAACTGGGTCATTTCCCAAACTACCTCAACTTTTAGAATATCAGGTTCCAGTTCTAGTTCTACATTCTCGCCACCTGATTTATGTGAGTTATTATTGGAATTGAGGTATTCAGTGTATTCCCTCCATTTTTCCCTAATCTTGTGGTAGGATTTAATTTATGGTTTCAGCACAACCTTCTAACCGTGCCAATATGCTTTGTGTAATTGAAAGCAAGCACTGGCTTAATGATTTGAATACAGCGCAACATGCTAATCAGCACTGGCTGTTATGCAGATGAATAAATGGGGAATGATAGTTTCTTTTTTGTGGTTTTATGGAGCTGGCCATTGCTAACTGTCATATGAAAGAGCAGGGTCAAAGGCTGTGAGATTCCAGGTGGTGATTGTTCTCTTGTCTGCTGAGGCAAACAGCAGCAGCAGGAGGAGGAGAGGCCACCAGAATTAGCTGAAGGAGGCTTAAGCACAGCAACATCTGGTAGATGGACAAGGCAGTTTGGGAGCTGTGGTGACAGTGTTGAGGGCAGCTCAGATCCAGGTTTGTTAATGCAGATGCGACAAGCCGATTCTGGAAAGAACCCAGACATAGCAGCATTCAAAGATGGTCAAGGGGCCATGGCAGCTGCAGGCAATCACAGCTCAAATCCACTTGTTAATTCTGGGATGTGATGGGCTGCATCTGTAAGGTCTCTCATCATCGTGACAAGGACTGGTTGTATCCAGCAGGGCTTTCTCCCCTGGGATGTGTTTCTTGATGCAGAATTGACTAGAACCAATACCATCTCTTTTGTACCCATGGTGGAAAATAATTACAAGAGAGAGAAATATGGTACAAAAAGAGTATATGTAATTTACTTGCTTTAAAATATAACAATTATTCCCAGAATATAATGCATAATCCTCTATACATACATATTCAGGTTGGAGAGAAGCAAAGGGGCATCACTGCCAAGTGGGAGAATGCTGACAATCTCATCCAGCAGCAAGGAATGTTGGTGGCATAGTGAGATGCTTCTGATGCTCTGTTGGATCCTCGTCATTATTAACACTCACATAATTACATATTCGTGCAGTTCATGTCATATATGGGCAACTACCAGAAGAACTAGCTGGTTATTAATACCTTCACACACTCTGTTTTTTTTAACCATATTGGTCAAGTAGATATCGGCACCTTTTCGAAAATAACCTGCTTGTGCGAATCACATGTTTTCTGCATTTTTCCCTAACCTGACTTACAGCTGCTATTTGTCAATCTCCCTGGCAGTCTCTCTCTCTCTCTTAGCTAAATTGCATGGCATTGTGAAGTAAATTTCACAAATTAAATTTGGCATAAAAAAACCTTCTTTCTACATCGGTTCATAAAGAGAAAGGAACATAATCATTTTTAACTCTCCATCATTTGGGATTTTAACAGTAATGTAAAATATTTTTTATGGAACAATCTATGACACTGTTGATTTTATTGGCGTGGATTTCATGGATTTATTAAGTGAACTATTGCAAAACTATTGCTTTGTTGCACATTATTTTTGGCACTTTTAGTTCTCTTTTGCTAATTAACTGCCGTGAATTAATTTTAAAGTCTTAGTTTGTCTGCTTAGTTTGCATTTGGATCATCATGACTATCCAGGTATTTTCCTCTAGTTCTGTACATCTTTTGTTCCAGTGCTTTTCCTTACCATGACACTCTTCAGAAATTTGCATTTAACCTTTGTCTACATCTTTATTGCCAATAAATTTAGCTTTTTTCTATTCTCAGCAAATTTGATGGTGTCCTCCATTAGGTATTTGGTTTGTTCTGCTTATTTTTGTACTATGATATATTGCTAGGCACTATTAATGATAGCAGTTTTTACTTATTCGCAAAAGTCGTTTTGTTGTCTGCATTTGATGTTGATCACCTCAAGTTTGTTTTTGACCTTAACTGCGTACAGCAGTGGAACTTTTTGGAGATGCAGATCATCTGTTAAAAACTTTGTAATACTGCATCATTCTAAATATATTAAGATTATTGCAGTCCATTCATTTGAATGAATCACTCGCCTATGCATATTAAATTATTTGTTAGTTATCTGAACATCTTTGTTTAACAAAAAAAACAGTGAAACACTAATCAGTCGATAGCCCCATGTTTTTACAATACAAAGTAGTCTAGTCTTTTCCTTACATTGATTAGTTCTGTCAATAATTCTGCATTTAAAATGATATGAAGATGAAAGAGAAGACATTTATTTTCTAGTCATTTATTTAGCCAATTGCCTAAGCATACCAGTTTATTTGCACTGGTTGGGATTGGCTCCAGCAGACCTTCGTGACCCTGTAGTTAGGATTTAGCGGGTTGGATAATGGATGGATGTTTAAGGGATGATATCCAGGTAGAGAAAACAAATGATTACAAGGGACCAGTGTAGAGAAATATTACTTTTAAAATTAACTTAGTTACTTACAAAAAAGTGGGCGGCACGGTGGCGAAGTAGGTAGCGCTGCTGCCTCGCAGTTGGGAGATCTGGGGACCTGGGTTCGCTTCCCGGGTCCTCCCTGCGTGGAGTTTGCATGTTCTCCCCGTGTCTGCGTGGGTTTCCTCCGGGCGCTCCGGTTTCCTCCCACAGTCCAAAGACATGCAGGTTAGGGTGGATTGGCGATTCTAAATTGGCCCTAGTGTGTGCTTGGTGTGTGGGTGTGTTTGTGTGTGTCCTGCAGTGGGTTGGCACCCTGCCCGGGATTGGTTCCTGCCTTGTGCCCTGTGTTGGCTGGGATTGGCTCCAGCAGACCCCCGTGACCCTGTAGTTAGGAATATAGCGAGTTGGAAAGTGGATGGATGGATGGACTTACAAAAAAGTAGTTAAATATGGTATATATATATATATTTATTATAAAATATAATGCATTACAAACTGATTTTCCTTTGCATTATTTTTTTGCTTGTATTAGAGAAATAAAACCTATACTTGTATTCAAAATAAACGTTTCCTTGAACCTTCAGCCCAAACGGATGGACATTTACAGTGATTATTGCCTAGTTTATTGGTTACAGTATAATATAGGCTGATGTAGGTTAAAATGTAGGCCACAGTAGGTAATATACAATTAATTATAAACAGTGACATGCTATGTCTGCTTTGAGAGTAGTCTGAACGTGGTTTATGGAATCAAGCAATTACACTCAATACCCTCTCCTCTTTAGCTGCTCGGACATGCATAGCACCTGGACTTTACTGTTTCATGTCAGATATCCTTCAGGGACAGAGCTGACTCACTGACATTCTTTCTCCCGCTCAGACATACACCTCGACAGCCTCTTTTATGGGTAGACTTAGATTAGCATCATCACCATAGTAATGTTTATAGTGCATGTATCATCTTATTCTGGATGTTCTGCTATAGTACATGATGTGACCTTTCTATGTCAAGGTATAAATGGACTGTGCATGCCTTTTTCTGTCTGCAGTGCTAGTGTGTCACAAAAATTAAACTCATTCACTCTGCTTGTGTACTTGATTTGATTTTGACTGTTCTTATTCTCTGCACTTTGTAGAGCTGGTATATATATGAAATGATGTATACAAAAATATGGGATGGATTGCATCCCTTATTGATTCATTACGGTATGCAATATTTTATGTTCCATTACAGGAAGATCACATATTATAAGTAACAAGTAAAAACTCTACTGGTGTGTGTGGATGAAGGTTGTCAAACAACACAGGAAATGATCAAGCTTCAGTGACCAGCTTCTACTATTAATAGACTAGGATGCATTGGCGCCGCTTCATTAACATAAGAAGTACGGTCAGATTAAATTAACGCATTTATGAGTTGCGTTAAAATATTTAATCACAGAATCTTTTAATGCATTATGCACAGGTGTTAACAGCAATTATTCAGCAGCTCTTCTAATGTCCTGATTAAAACTATACGTATACATGTAACATCAGCTTAGCTGATAACATTGACTGCATGCTAAACATCTGCTTAATCTGTCACTTCAAAAGTACCATCAGTAAATAAGCAATATCTGTGATAAATAAAGTTAAATGACTGAAATTCCTACCTCATTTGGCATATAAAGATAACATTTTCTTCCAGTCTAAATACAGGCTGAGCCAAAATGAAGTGCCACATTTCTCAAGGTCATCGTGCAAGGTAGAGGCAGCTGAGTGGGTTGGAGTGTGGGTTGGGCTGGGGGTCCTTTGATAGGCGATCCCTTTTAGTTTTCCTGCAACATGCCATGGTCTAGTGCGCACTGTGCTTTTGCTGTCGAAGCATTCTTCAAAAACAGTGATTCCATCATCACTATGCAACGCACCTTCCGAACGCACTTCAGCATTCCTCCTAACAGTGATATCCCAAATCAGAAAACAATTTTCAGTGGGTAACTAAATTTAGAAAGACGGGTACAACATTGAACAGAAAATCTCTAGGCTGTCCTCGGACTGTACAAACGCCTGAAAACATCCAAGGTGTAAGGGCATCTATTTTGCAAGTCTAGACGTTCAGCACACAAACATGTTTCTGCCTTAGGCATTTCCAACACATCTTTGAGGAGGATATTGCGTGAGGACCTTAATTTCTATCCATACAAAATGATGGTAGTGCGGGAACTCGCTGAGAGATACTGGGAGAGCCGTAGAGAGTTGGGCGTGAACATTCTGCAAAACGTTCATCGAGATGCCATTGTCATGTGCTGCGACAAAGCACATTTCCATTCCAATGGTTGCATAAATAAGCAAAACTTTACCCATTGGGCAGAAACTAACCCTCGTCAACTTCATCAGAGACCCCTGCACAGTAACTGTGTTACAATTTGGTGCGCCATTGCAGAATTTGGCTTTGTAGGCCCTTACTTTTTTTGAGGAGGGGGAAGCAATGGTCATCGTCCTTCAGAACTTTATATTGAACTGCTAGAGAACTTTTGCTGCCCCAGCTGGAAGAAATGGTTATGGTGGATGCCTGGTTTCAACAGGATAGAGCAACAGCTCATACTGCACGGAGATCCATGTAAGTTTTACGGGAGATGTTTCCGGGGAAGCTGATCTCCCTGAGTGGTGATGTCGGGTGGCCTTCACTTTTGCCTGATCTTGCTCCATGTGATTTCCTCTTGTGGGGCTATCTCAAGTTGAAGGTATACACACACCGACCTAAAAAACCTGAAGCCCTCAAGGACGCTGTTCGCCACAAAATCGGTGCAATTTCCTTTGAAATAGCCGAACTAGTCATTTGAGCATTCAGAAATTGTCGTGAAGAGTGTGTCACTAATGATGGCCACCACCTTGAAGACATCATTTTTAAAACACAGTGAAAAAATCTATTTTGTGACATAATGAAATGTATTTTATCTTGTAGCATTTTTGAATAAACATTTGAAATGTGGTACTTCTTTCTGGCTCACCCTGTACTAACTAAATCTGAAGTATGGGGTGGCTGTTGGAACTTGACAGTCTCTAAAGCTCTAATTTTCCAACTACTTACATTTATGATACATTTTATTTTTTGGTAGTTAGCGGTATTTTCCAAAGTAATGTGCAGCATGTTTACATTTAAGGTCTTTTTCATTGAGGTTTAGTGATAGTTGCCTGCCATTCACCCTCAGCGGGTCTTGTGTGACTGATAGTCAGTTTTGACCAATGAAATCCACAGAATAAGTCATTGATAACTGATGAGGCTTTGGTACAGTATTTGCTGTCAGTTCTCCAAGAGTAAGCAGACTGATGAATGAAAACACAAATGAAATCCACAGATTCAGACACCAGCAGCAAGGAATGCTTGCACATGTGCGTAAATTAAGAACCACATGGTTTTAAATAATATACAATAAATGTACCTGCAATTGTACACATTTATGTACATTATGCAAGTAGACTAGTTTGGTGAAAATTAAAATATAAAAATAGTTTCCATTTTATTTTCTCATTTTCATATAGATCTGAATTTCCCCATGGAATTAATAAAGTTTGTCTAATCTACTTCTAGTTTTCAGACAGTTATTAGTTTTCATTTTTAGTTAACAAAGTGATTATGTTTTCTATAATATTTTTATTTTATTAATTTTCATTGTAATCATTCCATACAAACAGATCAATTTATAACTCAACAAATTTGAAAACAAATCAAACCCCACCCCTGAGAAGGAGAGCTTAGCTAAAGGAAAATTTCTTTAAGCTTTTTAATAAGGCAACATTAGACAAAAGAAGGGGAAAAGTAAATATCTATATAAATAAGAGATGGAGAAGGGAGTTAAATGCAATAATAGTTATTTCTCTTATTCTAAAATAATATTGATTAAATCCTGCCATGTTTTGAAAAAATTTTGTACAGATCCTCTAACTGAAAATTTGATTTTTTCCAATTTCAAATAATATAAAACATCGGTTTCCCACTGACTTATAAGAGGAGAATTAGGATTCTTCCAATTTAACAAAATAAGTCTGCGTGCCAAGAGTGTAGTGAATGCAATCACCGTTTGCTTGTCCTTCTCCAATTCCAGTCCATCTGGAAGGACACCAAACACAGCTGTTAGTGGGTTAGGAGGGATTGTGATACTAAGGCTGTCTGAGAGGCACTTAAAAATTTTTGTCCAAAATGATGTTAGTTTGGTGCAGGCCCAGAACATGTGACCCAGTGAGGCAGGAGCTTGGTTGCAGCGTTCGCAGGTTGGATCCTGGCCTGGAAACATTTTGGACAGTTTTAAGCGAGACAGATGAGCTCGATATATAATTTTTAGTTGAATAATTCTATGCTTTGCGCATATAGAACTCGAGTGAATTCTCTGCTTTGTTACCTTCCACTCCTTTTCTGATATATTGATTAAGAGATCTTCTTCCCAATGTCCTCTTGGATCTTTGAAAGGTAGGGACTCTAATAAGATTTTATATATTGTGGAAATAGTGTTTGTTTCCTCGGAATTGAGCAGTATTTTTTCCAGCATTGTGGAGGGTGCAAGGTGGGGGAAATCGGGCAATTTCTGTTTAACAAAATTTCTAATTTGAAGATAGTAAAAGAAATGTGTAGCTGGGAGGTTAAATTTTGAACGTAATTGTTCAAAAGATGTAAATATGTTGTCTATATAAAGATCTCTGAGCATTTTAATCCCAAAACTTTTCCAGGTATTAAAAACTGGATATACTTGCGAAGGTTGAAAGAGGTGGTTCTCTTGCAGAGGTGCCACTGATAAAAGATTTTCCATCTTAAAATGCTTCCTAATTTGGTTCCATATTCTGAGTGAGTAAAGCACAATTAGGTTATTAGTATATTTGCGATAACTTTCATTTATTGGAGAGCAGAGCAGGGAATATAAAGAAGTACTACAGGATTTTACTTCTATTGCAGACCAAGCCTGTGTATGTGCATTTATTTGTGTCCAGGTTTTTATGGCTAGTATGTTTGCTGCCCAGTAATAAAACTGAAAATTAGGTAAAGCCATGCCACCTTCTGCCTGAGGTCTTTGTAGGGTCGCTCTTCGGATACGTGGGTGTTTTGAGTTCCAAATGAATGAGGTTATTATTGAATCTAACTGTTTAAAAAACGATTTATTGATATATATTGAAATGTTTTGAAATAAAAAGAGAAGTTTAGGAAGGATATTCATCTTAACAATGTTAATTCTTCCGGCTAGAGTGAGATGAAGGGTTGACCATCTATGCAAGTCTTGCTTAATTTTTTCCATACAGACGCCAAAATTTTGTTGATAAAGAGCTTTATGTTTACTTGTGATATTTACCCCTAGGTATTTAAACTGATCTGCTATGGTAAAAGGTAGGGTGTCTAATTTAATATTATATGCTTGTGAGTTCACTGGAAAGAGTATACTTTTATTCAGATTAATTCTAAGACCAGATATCTTTTGAAATTCTGTTAGTGCTGTTAAAACAGCAGGGACAGTGTTTTCTGAGTCCGATATATATAAGACCATATCATCTGCATATAGAGAAATTTTCTGTTCCAGTCCTTCTCTGACAATCCCCTTTATCTGATAAGAATTTCGGCAGTGAACCGCCAGTGGTTCAATAGCGATTGCAAACAACAGTGGCGACAACGGACATCCTTGTCTGGTACCATGTTCTAGTTTAAAGTAGTCTGAGCAAATGTTATTACCCTAAGTTCTTGTCTATAAGCCGGACTCATGTATTAGCCGGAGACCAAAAATCATACGAATTTTTAAAATAAAATCGTATCATAGATAAGCCGGACTCATGGATAAGCCGAACGTACTATAACCTATAACTAATAGAAGGGAGGGAGGTCAGTGGTCTCACTCGCGCCCATTTAATTTCTTTAAGGGGGGAGAGAGTGTGAGATATTGCCGTCTCTCTCACTCCCCGCATGGCGCGGTTGGAGCGGCCGGAGCGCGTTCTTTCTGCTCTGGGCGTCGCCGAGTCAACACGAGCGCGTAGCGGTCATTTAAATTGTGATTTTATATGTAAGCATATTTAAATATATATCGCGGATTTCTGCGGACAATGGGTCTTTTAATTTCTGGTACATGCTTCCTCAGTTGGTTTGCCCAGTTGATTTCATACAAGGGACGCTATTGGCAGATGGCTGAGAAGCTACCCGGCTTACTGTTCTCTCTCTCTTGCGCTATCTGTGATCCTGACGTATGGGGATTGAGCAGGGGGGCTGTTTGCACACCTAGACGATACGGACGCTCGTCTAAAAATGCTGAAAGATTATCTTCACGTTGCTATCTTTTGTAAAGCTGATTCCTGAAAAGACATGCTGCACAGTGCTTCGCATACTTAAAAGCTCGAAGGGCACGTATTGATTTTTGACTGAAAAACAAACTCTCCCTCTCTCTCTCTTTGTCTGCTCCTGACGGAGGGGGTGTGAGCTGCCGCCTTCAACAGCTTTGTGCCGCGGTGCTTCGCATACTTAAAAGCCAAACAGACATATTGATTTGTTTGCTTCACTCCTTTGAAGAGGAAGATATGTTTGCATTCTTTTAATTGTGAGACGGAACTGTCATCTCTGTCTTGTCATGGAGCACAGTTTAAACTTTTGAAAAAGAGACAAATGTTTGTTTGCAGTGTTTGAATAACGTTCCTGTCTCTCTACAACCTCCTGTGTTTCTGCGCAAATCTGTGACCCAAGCATGACAATATAAAAATAACCATATAAACATATGGTTTCTACTTCGCGGATATTCTTATTTCGCGGGTGGCTCTGGAACGCAACCCCCGCGATGGATGTATAAGCCGGACTTATGTATAAGCCGATATTCTATTTTTTCATTTTCACAACTTTTTTCCTTAGATAAGCCGCGGCTTATTGACAAGAACTTAGGGTAATACAAACTGAAGCTTCTGGACTGGTATACAGTAGTTTGATCCAAGCACATATATTCGGGCCAAACCCAAATTTCTCCAATGCAGTGAAAAGGTAATTCCATTCGATCATGTCAAATGCCTTTTCTGCGTCTAATGATAGTAATATCTCTGGGGTGTTTGATTTTGCTGGTGAATATATAACATTAAACAAGTGTCGGAGATTTGAAGATAGATGTCGGCCTTTAATAAATCCAGTTTGATCTTGTGATATTACCGAGGGCATCACTTTCTCCATCCTTCTAGCTAGGATTTTTGAGAGTATCTTAACATCATTATTCAGGAGTGAAATTGGTCTATATGATGCACATTGTAACAAGTCCTTATTTTGTTTAGGAAAGACGGTGATTAATGCTTGTCGAAATGTTTGAGGTAGTATTTGGTGGTCTTTAGCTTCTGTAAATGTTACCAATAAGAGTGGAGCTAGCTGAGTGGAGAATTTCTTATAAAACTCTACGGGGTAACCATCAGGGCCTGATGATTTTCCGCTTTGTAGTGACTTTATAGCGTCTAGTAATTCTGTTAGCGTTAGAGGTTTATCCAGTTCCTCAGCACTTAAAGCATCTATTTGTGGTATTTGTGAATTATCCAGAAATGCATTAGATTGCGTGTTGTCTTCTTTGGGCTCAGTGGAATATAAAGACTTATAGTAATCTCTAAATGTGTGCATTATTTTATTATGGTCGATGATTTCTTCTCCATTCTTGTTGGTGATTACTGGTATTGCATTGTGAACTTCTTGTTTATGAATTTGTTGAGCTAAAAGCTTATTAGCTTTTTTTCCGTGTTCATAGTAATGCTGTCTAGACTTATAAATAAGTTGTTCAGTTTCTTTAGTTGTTAAGATGTTAAGTTCTGTATGCAGGGCCTGCCTTTTCCTGTGAAGAGCTTCACTTGGACGCCTGGCTTGTTCTTCATCTATTCTAGTAATTTCATTTCTTAGCTCTGACACTTTCTTGGTTTCTAATTTATTTCTATGGGAAAGATATGAAATAATCTGGCCTCTGAAGAAGGCCTTTAGAGTTTCCCAGAGTGTTCCTGCAGAAACCTCTGTGGACGTGTTTGTCTCTAGGAAGAAGCTGATTTGTTTGGATATAAATTCTGTGCAGTTCTTGTCTGCCAATAAAAGAGGGTTAAGACGCCATCTGCGAGGTGAGTTTGAGGGGCTTAATGATTTTAGCTCCAAGACTAGAGGGGCATGGTCAGAGATAACAATTGTGTCATATTTGCATGATTTAATTGTAGGCAGGAAATTATTATCTATAAAAAAATAATCAATTCTTGAGTAGCTATAATGCACTGGTGAGTAGAACGAATATGTTCTTGAGTTTGGGTTAAGAAACCTCCAGGGGTCTGATAAGTTGTGATCATTTAAAAACTGTGTAATTATCTTTGCAGTATTAGATGTCGTCCCCCCTGTCACAGGAGTCCTATCTAAGAGTGGATTTAAAACACAATTAAAGTCCCCAGCCATAATAATTTTATGAGTGTTCACATTGGGAATGGATGCAAATAGATTTTGCATGAATTCCTTATCATCAACATTGGGTGCATAAACATTTATCAAAATCATTTTACTGTTATATAAGTTGCCCATGACCATCACATATCTCCCTTCAGGGTCCGACACTACCTCTGATGCTACAAATGGAACTGTTCTATGTATGAGAATTCCCACCCCTCTAGTTTTCTTTATAAAGCTAGAATGGAACATTTGGCCAGTCCAGTCTTTTGTAATCTGAACTGATCCTTGGTTAGTAAGTGGGTCTCCTGTAGAAATACTATTTTAGCGTTTAAGCCTGTTAGGTGAGAGCATACTTTCTTTCTCTTTAATTCGTGATTCAGGCCTTTAACATTCCAGCTCACAAAGTTAACTGTCCCATCATGGAGACATTGATTCTGAGTTTTTAATGTCATTTATAGTTTTAATTGGTAATATGGCAGTTTTAATCTTAGTTTCAAGATTCCCCATGAGTTGTTGCATTTTAGCCTATTGTTGCATTGATATTTATAATTATAAGGATTACAAGAATAGATTAGATATAACCTGCTCTCCTTCTCTCCCCGCTTTATCCCCCCCCCCCCCCCTTTTGCCTCCCCACATGAGGCTAGATCCCACTTCGCGATGTTCCAGTCCTCTGACATACGAAGAGACAGAGCACGTCCAAAATAAAACAAACCCCACCCTGCAGCGGCGTTACAGAATTAAAACAGAGATATCTTTTGCAGTTAAATTCTTAATACTATCTGCCGAAAATGTTCTCATTAACAATATTTAAGCTTGAAATAATCTTCAGCGCTTTTAAGTTAAGATATTAAGATTTAAAAAAAAAAAAAAAACAACCCTGGGAATGATTTTAAAAACTAGTCTAGGATAAACCTGGTAATTCCTACTGTAATAGTATAATGGTAATTATATAAATAGTAGAACAAGCAATAAACCAAGGGTATGAAGTTAAACAGTCTACTTTAAGGTATAGTAAAATAAAAAAAAAATTAAAAAAAAAATATACAAGGTGATTATGTTTTCAACAACATATTTAGTTTTAGTTTGCATTAACGGGAGTGACACGGCATTTAGCCCAATATGCTTGCCCATCCTATCTGTTTAGATTGTCAAAAATTACATCAAGTTTAGATTTGAAGTTCCTAATGTCCTACTCTCCACTGCATTACTTGGTAATTTATTCCATTTGTCTGTTATTTTTGCATGAAGAAAGACTTTCTAACATTTGTGTGAAATCTGCCCTTAGCAAGTTTCCAACTGTATCCCCATGTTCTTAAAGCAGACTTTTAAAGTAACAACCGGGATCTACTGTACTAATATATTTTATAGTTTTAAAAATGGCCCTTCTTAATCTCTGAAACTGAAAAGGTTCAGGTCCTTCAATCTTTCCTCATAGCCCATACGTCTTAGTCCTGGAATTGGCCTAACCTCTCTTCTCTGAACTTTCTCTAGTGCTGTTATTTTGTAATATGGAGGCCAAAACTGAACGCTGTACTCAAGGTGAGGCTTCATTAGTGAGTTGTATAATTTAAGCATAACCTCCCTTAACTTATACACCACTTGTGAGATACAATTTAAACTCCTATTTGTGTTCTTGATCACTTCAGAATGATGTCTTGATGTAGATAACGACGAGTCCACTATAACTCCTATGTCTTTTTCATAAGGTGTACTCTCAAGTTTCAGACCTCCCATTGTGTATTCATATCTACCATCTTTACTTCCTACATGTAACACTTTGCATTTACTTCCATTAACTTTTATTATCTGCCCTTACACCTAACTTGGTGTCATATGCAGACTTAACAACTTTATTGAGAATATTCTTGTCCACATTGTTTATGTATTTTTAAAAAGAACACCAGCTCTCCAGCACTGATCTCTGAGGAACATGACTGTTAATATCAATTAATTCTGAAAATGTACCTCTCACCATAACCCTTTCCTTCCTGTGTTTGATGTATTTTTGTACTTACCTACAGACTATGCCCTGAATTTCCACATGTTTTAATTTGATCAAAAACCTTTAATGTTGTACCATAAATAATGTCATATGCACCTCTCTTATCACATGCTTTTGTTGCTTCCTCTTAGATTTCCAGCAAATTAGTGAAATAGAAACTTCCTCACCTGAACTCAGGTTGAGCATTTGCTTATACACCTCTTCAAGACATGTGGTGCTTGATCTTTTCCATATTAATATCCTCAGCTCTTCTTCTTTCAGCTGCTCCCAATAGGGGTTGCCACAGCAGATCAACTTCTTCCATATCTTTCTGTCCTCTGCATCTTGATCTGTTACACCCATCACCTGCATGTCCTGCCTTACCACATCCATAAAGCTTCTCTTAGGCCTTCCTCTTTTTCTCTTGCCTGGCAGCTGTATCCTTAGCATCCTTCTCCCAATATACTCCGCATCTCTCCCCTGCACATGTCCAATCCAACGCAATCTCGCCTCTCTGACTTTGTCTCCCAATCACCCAACTTGAGCTGACCCTCTAATGTACTCATTTCTAATCCTATCCATCCTCATCACACCCAGTGCAAATCTTAGCATCTTTAACTCTGCTACCTCCAGCTCTGTCTCCTGCTTTCTGGTCAGTGCCACCTTCTCCAACCCATATAATATAGCTGGTCTCACTACCGACCTGTAGACCTTCCCTTTCACTCTTGCTAATATTCATCTGTCACAAATCACTCCTGACACTCTTCTCCACCCATTCCACCCGGCCTGCACTCTCTTTCTTTTTCACCTCCCTTTCATAATCCCCATTACTCTGTACTGCTGATCCCAAGTATTTAAACTCATCCACCTTTCACCAACTCTACTCCTTGCATCCTCACCATTCCACTGACCTGCCTCTCATTTACACACGTATTCTGTTTTGTTCCTACTGACCTTCAGTCCTCTCCTCTCTAGAGCATATCTCCACCTCTCCAGGGTCTCCTCAACCTGCTCCCTATTATCGCTACAGATCACAATGTCATCAGCAAACATCATAGTCCACGGGGACCCCTGTCTAATCTCGTCTGTCAACCTGTCCACCACTATTGCAAATAAGAAAGGGCTCAGAGCCGATCCCTAATGTAATCCCACCTCCACCTTGAATGCATTTGTCACTCCTACCGCAAACCTCACCACGGTCACATGTCCCTCGTACATATCCTGTACAACTCTTAAATACTTCTCTGCTACTCCCGACTTCCTTATACAATACCACAACTCCTCTCAAGGTACCCTGTCATATGCTTTCTCCAGGTCCACAAAGACACAATGCAACTCCTTCTGGCCTTCTCTATACTTCTCCATCAACACCCTCAGAGCAAACATCACATCTGTGTTCCTCTTTCTTGGCATGAAACCATACTGCTGCTCACTAATCATCACCTCACTTCTTAACCGAGCTTTCACAACTGTTTCCCATAACTTCATGTTGTGGCTGATCAATTTTATCCCCCTGTAGTTAGTACAGTCCTGCACATCCCTCTTATTCTTAAATATCGGTACCAGTACACTTCTTCTCCACTCCTCAGGCATCCTCTCACTTTCCAAGATTCCATTAAACAATCTGGTTAAAAACTCCACTGTCATCTCTCCTAAACACCTCCCTGCTTCCACAGGTATGTCATCTGGACCAACGGCTTTTCCATTCTTCATCGTCTACATAGCTGTCCTTACTTCCTCCTTGCTAATCTGTTGCACTTCCTAATTAACTATCTCCACATCATCCAACCTCTTCTCTCTATCATTCTCTTCATTCATCAGCCTCTCAAAGTACTCTTTCCATCTGTTCAACACACTTCTTGCTTGTGAGTATGTTTCCATCTTTATCCTTTATTACCCTAACCTGCTGCACATCTTGCCTAGCTCGGTCCCTCTGTCTAGCCAATCGGTACAGGTCCTTTTCTCCCTCCTTAGTGTCCTACCTCTCATACAACTTATCATACACCTTTTCTTTAGCCTTCACCACCTCTCTCTTCACCTTGTGCCTTATCTCCTTGTACTCTTGTCTACTTTCTGCATCTCTATTCCTCTGTATATTCTCCTGTACTTCCCCATTCCACCACCTGGTTTCCTTTTCCTCCTTCCTCTGTCCTGATGTCACGCCAAGCACCCTTCTTGCTGTCACCCTTGCTACATCTGCTGTAGTTTCCCAACTGTCTGGTAACTCTTCGCTACCACCTAGTGCCTGTCTCACCTTCTCCTTGGCTCTGCCCTCACTCACTTCCTCTTCTTGATCTCCAACATCATCCTACAGACCACCATCCTATGCTGCTTAACTACACTTTCCCCGCCACCACTTTGCAGTCTTCAATCTCCTTCAGATTGATTCTTCTGCATAGGATGTAATCTACCTGTGTGCATCTTCCTCCACTCTTGTATGTCACCCTATGTTCCTCCCTCTTCTTAAAATACGTATTCACCACAGCCATGTCCATCCTTTTGGCAAAATCCACTGTCCTCTGACCTTCTTCACTCCTCTCCTTGACACCATACCTACCCATCACCTCCTCTGTTACCTTCACCAACATGTCCATTGAAATCCACTCCAATCACCACTTTCTGTCCCTTGGGTACACTGTACATCACCTCATCCAACTCACTCCAGAAATCTTCATTCTCCTCCATCGCACACCCAACTTGCAGGGCATATGCACTAACAACATTCATCATCACATCTTCAATTTCCAGCTCCATAATCATTACTCTGTCTGACACTCTTTTCACCTCCAAAATACTCTTGACGTACTGTTCATTCAGAATAACCCCTACTCCATTTCTCCTACTATCCACACCATGATAGAACAATTTGAATCCACCTGGCCTTACTCCCCTTCCATTTAGTCTCTTGCGCGCACAATATATCAACCTTCCTTCTCTCCATCATACAGTATCTGCTAACTCTCTCCCCTTACCAGTCATACTGCCAACATTCAAAGTTCCTACCTTCAGTTCCGCTCTCTTTACCTTCTTCCTCTCCTTCTGCCTCTGGACACCCTTCCAGACCCAACCCATTCCCCCCCCCCCCCCCCCCCCCCCCCCCCTCTTCTTCAGCCCACAGTAGCCCAATTTTCGCCAGCACCCTGTTGGCTAACAGTACTGGTGGCGGTCATTGTTAACCCGGGGTTCAACCGATCCGGTATGAAAATTTGTATTGTTGTCTGCATATTGATTTGGCAAAATTTTACACCGGATGCCCTTCCTGACATAACCCTCCCCAATTATCTGGGCTTGGGACCAGCACGAAGAAACACTGGTTTGTGCCTCCCCTGTGGCTGGGTTAATATCCTCAGTTAATTTGCCTATAATCCACATTAGCTTACTAGCCTATAGTTACTTTGATCTCCCTGATCACTCTTTCAATGGGATAATATTTGATAGCCCCCAGTCTTCAGAAATTTTCCCAGTGTGCATTGTTTTTGAAACAGTGGGCCAAGGATTTATATATGTACTTACTAACTTACGCATTTGAGGATAAATATTGCTTGGTTCTGGTAATTTGTTAGATTTCAGCCAAATCAATCCAAACAGTATTTCTCCCTCTACAATTTCCAAGTCCCTAAATACTTCCTTAGTAGTCCCTTTTACTTTTTTGAGGTTTGGGAGTCAAGTAGTTTTTCTTTTGACAAACCTAAGTTCATGACCAGAGGTCACATTTATATTAACTTGTGTATACAAAAAGAGGCCCTAAATATGCTTTTGCAACTTTCCATGCAAAAATCTGACTGTATAAAAGAGAATTTGATGGGAGAACTTGCATATTTTTACAGCAGCTCGGACACATCTATATGCACCATTTCTGAGAAATGATGCCCTTGATCAAGTAGAGGGAAATGCAGCCAAACCAGGTAAATAATTCATATCTCTGAGGTATTAATACAGGGTATGTACATTGATGTGGCAACAATATTAAACCTCAAAATTTTAAATATTTGTCTTTTTTTGTCAGTTTATATAGACTACCAGTTGTCCCATCTTGGTGAACTGACCAACACGTCAAATGTCTCAGACAAGCTTTAGCTCCATTATCCCAGCTGTGGTTTAAGTCTTTAACTGACTGCCAAGGTTTAGTTTCTGTTTAGTGTGAATGTACATACATAAAACATAACATGTCTTTGCCAAAATTAAAAGGCAGTCTGCAGCAGGGTCCAATTTTCCAATGTAATCGGGGCATTTGACTGTACTCCTATTGCAGTCAATGCATCTAGCGAAAATGAAGCTGTTTTTGTTAATCATATGTAGTCGCATTCCGTTAACGCACAAGTCATCTATGATGCCAAGATGAAAGTGACAAACAGCATGGCTTGTTGGCCCGAGTCAATAATTTATTTATTATGAGGCACAGTAGTGTTGGAAGACAACTTGCTGATGGCACTCCACATGATGCCTGACTTGTTGGTAAGGTAACTGTTTGAACTGTTAGTTTTTCTTATGGCACACATTTACAAGATGATTGTTATTTATAAAGGGTAAGTTGTGTACAAATGTGCATACACCAGATCTTACAGGTCAATTTTTTTTGTTTTGTTTTGGTGTGTCCAAGTTCTTGCCATGTTTGAATCCACACAAATTTTATAAATGAGTCACAATGTCTTTTAATTTTGACTATACATTCAAATGAGGCTCACCAGATCACCAGACATAAACAGTTCAAAAGCAGGGTCACTGCTGTTTTCCATGTATATTATACCATGTTTCTCTGCCTTATTTAGGCTCCATGTCACTGTTGGCTTCAGAAATGGCAATCAGTTACAATGCAGCACTGGTCTCATGACTGAAGGCAGATTGGGGTATTCATTAGATTTATTTTTACTAGAGAAGTCAGAGATTGATCAGACAAATGTAACAGTCTGTCATGTGATCCTTCTGTTATCTCCATATTATCTGACCTGTGAATGCCACACAAATTCAGATCAATAGTGCATGTTGCACAACAAATGTGCTGAGTCCATGGTTTGTCTTGATCTTTAATTTTCCAACTGAAGTATTGCACATACTGTACACTTTCTTAACAAGTGCAGTCATGCTACGTGTTTGATGCTTCAGCATATACTTGCCACAAATGTAACAAGGTTGTTGCAATATTGGTGAGACATTGCTGCTATATTGAACTGTATTCTAGACAATAAATGCTAAATACACACATTATGTTATGCTTGTACAACTTGCATCTGCATATACACAAACTACTGATATAAACATAATGTAAAGCATCTGTTTATGTGTGCTGCATTTATAACCTTTCCTGGCAGCATCCATTCTAACGTAAGGATGCATAGACATAGGCATGTCCAAGCATTAGCATAACCATTGCATGTTGCACAACTTGTGGAGGCAGTCCTACCTCTCTAAAATTATAAATGGTAATGCTGATAATCCAAGAGTTTTATTCTCAACTATTGATCGTCTTCTAAACCTAGCACACTCAGTGAAATGCCCCCTAAAAACTACTAGTGAAACTTGTGCGGATTTTGCTATATTTTGTTTAAACACAAAAGAAGTTGCATTAGAAATAATATAGTACATCTCCCCGAAAGTTAATCCTGTTGATCCCTGGCATGCCCCTTTAAGCATAAATCTGTTTTTTTTTTTTGCAACAAAGTAAAACACTGTATGAACTTCCAAGACTAGTGATTTCATAATTTTTGCCAGGAGTTATAATCACAACTCTTCTGTGTTTTGACAACTTTAGGCCAATTTCTAATCTACCTTTGTTAAGTAAAAGTCTATAAAAAGCAATTTTTAAAAAACTAAATGATTTCTTGAATAAACATTATATTCTTAGCAAGTTTCAGTCAGGTTTTAGAACAAATTATAGTGCAGAAACTGCACTGGTTGAAACAATAAATGATTTGTGGGTAAATGCGGACAAAGGCCATATATCTTCTTGTTCTGTTAGACTTTAGAACATTAGAACATACAGTATCTAGATGAGAACAGGCCATTTAGCCCAACAAAGTTTGCAAGTCCTATCCACTTATTTCTTTCAAAAAAACATCAAGTCTTACTGCCTACCACACTACTTGGTAGCTTATTCCAAGTGTCTATCATTTTGTATAAAGAAAAACTTCCAAATGTTTGTGCAAAATTTACCCTTAACAAGTTTCCAACTGTGACCCTGTGTTCTTATTATTTTAAAATAACAGTCTCTATCCACTGTACTAATTACCTTCATAATTTTAAACACTTCAGTCATGTCACCTCTTAATCTTCTTTTGCTTAAACTGTATAGGCTCAGCTCTTTTACTCTTTCCTCATAATTCAACCCCTGTAACCCTGGAATCAGCCTAGTTGGTCTTCTATGGGCCTTTTCTAGTGCTGCCATGTCTTTTTTTGTAGCCTGGAGACCAAAACTGCACAGAGTACTCCAGATGAGGCCTCACCAGTGCATTATAAAGCTTGAGCATAGCCTCCTTGGACTTGTACTCCACACACTGTGCTATATAACCTAACATTCTGTTTACCTTCTTAATGGCTTCTGAACACTGTCAGGAAGTTGATAGCTTAGAGTCCACTATGACTCCTAAATCCTTCTCATTAGGTGTACTCTCGATTTTCTGACCGCCCATTGTGTATTCAAACCTACATTAAATTTCATCTGTGCAGCATTTGACACCATAGACCACAGTATTCTTTTAAATCGCTTTAGAGAATGGGTGTGCCTCTCTGGCAGCATCTTAAATTGGTTTTTAGTCTTACTTAACAGGTAGAAAATTCTTTAATTGTGGTGGACACCCATGATATTGTATATGGTGTATCAAAAGGATCTATTCTGGATCCATTGCTTTTTTCAATCTGCAGTATATGCTTCCATTATGTCAGATTATCTGAAAGCACATGGTGAGTTACCACACCTATGCAGATGACACAAAGCCCTATTTATCGATAGGGCCTGATGACCCTGACGCTCTTGTCTGTCTGATCCAATGTCTTAGCAGTATTTCCAGTTGGATGAGTAGAAACTTTCTCCAATTAAATAAGGATAAAACAGAAATCTTAGTGACTGCCAAATATGGAAGTAGTTGAGGGTGTTAGAAATAAATAATCCCATAGGTTTAAAAGTCAAGGATGTGATGAATTTAGGGATAATCATTGACTCTGACCTAAACTTAAAACACATATTAACCAGATTATTAGGACTGCACTTAAGGAATATAGAAAAAGTTAGACCTCTTGTAACTTTACAAGATACTGAAAAATTAGTTCATGCTTTTTCAGTTGACTAGATTACTGTAATGCACTCCTAACAGGACTACCCAAGAAAGACATCAATCGGTTGTAATTAGTGCAGAATGCAGCAGCCAGAATCTTAACTAGAAAAAGAAAATCTGAACACATCTCATCTCACCAGTTTTAGCGTCATTACGTTGGTTACCCATGTCATTTATAATTGACTTTAAAATACTACTAATGGTTTATAAAGCCTTAAATAATCTTGCTTCATCCTATATCTTGGAATGTTTTTCCCCCTACATTCCAATTCATATCCTTAGATCTTCTAATGGTGGTCTGCTTATAATTTCAAGAGCCAAGCTTAACAGACGTGGTGAGGCAGTCTTTTGCTGTTATGCACCTAAACACTGGAATATTATATTAAATAAAAAATCACCAGGCTAATACTGTAAAACATTTTTTAAAAACTGCTAAAATAAAACACAATTTTAATTTAGCTTTTTCATAGCTACATTTTAGTTCTTCACCTTATAGACTATGTGGGCATAGAATTATCATTTTTTTCAGGGATCTGCTATCTTTACTAATCTCCACTTTCTCTGTTGCATTTTCCGGTTCTTCTGTGGTGGTGATGAGCACCATCACCTGAACAAGGCACTATACATCTACCTGTGATGATGGAGTGAGGGCAGGTAACCCTAGCTGTCCACAAGACCAACTTCATCAAATCCTCTCATATGTAGCCTAGAAATAAAGAGGAATTAATTTAGAACATATGTTAGGTAGAATGCCTGATGGGGACTAGGTAGTCTTTTTCCCTTGGGACCCTTGCAGATTTTGTTTTATTTTCCAGCCTTTATGGAGGATTTTTTTCCCAGCCATGTTTTGGGCAGTGTTTAAATGTTTTTTTTAAATGGTGTAATTAAAATCTCTGCACCTTAAAATATTTTTCACAATATTTACACTGCAAAGCATTGCATTTCCAGAGTAAGCAAACCAGAGAGCATTTACTGGACAGAATGGGCTCAGAATTGTTCAGTCATTTAGTGACATATAGGTATCATATTTTTAAATGGGTGGCAAAAAATGAAATGGATGTTTGCTGTAATTTCAGAATAGAAAACATTATATAATGTGTATAATTTATCTCAAATTTTATTGCATTTGAAATTGCACAAATGAGTGGATACCATTTAGTCCATCAGGCCTGGTTGTTCAGCTAATAGCTAGGCTGTCCCAATATCCTATTCTGATTGTCAAAGGTTCTGCTTCAGTTACGTATCTTGGTACTTTGTTCCAGAATCCCACAACTGTTTGTGTAAACAAGTGCTTCACTCTGAAGCTGAAACTATGTTGCTGGTTCAACTTTATTAATACCTTTGGGGACTATAAATACCTGGATTAGGTCTCTCTGCACGTTCCTCTACTTTCCTCTACTCAAGACTAAATAGGCTTCTCTGAGTCTGTCGGAGAAGGGCACGATCTTATGTATTTCCTGGGTTGTACTTGGTTGCTCTCCACTGCACAGCTTCAAGTGCTGCTATGTATTTCTTGTACCATGGAGACCAGAACTGCACACAATACTCCAGCTGCGGTCTTACTAGTGCATTATATAGTTTGAGCATAATGTCCCTTGACTTAAATTCAACAGTTTTTATGATATAACTTAAAATTTTATTTGCCTTTTTAATTGCTTTTGTGCATTGCTTAGTTGATGAAATGTTCAGTGCGTCAACATGTAGAGTCATTTCCAGAGGTTGGTTCCTCTGTGGCAGTATCTCCCATCTTGTATTTATAATTGATGTTCCTTTTGCCCATGTGTAGCACTTGCACTTTTGTACATTAAACTGCATTTTCCAGGTGTTCGATCAGTTTTGTAGGTGGTTCAGGTCTTTTTGAATTCTTTTTGCTGCCTCCTCAGTATCTGCCATGCCTCCAATTAGTATTATCTGTGAATTTTCAGAAACAGAATCAATGTCATTAGTATAGTAATAGTGATATTGGAGTAAAAAAAAGTCACTGACAGTGAATGCTAGGGCCCCCACAGAGCATCTATATAAAACATTATGTAAATAGAGGAATCTTTCAACAATTCTGTGGTTTCCTGGAGGCCATTACAATGAAAGGACCAGGAAGATGATCACTGCTAAACATTTTCTCCCCAATACACCAGAAGACAGTATCCCTAGGTTGGGATTCCCACATAGATACCTGCAGGACATGCTGGGATCTTTAGCTCTGTAGGGTAGCCCAGCTGGGTTTGGTGGGGGCCTCCACGGGGAGCTTCCAGTTGACCTAGAAGTGCTTCCAATGGGCAGTGCCCTAGCATCCTAAGTACTCTCGGGAAGCCACTCGATCTCAGCCAGATGAGTCAGAGTCGAGAGAGGCGTTGGACAGCATTAGTTGTGTTTGGGGCTTGGTGGCGTCCCCAGGTGGTCACAATACAAAATAAAATTTATGATGTTTTATTTAAAGTGTGATTGTGAAAACCTGCCTAAAAACATGTACTTTCTTGGAAGTTTTTTTTTTTTCCTTAAAAGTGCTACATTATTAGGAACACCAACTGAAGAACAGTGGCCAACCATGACAAAACTTCCAGATTACAAGGTAATGTGTCTTTTCTGATTTCTTTTGCTGTATGCTTATTACAGCATTATTGCTGAAACCTAAGTAAGTCTTTGGTCCTGTTTTTATAAGTTTGTTGGAAACCAAAAAAGCACATTTATACTGCAGAACAAAGTTTAGGAAACAGCAGAATTAATTAAAAGATTGAATTTGTAGAATTTCGTAGTCATCTTATTATCCTTCATATATTATTAAATGTTTTGGGGTCACACAGTAGAAGAGAAGATTATGAATATGGATAAATAATGCCAGCTCTAAAGCTATATAAAACATTTTTTGTACCAAAAGCTACAATAAATTCTTACCTGGTCACCATGTTAATAATTATCTTACTAGTGTTTAGTCACCATGTTTGAGGAATTCTATGTTAAGGTTCTTTGTTGTGCATTTTTTCTAAAATATATTTTTGAGAAACTGGGAATAAACATATTTGTCAGGCAGGGAGAATAAAATTACATTTTATTACATCTTGCTCAAACATAATGCAGAAAATATATTTTTTGGTTTCTTCATATTTGTTTTGATTCATTATGGTGTTAACATAAGTAAATATGAAAGAAAACAAATGAGGTTCTCAAACTGATATAGCCTATAACGGTTACTTTCCCCTTGACCTTTGTGTGCCTTCTTTCAGTGTTTACTCTCTCTGACTTAATGAACTTAATTACTTTGCATTGCTATGACCATTAAGTACTCTGCTGTTGCCATGTGAGGAAATGATGGTTTGCAATAGGAACTTCTACATGTTCTCATCATTGTGAGTGTGTTTTTTGAATTACCAACAACTAATTGGAAAAACGTCATCCTAAATGATACACTGGAACCCAGCTTAGTGCAGCATTGTAATGCATTTTGGTTAGAAAGACAAGAACCACCTAAATGAAATGTGAATTTTCATATTTTTTCCTGTTGTATCAACTGTACATTAAGTGATTTTTGTTGTGTGAAATACCTGCCTTAGATGGTAAAGGAATGAATCGGGAACCAATTTGGTAACTGGGTGTTTATTTTCAACAGCAGAATAATTCTTCTTGTTCTATATACTAAAATACAGTGTGAAATTTGGATTTCTACAGACATCTTTCTTTAGACATCCAAACTATTTGAATATGATTTTGCATAACAATAGTTTGATCAGATATCCCCAATTTGTATTTATTGAATTAACCACCAAACTTATTTCTCACAGACTGCTGAGAAATGGTATTCCTAATTATAGGAGGACATTGAAAGTTTATTACACATTTCTCAAATAGAAACATAGAACATCAAGATATGCTCACTTTTGGTCTTGGCCTCTTTTAGTAAGCATGCAGTTGTAATTATTATAATTATATGTTTATAGGATATTTTCTAAGTTTATTACACATTTCTCAAATAGAAACATAGAACATCAAGATATGCTCACTTTTGGTCTTGGCTTCTTTTAGTAAGCATGCAGTTGTAATTATTATAATTATATGTTTATAGGATATTTTCTATGCTTGTTGGGCTTCACAGCTATTAAAAAGGGTACAATAGGAATAGAGGCAATGATTGGATTAAAACCAGTATGAAAGCAGTAAGCACCAAACAATACATAAAACACAGTTTTATACTAGAGCAAGAATCAACAAACAGGAAATATGTAAGATAAATGCAACAAGAAAATATGCAATTGAAAACTAATGGTGTTTGCCATTATAAGTGAACTAAAATGCCAATGTAACATGCCTTCCTGAATATAGTGCCTATGAAAATAGTTCACCCCTTCAGAATTCTTCACGTTGTTATACAGCATTGAATCACAGTAGATTACATTTGTCCTATTTGACATTGATCAATAGAAAAAGACTCTTTAATATCAGAGTGAAAACAGATATCTGTTAAATGGCCTTGAGGTGCAGCGCGTAAGGGATCCATGGCAGTGCAGTATTTTTAAACAAAATCAGTGCCACTCAGGCTTGTGCATCCCGGAGCACTCTGCTGCAAAGCTGTGCGGCTATGGAGTGATCACATGTAGGTGTAGTCAGTTCATCTGTTCTACATTAACAATATGTGACTCATCAGGCATAGCACCTGCACGAACAAGGTATAAGAGAACTTGAGTAGGTTAGAGAGAGGAAAAGAAGGTACAAAAAGGAGAGGAAGAGACAGAAAAAGAGTTGGGAGAAAAAAATTAGAGAGCATGTTTTGTTAGCCAAAACATGAATGAAAGAATGGATAATTGGGTGAGCAAACCAGTCAGATGGGCGGTATGGTTGTTGGTCGAGAATTAGCCCTGTGGTGTGGTGTCATGGAGTAGAGTCACTCATGCTGACTGTCTGGGAGCAGGTGCAACCGAAGGACTCAGGAGATACTGCGGAAGCTACTGAGTGATGTTGGTGGGCTTGGTGGATTTGGGCTTGGGGTGCCTCCTCTTTGACCCAGCTGAGGTGGATAAGTAAGGGCATGAGCCAGTTACAAAAGGATGACAGCGCTTGCTGGTGTCTCATCTTCTCCTGAGTAGATTAGATGGATATGTGAGGGCTGAGAAGACTTAGAGAGGCACCAATGCTCACTGGAGAGAGAGAAGCCACAATTTTTATTCGTCTGATTTTACTCCTCTTTTACCTTCCCTTAGTTTATGTTATTAATTTATTGCTGATTTTAACTCTGACAGAAAAGAGGTTTGGTTTTTATTGAGGATTGTTTATGTGTTTACTTGATGAAGGAGACGGTATTGCATTGTATTTATTTAATTTGAACGCTTGATTTACTGAATAAAATTCACTGAGCACTTTGGTTTATACTGTTCTTGTTGTTATGTATTCTCATTTCCCTAGTCCATCCTCAGTTCATGACTATTGAGGTTCAGGTCCAAGAACAGGAAATGTCATCAACAGGCAAAATTGACCATTACAGGTTTAAATTCATTACAAATATAAAACAGAAAATGAACGATGACATAAATATTCACCTTGTTTAAGTCAGTGTTTGATAAATTGCAGCTTTTGGCATTCACCAGACTTGTTGTTTTCAGTAGTCTGATGGCGACAAACTCAATTTTCAATTCATCTGACCATAAAACTGATTTCTAGCTAACATCAAAGTCTCAAATGTGCCTTGTACCAAACACGAGCTAAGATGCTGTGTGCATTTTTTTTTTTTTTTTTTTTTTTTAAAAAACAATGGCTTTGTCTTTGCAACTTTTCCATAAAGCTAGTGAAGCACCTGGGCAGCAGTTTTTATATGCACAGTCTCTCTAATCTCAGGTACTGCATTTTATAACTCCTTCTGAGTTCTCACAGGTGGCCTCCATCACTAGTCTTCTTTTTTACAATATCACTTAGTTTTTGTGAATGGACAGATTTACAGATGTGCCATACTCATTTTATTTCTAAATGGTTGATTTAACTAAACTTCAAGAAATATTCCGTTACTTGAATATTTTCTTCTATCCATCCCCTGACTTGTGCTTTTCAAACACCTTTTCACAGAGTTGCTTGGAGTATTCTTTTGTCGTCTTTGTGTAGGTTAGGTCACAATGCTGTCTTATCACAAGATGGTCCTTGCAGAGTACAGTTGCATTTACTGCAGACAGGTGATCTCCATTTAACAAATTATGTGGCTTCTAAAACTAGTCTACACCAGTAGGGTGGTCTACAAACTAATGCAAAGAAATGATATTTGTACAATCATTTCTCCACAATGTTTATTTTTGTCCATTAGGGATAGCTTGCTTACCTGTGAAGTTTCTGCCTGACTGTGAAACATTTAGGGGTCGCTCCATTCTGAAGAGTTTATTTGCATTTTTACTATAATTTCTTGCACAAGGTGAACTGTCTAAGTGATTAATAAACAATTAAAGAGAATGAAAGAGAGAACATTCTAGTACAAATGTGGGGTTCCCAGAACATTCTAGTAGTAAGCTGACATTTCCTTAACATACTAGTATGAAGTAGGAGTTTCAAGAACATTCTAGTAGTAAGTAGGCATTTCTGTTTTATTTATAGTTTATTTGCAGTCTACACAGAGATTTTTAGAAGTGCCTGGTAAAGACCATTGCATAAATAAGTTGTAGAAATATTCACAACTGGAATGGTAAAAGTCATGGAAAAGCTATTAGGAATTTCTACATTTGTCTCTCGTTTCTTTGTGTACAAAAAGGCAGTAAGTCATTTTGAGCTCCTGGTCTGACACATCACACCAAGTGGATAGGGAAAAGGCATTTATGTGTTGAAAGTATTCCTTTTTATCACAGATTTTGTTCTGTTTGTCACTATTATTTATGTTAGATAGTGGAATGAAACACCATTTACAATTTGAGCTTCTCTCAGTGATATCAGATTTTAATTAGTTCTTAAGACCCAAACCTGGCTGTTGCCGATAATGCATAAGCAGCATTTTAAAGGCACCTCTTGTTTTTGTTTGAACATTTGACAGGCTTAGCCTTTCTTGATGAAAGATGTCTCAACAAAAACAAAGGAAAATATGGTGCATAGCAGGCAGTGGCCACTGTTACCGGTCATCCCTTTATGTCTTAAGCTGAGAAAAAAATATGAAGTTGAAGGCTCTGATATAAGAAAGAACAACATACTACTTTGATGTCCTAATGGAAAAAGATGAAGAAAGGTCTTGGTACTTTCTCAAGAAACCACCACAACAGTGGACACATAATTCAATCTTCAGTGTATTGTGTGAACTGTCAGCACACATGATGATAGTGAATGAGGCAGCTGAAAAAGGAATAAGTCTCCTTGAAAGAAAGCACAATGACATACTGACAAAGGATGAGTAACAGAAACAGTTTAGTTTATTGGTCGCAAACCATCCCAAGATTTTATAACTTCATCAAAGACCCACCACCTTACTGTACCAGTGATCATTTAGGTGTGTCATATTCATAGCATGGCATATTTTGTGTTTTATATTTGTAATTAATTTAGGCCACTTTTCCATTTTTACTTTGACATTAAAAAGTCTTTTTCTCTTGATCAGTCTTATAAAGCTATATTAAATTCACTGCAATTTAGTGTTAAATAAGTGGTGAATACTTTCTATAGGCACTGTAGATGTGCTTTAAGTATGAAATATTCAGACAAACTTCTGGCAACTTGTTTATGGAAGACAACTAGCACTAGAATTTTGGCAGGAGTGGTGAAAAGTCTGTCCTCTTTAATGAGAAGTAAAGGCAGAGGCACATATACAGAGAAGAAAAATCCTAACCAAGAAAAAGTGATTATTCAAACATTAATACTCCAGGAAATTCATATTTATGCTATTAGAAGAAGCATATCTGAGTAGCAGATGACAAAATAAAAACAATTTATAACAAACAATAGAGTAGAGTGATAGGGTAAATGGCCATTAACTGTAAAGCTTGGCAGACTGTTGTTTGGGAAATTGTAAGAGATCGTTTGCCTAATACTCTAACATTTAGTAGAGAAAGTAGGTATTGTGAAAGAACCAGCCTCGGCACACACAAAAAGGTTTGGGGCAGCCACCCATATATTATCCGAAGCTGCAGTAGGGTTTTGAAAATCTCACTGATGTGCATAAATTGGAGTGAACTGAGGAAGATGGAAGTTGACTGGTCTTTTAACACTAGAATTACCAGACCCTACGAGAAAACTCGTAAATCCGGCCCACCTTAAATCCGTTCGCACCTCTCCCTCAGCGTCTTTTGTCCTGTAAATATGCCGATTAAGACAAGCAGCAAGCAGCCGGCTATTCCATCCCCCCACCCCCACCACCCACCGCTGCAGTTCAATTTGCAAAGAAGTTTGTCAGTGCTCAGTGTTAATCTTCGAGTGAAGTGCTGGAGCATTATTGGGTAAAAAAGTACATTGTCATTTAGAATACATACATTTCATGTGTGTTCAGTGTCAACAACAATCTCTGTAAAAACGTTAACACAGAAACGTTTTCCATGTATTACTAATAATTGACAAAATGTAGACATGAAATCTATAATGTGTGAAACATGAAATACAAATATGAAATACACACTTTCACAAAAAGTACAAGTATAACAAAACAAGTGCACTTTTATTCAAGAATTTAACCGAAGAAAAAAGAAAGCAGGTTATGGTAGGCGGTTGATATGACCGCTTGCGTGGTGCAATGCTAAGAACTGCTGCCTTTCAATCAAGAGGTCGCAGTTTTGAAAACAGCTGCTTCCCAAATTTACCATTTTGAGTAGTGAGCTACTCTTATTGTTTATATCATACAATAATAGAAAAGTATCTATGTCCACAGTAAAACAAGTCATATAGTGACATAACTTGAAAGGCTGCTCAGTAAGTAAGACGCCACTGCTCCAAAGCTGCCATAAAAAAGCAAGACTGCAGTTTGTAATGGGAAATGGGGGCAAAGATTTTACCTTCTGGAGAAATGTTCTCTGGTCTGATGAATCCAAGATTGATCTTTTTGGCCATAATGAACATTGTTATGTTTGGTGGAAAAAGGGTAAGGCTTGCAAGCCAAACAACGTCATCCCAACTATCAAGCATCATGTTGTGGGGATGCTTTGCAGCAGGATGGACTGTTGCACTTCATAAAATAAATGGCATCTTGAGGAAGGAAAATTATGTAGATATAGTGTAGCAACATCTCCAGAGCTCCGCAGGAAGTTGAAGCCAGGTCGAAAATGGGTCTTTTAAATGACCCCAGGCATTTCTTCAGAGTTGAGGCAAAATGGCTTAAGGACAACAAGGTCAAAATATTGTAGTGGTCATCACAAAGCCCTAGCCTAAGTCTGATAGAAAAGTTATGGGCAGAACTGAAAAAGCATGTGTGAGCAAGGTAGCCTATGAACCTGTCCCAATTACACCAGTTCTGTCTGGAGGAATGGGCTAAAATTCCAGACATTTATTATAAGAAGCTTGCGGAAGACCACCCAAAACTTTTGGCTCAAGTTAAAGGCAGTGCTAGCAAATATTAACAAAGTGTATGTAAATTTGTGCCACACTTGAATTTGTGATATAGTCAATAAAAAGTGAAATAATCTGTGTCTGAACATTGTTGGAGAAAAATACCTTTGCCCTGCACAAAGTAGATGTCTTAAACAATATGCTAAATTTATTGTTTGTTAGTATGAAATCTGTGGAGGGTTTATTAAGTGAGTTTTGAAGAATTCACCATAAGTGTATGTGACCTTCTGACTTCAACTGTATATTACATTTCTGCAGTTTGTAGAAGCCAGATATTGATGGGAACTGCATTAGAAATATGGATATAATACAGTTTCACAAATCAGTGTAAAACTTTTTACATATATGCATCGTTTCATGAATTATATATTATTAAACACAAAATATTTTTTATATTATGTTAAGCCATGAGACAGAGTACCCTAATTTTCACAACAACACACTTGTTGTGTAATGACAGTTTTATATTTTATGATACATCCGAACAATATTTTTGATCCCCACCCTAATCTTATGCCTTAAAAGTCAAACCAGTGAAAAGGACATATTTTGTGTTTAGTCAGTTATGGTTGCATGATCATTTATGGTCTAAAATATCTTTAGTTTTCCTACATCCCTAAAGAAAGCATGCTCCTAAATCTTCATGATAACTCTGAAACCCCACAATCTATTAAAAGCCTGCACCCTGCAATAATGGCAAAATAGTAGTAAGATCAAAGGGTGTCTACATTGCACATTTAAAGTTTTATGCGATGACTAGTAAACACAAACATAATAATTAACATTTCATGGTTTGTTATGTTAAGAACTTAAACTGTTTAATAGTGAAAGACATTTCATAGTGAGCAATTGTAAGTACTGTACTCAACAAGTCACTCAATCGGTATAACTTTATTATTTATTGCAATGTTACTCTATATCTCCCTATGAAAAATAACCTGTAAAGTTTAAAGTACAATTTGTAGCATTGTTGTATTGGTCTTTGACAGTGTACATTTTGTTGTTTTTTTTTACTTTGTCTTTTATGATAAAGCTTTTGTTTAAAACAAGTAAGAAAGCATAACATCTATCTACCCATTATCAAGCCTAATTAATTAATCAAGCACAACATCATTGTGGGGATAAACTGTTTGATTGTATTACCTGCCATCCATTAATGTGTTCTTTTGATGTAATACTTACTGTATATACATAATTTAAAAAAACTCCATTATTTATTTTGCATTTTGAACATTCTTTAACATTTTTTTTGTAACCAAAGGTTTTTATTGAAATTGAAATGACTACAGAGGTATCTAATCATTAAAGAATATGAGAGAAGTCAATATCAAGAAAGAGAAAAACCACATAAACAGAATTATAACCTACCCAATCCCTGCCTCGCAAAACCTTTTAACCAGCATACCGCCAAAGAAAAAACAAAACACAGGAAGGCATTACTGTTTGCCACTTCCAAAACATCTATCCTCCAGTAGAGAGAGCAAAACAAATTGTGATCAACAAAATAGAAAAGTAAAGTTGCTTATATTACACAGAAAACATCCTACAGCTGTTATGGTCTTTAACCAGTGAAGCAATATGCTCCTAATTTGGAATTCTTTTCACAGAAGAGCCATTTATTTTTGCTGCCAAAAGGTATAGCATAATTAAGTTAAAAAGGGAAGACAACCAAGTAGTACTAGTAAGATGTTTACACATACAGTAGAGACCAACAGTGATTTGGCTCAATTGACCATAAAGACGTAACTCGCTGATAGAAAAACAGAAAAGGAAAAGTCAGAGAAATCTAAAAGCAAAAGGAACAGTTATATTCAGAATAGTGGCAGCATAAAAGGAGTTATCTGACCAGAGAGCTGCCACAGTACAGGCCCAGAATGGGTGGAAGAAAATTTCCAACACATTAAGCAATCAAAGTATACAGAGTGGCTCAGACTCTTGATCTAGTGAAATACCTAGTCTAGGAGTAAAATAAGCTTTGTGAACAAAACAATGTTCCATGTGCTGGTGATTAAGATTTTCTGAGTCATGCTTAAGGAGAGTCCCGAGACTTTGGAAAACATCTTGCATCACCCCAGTCCCAAAGGTATCGCGTCCTAGTGAGCTGAACGACCTCCGGCCTGTCGCTGTGACGTCACATGTGATGAAGACCATGGAGCGGCTGCTGCTTCACCACCTGAGGCCACAGGTCTGCCACACCCTCTACCCTCTACAGTTTGCATACCAGGAGAAGGTGGGAGCGGGGGATGCCATCATCTATATGCTACACCGGTCCCTCTCCCACTTGGACAGAGGCAGTGGTGCTGTAAGAATTATGTTTCTGGACTTCTCTAGCGCCTTCAACACCATCCAACCTCTGCTTCTTAGGGAAAAGCTGACAGAGATGGGAGTAGATTTATACCTGGTAGCATGGATCATGGACTATCTTACATAGACAGACCTCAGTATGTGCGTCTCGGGAACGCAGGTCTGAAATTGTGGTCAGCAACACAGCAGCGCCGCAGGGAACTGTACTTTCTCCGGTCCTGTTCAGCCTATATACATCAGACTTCCAATACAACTCGGAGTCCTGCCACATGCAAAAGTTCGCTGACGACACTGCTATCGTGGGCTGCAGGAGGAGGAGTATAGGAACCTAATCAAGGACTTTAAGTGGTGCGACTTAAACCACCTACAACTGAACACCAGCAAAACCAAGGAGCTGGTGGTGGATTTTAGGAGGACCAGGCCCCTCATGGACCCTGTGATCATCAGAGGTGACTGTGTGCAGAGGGTGCAGACCTATAAATACCTGGGAGTGCAACTGGATGATAAATTGGACTGGACTGCCAATACTAATGCTCTGTGTAAGAAAGAACAGAGCCGACTATACTTCCTTAGAAGGCTGGCGTACTTCAACATCTGCAATAAGATGCTGCAGATGTTCTATCAGACGGTTGTGGCGAACGCCCTCTTCTATGCGGTGGTGTGCTGGGGAGGCAGCATAAAGAAGAGGGACGCCTCACACCTGGACAAACTGGTGAGGAAGGCAGGCTCTATTGTAGGCACGGAGCTGGACAGTTTGACATCTGTGGCAGAGCAACGGACACTGAGCAGGCTCCGGTCAATCATGGAGAATCCACTGCATCCACTGAAAAGTATCATCTCCAGACAGAAGAGCAGTTTCAGCAACAGACTGCTGTCACTGCCCTGCTCCACTGATAGAGTGAGGAGATCGTACCTCCCCCACACTATGCGACTCTTCAATTCCACCCAGGGGTGGTAAACGTTAACATTATACACAGTTATTGTCTATCTGTTATACCTGCATTGTTATCACTCTTTAATATTGTTTTTTATCAGTATGCTGCTGCTGGAGTATGTGAATTTCCCCTTAGATAAATAGGTACTTTATTAATCCCATCTGTCTATCTTAACTTTTTCAAAATAGAGCACCAGCACCAGGAATCAGATATGGGAAGTTCCGGAGACTATTTCTTCAATATGGGGACAAATGCTCCACCAGCATCATGCAGAAGGACATACATAGCAGAAACAAGCTTAATGGAATAGGCAGAGGAGGTAGCAAAGTTACACAGAGGATTTATTTGTAATGGAGAAGATAAATTCCACACTTCCTAATAAGGGATATGAGCTGCAGGTAAAAGTAGGAGGAAAACAGATTTGAAAATTTGGAACGAAGAGAGGGGAACATGAGGAACCCCGAGTTATCATGCATGTCCCCCAATATGGTAATTCCCAGAGGAACCCAGCACAGAAACTGAATAGATTGACCTCTACTGTTAAGTGCTTTATTCAAAAATAACATCAGGCTTAAGTGGCAACATGGAATTGTCGAAGTTTTTTCAACATTCAAAAGTATCATATGAAACAATCAGGCTGAATATATTAGTTTTCTTGGTTTTAAAAACAACAAAATAAAGGTCAAGTAAAGAGTATGCATGGGTCAGGCCTGGCTTGATTGGAAGGCAGGGTTGTGGAGATGAGGGTGGACTGAGCCAATGCCAAACTGAGTTTAAAACAAACAACCAATGATACCATTCAGAGTCTGGCACTGTAATTCACCTATCCATTAGAGATGAAGTCTAAAGAAATTGTATAATACTAGGGGGCTTCGCCCCCTGCTCGCTTCGCTCGCCAACCCCCGTGTTTGGTTTTCCGGATACACACTTTTAAGATTTTTTTTTCTTTGAATTTTTGCTATTTCATTAGTTTCACTTTTATTTCAGAACTTCTGTAAAAACAATATTTGTAATCTTGCGAGTCCCAATATGCTGAATCTTTTTAATGAGTTCAGGATAGGTTTCTCTGTTTGGAATTTCAGCACAGACAAAACGATCTACATCATCAGCAGTTAATAATTTTTTTTTTTTTTACAAAGTAAAAAAGTAAGTAGAGTTCTGCATTGGACTCCTGTTTGTAAAGTCGTGCTATTTTCCTCTCACAGTTCCAAAAGTACACGGGGTTACCAAGGTGATACCCCAGCTTTTGTCTGGGTTTTTGTACAAGGGCTAGACAGAACATTTTTGACTCCTGGGGTAAATGTAGCTTTTTAAATAAGCAGACAGATATATATATATATATATATATATATATATATATATATATATATATATATATATATACACATGAACAAAGTAACCAATAAATGCATGTGCGGTAAACTCCGTTTTTGAAATTCTCAAGATTCTTTATTTGTCACATGCATAGTTATACAGGACAACATGCAATGAAATGCATCCTGATCCACTTATCAAAAACTGTTCAAAGTTAGAAGAATATCAGTTAGATTAACAAAAAGTCATAGATTGAAAGGTAACAGTATAGTAGAACATAATAAATAAGTACAATTATGTGAATAAAGTAGAATTAAGTGTTAGGTGCAATAGTGTAGTAATTATTGTGCAAAACCAAAATTAGACTGGTGCATAGTTAAATGAGGCAGTTTGTTTGCGCTACTGCAATCTTTACTTTCTTTTTTTATATTTTCTAATTTTCGTACTTTCATATCCTTTAGCTTTCTCCACATGTGTATAGCGCCGTTTTTTTGGGGTTTTTTTTTTTTTTTTAAGCCTTTCTAATTTCCCTGGTTTCATAGTCTCTAACCTGCTCTGCATGTGTTTAGCGTCAACGTTTGTAAACGTCTTTATGAAGTTCTACTTTCTTTTACTCATTGTCTTTTAATTCTGAGCCAGATTGGATGTGCTTTTTTTCAATTCCACTTGTTCCAGGCTGATAATTACTTTCCTTATTTTCTGAATTTGCACCTCGATTATTCTTTTTTGCTCTTTTTTCTGTCCAATGCATTTGAGTCTCCGCGCTGCTTTCTTCTTCGCTTAGATGTCGACATTTAATTTATAACGTACCTTATACGCTTTATATGCGCTGAAAGCCCTGGATGTGTGTGTGCTCAAATCCTTCACAAGACTGAATGTTTTGCTGCCTATTGTCCTATTTGATAGATTGTAAGTAGGGCATGTCTTTGGTCTCGCGGGCAGATTGTAAGTAGGGCGTGTCTTTGGTCTCGCGGGTCTTTAAAATGTCTTACGAGAAGATCACGTATCATAGACTTGCTTTTTGCTTTCCAGGACAGGATTTCTTTTTATAATAGATAGATGAAGCTGACATGAACTCCATATGCAGAAAGTAATACTAGACCTAATGTCTTTCAAGTACTGAGTGAGGTAGAATGGGAGTATTGAACATAGAAAGGTGAACAAAAAAGGAAGGATGTTGGTCTTAATTATATCCAAGTAAGACTGGAATGATAATGAAATTTCAGTTCCAGGTTTTAGTAGATTGCCCAACATCATTGATCATGTGGCTGAAATTACAGGAAATAGTATTATTAATGAAAGAAGATAGTATATAGCCAAAATACTTCGTGAAAATATAATAATCTTACATCAAGATTTGTAGCAGGAGGAGAACCAAGAAAATATTTTGCTTTGGGGTTTCAAAGATGAAAGCTTTCAAGTAAATTAAGGGTAAACCACAAATCTCACAAGAGAGGAAGAAAGAGGTGGGATGCATTGATTTTTTTGATGGAGGGAATTTATCTAAAGATTTGTCGAAAAAGGTATTAGCATCCATACCAATTATAAGCTCGTTTTCAGAGAAAGGCAAAAAATTATTTTTTGTCATCTGGAAAATGTGTGTATGTAGGGAATAGGGCATCAATCAAACTGCAGGCAGCTCCATCAGCACATAACAGAATCTGCCCTTATCATCTGCCCTAAGCATAAGATCTTGATTTTCAACGACTTCCAAATCAAAATGAAGTCTCTGCTGTTATGTTAAAATCATTATGTACAGTAGCATCTCAAAGAGGCATGAAAAACATACTTACATTTTAAGTGTGACTAGCAAAATACCCGTGCTTCGCAGTGGAGAAGTAGTGTGTTAAAGAGGTTATGTAAACATATATATACATAAACATATATACTTATATATACATATCTACATCTACACATATCTACATATATACATATACACATCCACATATATATACATATATCAACATATATATACACATACATATACACACATACATACATACACACACATATATATATATATACACATACAGACACATATATATACATATACATATTTACATATCTACATATATATACACATATATACATATCTACATACATATCCTATCTATCTATCTATCTATCTATCTATCTATCTATCTATCTATCTATCTATCTATCTATCTATCTATATATATATATATATATATATATATATATATATATATATATATATATATATATATATATATATACATACATATTTATCTCTATCTATCTATCTATATATATACATCCCCGTGCTTTGCAGCGGCGATGTACTGCTTTTAAATTTTTATTAAGAAGAAAACCTTTTTAAATTGAGTGAAAATATACCAATAAAAATTTAAGGATCTGTTTTTTTGTGAAGCTGACTTCACACAGCCTCTCCGCTGTTTTCTAAACGAACGTCACATAAGGTCTTCCTTTTTCGTTGTTTTGCCAACGGAAGCAGCCTTTTTATTTAATCCTGTTTTTACGATTGTTCTGTTTGTATATCACGTTGTCAGTTCAGCACTCCGGTTGTAATATGACCAAGCTGTGCAAGCACACTCTTGAGAATGCAACGTATAGTTGTACAGGAGAAAAGCAATCTTGCCTGAAATCAATGGCAACCTTTTGTAGGTCTATGAACTTAATTTAAACTTTAGGTTTACAGGGTGCTTTCTTTCCGAAGTACCTGCACTCATGAATATGTCTGTATGCGTCAGTCACTCAAATCCCCGCGGTTCGCACCGGCGAAGTTCTGCTTTTAAATTTTTATTAAGAAGAAAAGAAAACCTTTTAAAATTGAGGGAAAATATACCAATAACAGTTTGTTAAGGATCTGTTGTTTTTGTGAAGCTGCCTTCACTCGAGTGATCACTTCGAGCTTTAAGCCTGAGAAATCACCCCATAAATGCACATGTTTAATTGCACATCTGTTAATATGTATGCTTACAAAGTATTAAAAGACACTCAACAATTACACAGTATTAAAAGACACTCAACAATTAACCTCATTTACCTTCGTTCCCGCGTTTGACTCGTGCTGTAAATCTCTTCCTTGTTTTCACTTCACGTGATTACGTAGGAGGCGTAATACGTGATGACGCGATACATGACTCCGCCTCCTCCATTAGAGTATATGGACAAAAAACAGGTTCCAGTTATGACCATTACGCGTAGAATTTCGAAATGAAACCTGCCTAACTTTTGTAAGTAAGCTGTAAGGAATGAGCCTGCCAAATTTCAGCCTTCTAACTACACAGGAAGTTGGACAATTAGTGATGAGTGAGTCAGTCAGTCAGTGAGGGCTTTGCCTTTTATTAATTAGTACAGTAATCCCTCGCTATATCGCGCTTCGCCTTTCGCGGCTTCACTCCATCGCGGATTTTATATGTAAGCATATTTAAATATATATCACGGATTTTTCGCTGCTTCGCGGGTTTCTGCGGACAATGGGTCTTTTAATTTCTGGTACATGCTTCCTCAGTTGGTTTGCCCAGTTGATTTCATACAAGGGACTCTATTGGCAGATGGCTGAGAAGCTACCCAGCTTACTTTTCTCTGTCTCTCTTGCACTGACTTTCTCTGATCCTGACGTAGGGGGTGTGAGCAGGGGGCTGTTCGCACACCTAGACGATATGGACGCTCGTCTAAAAATGCTGAAAGATTATCTTCACATTGCTATCTTTTGTGCAGCTGCTTCCTGAAACGACATGCTGCCCGGTGCTTCGCATACTTAAAAGCTCGAAGGGCACGTATTGATTTTTGATTGAAAAACAAACTCTGTCTGTCTCTCTCTCTCTCTTTGTCTGCTCCTGACGGAGGGTGTGTGAGTTGCCGCCTTCAACAGCTTTGTGCTGCGGTGCTTTGCATACTTAAAAGCAGCCCTATTGATTTGTTTGCTTTTCTCTATCTCTGTGACAGCCTGTGCTCCTGACACGCACTCCTTTGAAGAGGAAGGTATGTTTGCATTCTTTTAATTGTGAGACGGAACTGTCATCTCTGTCTTGTCATGGAGCACAGTTTAAACTTTTGAAAAAGAGACAAATGTTTGTTTGCAGTGTTTGAATAACGTTCCTGTCTCTCTACAACCTCCTGTGTTTCTGCGCAAATCTGTGACCCAAGCATGACAATATAAAAAAAACTATATAAACATATGGTTTCTACTTCGCGGATTTTCTTATTTCGCGGGTGGCTCTGGAACGCAACCCCCGCGATGGAGGAGGGATTACTGTATAGATTCTGGCACTAATCCTATATAATTTATTGTGGAATAAAAGGTCTGTAACAATGGATCATTTCTGAGAAGTCAATAATGTTCCAATACTCCATGTAACAACATTCATATTAGGCATTATCAAAAATTAAATTGGAGGAGCAGAAGAATCAAAGTAAAACATGAAAAAAGAAATTATCGCATAAGAGATTTATAAGACGGTACTACAGCAAAAAAAAAAAAAAAAAAAAAAAAAAGCACACAACACATGCTCCCTCCATAGTCATACAGGAATTCCCTGAAAGAAAAACAATAATATTAGAATCCATAATACCCATAATTGTGTACAAAAATAAAATCCCATAAAACAAGACAAAGCATTTCAGATGGAGGTGTGAAGCTGCAACTAGGAACTACACGGGAAAAGAGTCTGGATTGAGACTTGATACCATGCAGAGGTGACATGTCCAGACCTGAGTGGGCGAGGAGCAGCATAGCACCTAACCAATGTTTCCATATACACAGGTCCTGACTCACTGACTACTCTGTAGGCAAGCATCAGGGTTTTGAACTTAGTGCATGCTGCAACAAGGAGCCGATGTAGCAACCTACCGAGAGAAGTAGCATGTGTCCATCTCAAATGGTTAAATGCAATGTTGGCCTCTGCATCCCAGACTATCTGCACTGCAGCTTGATAGCACATGCGAGTACTCCTGCCCGAAGTGAGTTGCGGTAGTTCAGACACTACAAGATCAAAGCCTGAAATAGAAATTGTGCTGCATATTTTTGTTAGATAAGGTCTGATCTTGCAAATGTTGTACAGTGTGAGCCTGCATGAACAAGAGACAGTAGAAATGTGGTCAGAAGAAGATAGCTGGTCATCAATCGCTAGGTACAGCTGTGTATCATCAGCATAGCATTGGGGGGACACATTGGATTGGATGATGGAGCCCTGCAAGGTGGTGTACAGAGAGAAAAGTTGAGCAGTCACTAAAAGACTGATGCATGTGGTGTTTCTTTTTCTTTACTTATTGATGAGCAGATTCATTCTAGGCTCAACCAGAAGAGGCAGTGGCTTTCTGTAACAATATTTCAAAAATGTTTATTTTTTACGAGCATTAACACTGGTTTCAAAGGAACAATACTTTGTCTGAACACATTAGAAAACTGCTCCTTGCAGGAATGTTCTGAACTGATCACTGCTAAAACACTTTGGTGTGACTGGTGTCATTAAAGACAATGGGAAATAACTATACAAGGGGTTTTGAAGCATTCTGGTCTAGTACTAAAGTGCTAGAAAAATGCTCATTTGTGAATAACCCTAAGAAAGAAAAGACTAAAGATAAGAATGAAGTGGCAAGACAGAGTGTAACTCCAGCATGTAGAGTGCAAGTGGTTAGGTATGTCAAAAAAGAACCTCTAACATTCAGGCCAACCCCAATCTCTTGCAAATTACAGATAAATGCTTCTTATATGCAGTATAAAACAACAACTCCATAAGGCTAGCAGGGTAAATGTATGATCGGACTGCAACTGCCCGAACCAGCAGATACATTTTTCCAAAATGAAGAAGTGACACCAGTTATATTATAGCAGTCAGCTTGAAACAGAAATTTCATAGAAGAAGTTGCTTCAAAGGCTCTCGCTGTTGAGTCTCCATGTAGGAGAGGCACACCTCTGCAAAGCAGAAAAAAATGTGTAAATACCCGCTTCATGGGAATTTTTTTAGGAGACAGAGACTTTGCCTTGTGGGCTTGTGTGATTTGAACACAGTTATCAGGAAAGAAAATCATTTTTGTTCCTTGAAGAGCATGCTTTGATACCTTCTTTACCTGTCGATCAATATATCCCAAATATATTCAAAATAACGGTACGCCGGTGTTTTTCCCTTCAGTGATCAAATGAGCTCTCTTAACATTAGGTTTGAAGTTCGGCAAATTCAGAGACCATATCAGCCATTGGCACACAAGAAACTGTGGTACGCTCCATTTCTTAGCACCCTCCAGGAACCTGATAATTCTAGTATTATCCCTGTTTTCTCTGTCCTCCTTTTCAGTCAATTTAATCCAAAAATCTTATACCTTAGTGTGCAACAATTTAATCTCAGCATTATATCACTCCACACAGGTCTGAAACAAAGCAAGGGTATGGGCGCCCAACTTTAATTACTAACTTTTCAAATCTCGGATCATGAAAACTTTTTGAAAGAGGTATTTAGACTCGTGTGGAGAGCATCAATGTGGCCTTTAGCAAAAGTCTTTATAAATTTGGGAACACTAGAATTTATAAATAGTTTGCCTGGTTCACAGTATAAGATTGTGGCTGGATGTTTCATTCACAGGAAAGCTGGAATAACAATATGCTTGTAACATCTATATATATAATTCACTAAGCCAGAAGACAAGTAGCCGACCATGGAAAGCACGCCAGAAGGAGCCATGCCCACCAACTCTTAGACCATTGGATACGACGAAAAAATCACAGTCACGCCCACCAACTCGGACGCGACGCCTCGAAAAACATGTCGTCATTTCTGTTTGTCTGTGCCACAGTCCACTTGCAGCTCTGAGCCACGTTGACTTTTCATTAGTCAACCTCAGTAGAATCTTGGTTCACACAGAGGCAGCGCCAGAGAGAGACAGAGGCACACACAGTCAGCGCGAGAGAGAGAGCCGCGCACACACCGAGGCAGCGCCAGAGAGACAGAGGCATACACAGGCAGCGCGAGAGAGAGAGAGAGACACGCACAAACACAGAGGCAACGCCAGAGAGAGAGAGAGAGAGAGAGAGACACACACACAAGCACACACAAGCGCACACGAGAGAGAGTCGCGCACACACACAGAGGCAGCGCCGCAGAGAGATAGAGGCACACACAGGCAGCGCAAGAGAGAGCCGCGCAATCCTTTAAAACTGAAGTTAAAACACAATGAAGGAAGCAGTCTTTAAAAACCAATAAGCCCTGTGCCTCTTTTTCATTAGCGTCTCACCTGCTTCAGGCCCTGCAACAGTCGAGACGCTCTCTCTGCAGCTGACCTTCTCTGTGCCTGACTCCACTACTGTCAGTCGCCTGATTAAAAATGGCTTTTTGAAGGGGAGCTATGGACCCGCTATACCACAGGAACACATTGCCTTCGAGCCTGCTCTCGCTCACTCTTAACATACCAGCTTTCTCTCTCTCTCCTCACTCACTCGCTCAGACACTGCACAGGGGAGAAATGCCCGAAGCACGAGTCTACCCTGAAACCGTTTCAGCCACACTTCCACGCCCCTCGCTACACTGTGAATGCGATGATTATTTATTTAAAAATGGGCTTTTGAAGGGGAGCTGTGGACCCGCTATACCACAGGATCATCTGTGACATTGCCTTCACATTGTTTTCCTTTTATTTATAATCCTGTTGAGCAGATCAGACACCCAGGCAAACAACACTGAATAATCAATAGCTCCAACTACTTTGCCCGCCCCCACTCCTCACCTGAGTCGGTTTCGTCTCTGTTCAGAAGTGTTTGCCAAACTCGGTCCTGGTGAACCCCTGTGGCTGCAGGGTTTTGTTCCAACCAGATTCCTAATCATTAATGCCGGTGAAACTCATCCGGGATAAATCAGTTTTTCAAACGCAGCCGTGTAGCAGATTAGTCTAACAAGATGTAATAATCCGAGATGAATGCGCGCCCTCGCGCTGAGTGAAAAGCCAATATATATTGAGTCTACAAAACATGATCAGCAAGTCTTTGATAAGCTGCAACAAAATGATGAAAGAACCAGCGCATTTTTTTCACACAAGCTGAGTGGGTGGGTGTTAGTTAGTTAATTAGCAACTCGAAGGATTTCAAGATATAATATACAGTACACAAGATAAAACACTGCAAAAGCGGCCCAAACCAGAAAAGACAGCTGGCAAAAAGTGTCTGACAAATTAAACGCGTGTGCATTGTACTTACTGAAAGCAGCGTTACGGATTTTCCAAATGTTCATTTTTTTCCCTCTGCTTAAAAAACATTGAAAAAGCGGCGCGGATTGGTTTGCAGTGTGTAAAACAGTTTGTTTGTCGCGGATAATTTGCTATCCACACAGGGAGAAACTGGGAAGCGAACCCACAATCTTCCACTGTCTCCTTACTGTAAAGCAGCCGTACTACTACAGCGCCACAAGGCAGTTAAAGAATGCACAGGGCCACATGTTCATTTTTTCCCCTGTGCTTAAAAGACATTAAAAAACTGTTTCTCAACTGTGACTCCGGAACAACTCAGTACGCGAAAAGCGGCCAGAATCGCAAACAACAATGAAAACTCTACGTGACTCACAGGTAGTGATGGGCCGCTCGATACTAAGGTTTCCACACTGTGTCGAGCTTTCGAAGCACTGCAGATTTTAATACTTGATCGAATAATGACATCTGTGATTTAAGGATTTCACATTTTCTTTCTCAAATGTGCTTACCTATATCATGGCAAAGTACAGGGATAAACCTTTATTTTCTGTCTACTCCGTTTTAATTAAGACAGACCAAAGAAAACATTTAATGCTATTAAATGTGATCTCAAGAAAAGATCAGGGTTAATTATAATACTAATAACAGGAGCGATTATAATGATACAGTGCAAAAGTAAATACTAATTGAAAGAGCCGGGAATGCATGAGGTGAGGCGTCTTATTTTGAGACATCAGACACTAGAAGCTGCTGACGAACCCTTCTCTTCGTTGTCAGTATGTAGCTACGAAAAAATAAAAGCAATACGACTTTTAACAGACGTCATTGAAGTGTATCATAAGTTTCTGTAACGTTAATGAAAATGGCCTGGAGGTGTCACGAGAGAGGTGAGTGTCAAATGCTTCGAAGCTTCGATACGATTTCCGACACAATAGCTTCAAACGTGTTGATGCTTCGCGAGGCTTCACCCTGCCCATCACTACTCACAGGTTACTGAACGAGAAATCAGCAGACTAGCATGATGGATGGGGCGTAATGGGCGTCCTTCCCCTCTCCTCCGGATTTTTCAAAAGTTAATTTTTTCCCTGTGCTTAAAAATCATTAAAAAAGCGGCCTGATTATGCGGTGTATGGTACGCCACGGGTTGGCTAGTATAAAAAAATAATGAGGAAAGTGACAAAAATACAGAGTCAAGCAAGGAGAATGTAAAGATTTCATTACAACACAGCCATACACCACTAGGCATCACATGTTCTCCGCTGTTTACCTAAAACATTCTGATAATTAAAAATGCCCAATATTTCTTTGAATTTATGCATTTTACATATTCTAGCTGCATCTTTGAACTTTAAGCCTAAATATAAAAAAGAAAAAAAATTCAGAATTTTACTTTGGATGAGTGTTTTTGACTATCCTTAGTACTAGGGTGTTGTACCGTGTTAGCCATTATGAATGTAGAGAACAGCCAAGCAAAATGACACCTTTTATTGGCTAACTAAAAAGATGACAATATGCAAGCTTTCGAGGCAACTCAGGCCCCTTCTTCTATCCTTGTAGTAGTAAAGAAAAAAAAACAAAGAATGTCCCAATGAAGATTTTTTCATGAGCGGTTATCAAAAATGATTTAAACATGACCTATTATGGTAAACGCCAGTAAAGCCGGAAAAGTTTTATTTTTCAACATAATCCTCATGAACACTGACACTCTTCTAATATTTGCATCTAACATTTTGTGTTCCTTGTGCAGCCACTCTTCTGTAGCTGACTTTACATCTTCATCATTGGCAGAGCACTTGTCCATAGAGGTAGCCCTTCAGATTGGGGACATGTGGCAGCAGCAAAGATCAAATCTGGTGAATAGGGTGAGTGTGGCATTTCTTTGAGTCCACAGTTTCACAGAGTAGTCTGTGTGAAGCTTAAAAATTGTTGTTGACCTGAATGTGGTGAAGTCAACAGCTTTTTTTACTACTTTTCTCTGAACATCTCAAAAAAATGTTCACATAAAAGTATGTAGGTAAGTAAAGTAAGTATTCCAGTATGCTTGGAAAGAGTATTGTGCTCTCTGATCAGCTCTTCAGGAAACCCACGTCATTCTCCTACAAGGAAAGCAACTGTCACTTCATTAGTGTAGTTGATAGCTCACATTATCTCTGTCACTGCCACAAAAAGATTACATGATTATTACAACTGAAAGAAATGACACTTAATTTAACTCCAGGCTATAACTGACCATTTTATATATAGGTGTTCCATTCTGGAGGACTTGATGGCTGACTTGTGTGGCTTAGCATGGAAAAAACTTTAAAATACTTTAAAATGACATGTTGAGGAGAATGCATAAAGCAAACATGTTTATGTGAATAAATTAATGAGACTGGACCATCGTACCATTGTGACCATCTTGCACTGCCTGCTTATATTTCGTGCCTTTTTGAAATACAGAACCGCTAATATTTAACATCTGGTGAGATTAGCCTTTAGTTCTTATGACCAAAATAATAACTACATAAGAAATTTGAAAAAAACGAGAGACCACCATTCAGTCCATCGGGCCCATTTGTTTAGCTAATAGCTAAGCTGTCCCGATATCACATACAGATTTTTCTGTATGTCAAGGTTATATAATACGATAAGATGTAATTAAAACATTTTAGAATAAACATTTACATCAGGGGAAAAGGACATTCTTCCTTCTTTGTTGTTTGTAAAGATTTGCTCTTGTTGTTGGCTCTCGTCTTTTTATTTCAGGTTGGGGTTGAACATTGGTTTGTTAAATTGGTACCTTGGAGCTCGGCAGAGCCCTGTTGGGTTCCATGGGTGCTGCCAGGGGGTGCTGTGCAGAGCCATATTTCGTTGGGATTCCTCCTCACCCAGTAGTTATTTCTGGACTATGCTAACGGTTTACCGGAAATACTCCCAGGTGCAGGATAAAAGAAGCCCACTGCTGTGGGCGCCAGAGTCAGGAGGAAGGGGGATGAAGGTTGCTGGAGGAGGAGGAGTGGAGGCAGAAGGAGAAACTGATACAGAGAAGCAGAAGAGGAGTTGTGTGCTTTATTTTTGGTGCTGCTTGTACTGTGCTGGGTAGTATGAAACAAAAGGGAACAGTTTCCCACAATTTAATAAAATCCTTTATGTGTAAAAGAACTTGTCTCTGTCAGTTTTTGGGGGAGCTGGTGGAGGACAAAGCTTGCTGGGAGAGGAGTGGAGGCAGCAGAGAAAGAAGAAGGGACTGAGCATTACTGCTGGTGCTTTTATACTGTGCTCTGTAGTAGGGAGCGAGGAAAGCACTGTCCCATGAGAAATAAACGTGTGTTGCCTTGGACTTGTGTCTCTGTGCCTGTCTGTGTCCATGTTTTAGGAGCTGTTCGCCCCCACATTCCACAAGTTGCATCCCAGATGGGACTTCCTGGCCATCAGCTGTCAGGAGACCCGATTTAAATATTCTTGGTGGCCAACCCGATACACGAGCGCACACACACACACACACAGAAGCAGCACAGCAGCATGCACTGAAGCGGAAAGGAAAAAAAAAAAAAGAGAGAGAGCAAAAACCGCCAAAGACTCATGGAAGCGCCACTCCCAATCTGATGGGGAAGAAAAAGGCCAGGTGAGCCCCGAAAGCAGCGGTCTCCCAGACACGCGCCGACATCATGGACACCCGAGTCGGCGTACCAGCAGAAGAGGGGAAGTAAGTGTTGTGCCCAGCAGCAGTGTGCCCTGGGAAGTTTACCTGTCTGTCCCTTATTCGTACTTCCTAGAAGGGGACTGCCCAGATCCACGTCTCTGGCCAATTCACTCCAACCCATGGAGCAACGGTGAGGCAACTTCAGAGGAGACAACAGATGAAGACAGGGAATCGCTGCTCACTGGAAAACGAAGGCTTGAGGAGGATCACCTGGAGTCTCAACTCCTCATAGGGGCCAGTCAAAGGGAGCAGAGGATGGTGGAGGACCAGACCACCCTCCACAAAGCAGGCAAGGGATTAGACGGTGTATGTCGGATTCCCACCAATGATTGGTTGCAGACGGTGCCTGAATCCCAAGCCCAAAGAGGACCTGACAAGCCTCCACATGAGCTGCACAGGCACAATGGCTCTCAGCCGGCAGGTAAGAATGAGCAACATCTGAGTCTACCACCGACTGCATTAACTGAACTGCTGTCAGCTGTACTTTAGCTGGAGAAAGTTCTCCAGCCCACACAGTGCCAGTTGCAGGCAATCGGGCTATTAAAGCAAGCAGTGGAGAGGTTGGAGAAAATGGCTGGGGCATCACTGAAGGTGATGCAGGAGTGCATGACTCTCCATCCATATAGATGCAGCAGTACAGGTGAGTGGTTCCTGTGCCATATATAATACTGGAATTCCAAGCGAATTGTTCCCAGATGTGACAGAGGGGAAATGAGTAGCTGCAAGTCTGACCGGAGACATGGGTGGATTGGCTGATCACACTGTAATGGCTAAGGCACGTATAAGGGGCCAGCTTGTCTGTGCCGGCACCCAAACCACCCCACCTCAGACACCGCCGATGATCCCCCTCATGTCAAAAGGGGTACAGACAGCATGGGGGATTTCTTTGTCATAGAGAGACCCAGACTGTCACTTCACCCCAGGACAAACAGGGGACGTGGAAAAGGAAACCGGGTCACCAAACAGTACAGCACATGTGTGGTGGAGGGTCGCTGTCAGCGGGGGCAGAAAGACGACCTGACCTCAGTTGAGCATAGGGTGAAGCAGGGCTTCCTGCGGTGTCTTCAACCCCACAGGGCGCAGGTGCAAAGAGGGGAGCAGAGGTGTTACGATTGCCATAGAGTCGGCCACGGGTGGAGGCACTGTCCTAAAAGAATGTCCATATACACCCGGAGAGTGCGTCAGCGCAGCACCTCCCCGTCCTCCTTTTGTCTTTTATAGGATGAAACCGTGGTCCAGACAAGATTGGCTCGCCATCTGGCAAGACAGGACGCTTCACACCACAAGACTCATCTGAGGGAGGGGCATTGTGACGGGCAGCCAAGGTCATTACCCAGCCGGGACACTAATGGAATTGAATGACTGGGGGATAGAGCATCACTGAGGCAATACCTCCCCTGGGACGCAAGAGAGCAGCCTTCCTGGGTGGCTGTGGCACCATGGATTCCTGCAAGGCACGCTCGGAGTTAGAGTTTGATGCAGCCCTGTTGGGTTCCATGGGGGCTGCCAGGGGGAGCTACAGAGCCCTTTGATGGATTTCCACCACACCTGGGAATGATTCCAGGTAATCCCAATGATCCACCTGGAGTACTCCCAGGTGCTGAATGAAAGGAACCGCCTCACTCCATTCGGAGAGTCAGAGTCCTGGAGAGGATATGGAGGACAAAGCTTGCTGGGAGACGAGTGGAAGCGGCAGAGAGAAAGAAGAAGGGACTGAGCATCGCAGCTGGTGCTTTTATACTGTGCTCTGTAGTGGGGAGCGGGATAAAGCGCTGCCCCATGAGAAATAAACGTGTGTTGCCTTGGACTTGTGTCTCTAAGCCTGTTTGTGTCCGGGTTTGGGGAGCTGTACACCCCCGGTATTCCACAGCCTGAAATAACAGTTCATATTTTCTATTGTATTTCATTTTTGCACTGACAAGGATATCATGTGAATTCCACACAAACCAATTTAAGGTTAGACCTTTTTCTCTGGAGTTGTAATGCAGTATTGAAAACCACTGTGCTATGCTAGGTTCTAATTATGTACAGTGTTTGCAATTTTCTTTACCTAAAGTAATTTACTGAAATCAGAATACACTGAGTACAGTATGTTTCAGATCTGGCAGGACAAATCATTGGCAAGGTAACATTTTCCTGGAAATGCACTGTGGAAAAGTCTTTCCAAAGAAGTGTGTCACCATGGCTCTATGTCTAAGAAACTGCCCATACATTTGGTATGATTATTACCCTCCACTTGTTGCATTTGATACATGCTCTTCAAAGGAAAAAATTATTCAGAAAATGGGTGGACGGACAAATGGCTGAGTGTTGAATATCTTAATATTTCTTTATCATCTTTGATTGAGTAGTTGGGAGTGATGAGGAACAGCAGGTGTAATCAGCGCTTGACACATTCGATTATATAAAATGAGTCTTTATTAATGACAGAGGGAGACCAAGTGCATCTTGTCCAGTTCAGTAACATTCACCCTTCTGTTACTCAATGGTTGTCTCTCAACAGACATTATGTCACCTATTATCTAATTATATAGCCACACTATTGATATATAGTACACTTCTTTAATACATTCTCAGTGTTTTTTAACATTACTTTCCAGGAAAAATAATTGATTTGGAAATGCATACATTGAACCGAAATTTATATGTGAACCATATACTTTGGTTTAGATCAAGTGATTAGCAACATTATAAACTAAAATTCCTGGAAAAAAAATTTCTAAATAAAATAAAAAATAAAATGAAAAAAGAATGAAATATAAACTAAAATAAAAAGGATAAAAATTAAACCTATTTCTAAACCAATTCTTAGTAGCCTACTATTAACCAATGTTTTCTTTTAGATGTGTGCAACAACTTTTTACTTTTGAGTGCACAACATTTTCCATGGGCAAAGAAAGAAACAAGTTAGGAACTCCCAACTGGGATGAAAATTTACAAAGTAAGGACAGCAAAACAGCCCACCTTCTGACAATAAATTAATAAACTTGGCATTCAAAGGCCATAGGAAAATATTTTGAAAATTGACATTAAAGTGACCCAGTTTGTCAAATGACCACTATTTCAAATGCTTTTTGTGAACAGTATTGAGGCTCTTTGCGTTGAAATAATTTTGGTTTGTGAACCACAGTGAAACAAAGCTCAATGACGAAATGTTTTAACAAATAACTCCATGACTAAAGAAGAAAGCATTAACATGTGATCAGTGTTCAGAGAAGAGCTCCAGAGACTGATACTTAGAATGAATTAGATCTATAGTACCAACAAGTTTGCAAAATTTGTAACAATTAAAATATTCTGAAAAGTAATGCTTTTTATTAGCAATACTATATGAAGTATTACTGCTCTGGTGGATAAAGGCAGATTTGATAATAAATAAATGGATGGATGCATGGGGAGAAAAACTATTTGTTTGAAAAGATTAAATAACTTTGTGGCTGGCATGTCGTTTATATAAGTCCAGAATGTGACTCTGTTTTTAGCATCTGATGCAAGTACGGATTTGTGAGTGTCATTCCTCTGTATCTGATTCTAATCCATTCCTGAAAATATGTCATAAAGCAAAGGCTGAATATTATTAAACTATTTCCCATTGTTTTAACTATGGAAAAATAATAATGCGTTTCCAGTTCATCAGAAAATGCAACACAGATTGTCCTTTAATAGACTGAAACACTCCTAAACTCCTAGCAATTTGTTATGCTGTAGTCAACATTATTGTTACCCTTGCATTATGGGTATATCATGTACAGTACCTTTAGAAATAATTAAAACTGTGCAAATAGATTTTTTCTTTTTCCAAAGATTTTTAATTGGATCAAGATATGTATGGATTCTTTGATGTCCAGTCTAACACACTTCATTGTTTTCTTTTATCCATTCTTTTGTGCCTATGGATGTGCGTTTTATGACGTTGCCGTTCTGGAGGACCCATGCTCTTTGACCTGTTGCTAGTTTTTTGTTACTGGGTTATAGGATATGGCAATATGTCAAATTGATATTTAAAAAAAATAAATATGCAAAAGTCAATATTGCAATGTTCAGAACTTTTTTTATTTTCGCATCTTCTGAACATTAAATAAAGTTGGTAAAATTTCCAACTTTTTTTCTAAACATGTCTACATATCTGTGATGAGCATGAGAAAAAAATTAAGTGTGGGTCAGAAGAGGAAGAGTTTAAAATAGACAGAATTAACTCTGCTGTTTGGAAATGGTTTGGGTACAACATCTAAAGATAAAACAATTTGATGCATATGAAGAAACCATCCATGCACATTCAGTGCCTGCAACATGCCCTTCTTTTTTCCCAGAAAAGCAGGGCCCTGCTAAGCAAAATTCCATAAAATGTTCTCTAATTTGTTGTATACAGGCAAACAGCAGGTGGAAGGATATAGCAGCTGCAGTGACTTACTATATTGCAAAACACACTTTTGTTTACTGAACTGAGAATATTTGAACTTTGTCAGTTGTCAGATAACTGCACAGTATTACTGGCCATTTTTTAATTTTGAGTTTAGTTTTTTGTTTAGCAGGCAAATTGATCTTCCTAAAGACACTAATGGATATTCAACATAGAATGTGTTCATTTTGTGCTAACATTTATAAATATATTGTCTTGGTGATTTTGAGATTATTGGGAGCAGTGAAATAGACAACCATTATTTCAGAAGTATAAGTTAGTAATAGGATAATATCAATTACTAACAAAAATATATACAATGTTGTAATGCCAAATTGTAATAGCAAGATATTTATTCTCTCCTCATAGAGACTGAAAGTGAAAGTGTTGGATAGCAGGGTAGTTGCAACAGCTCTGTTACAATGGCCCTGCTTCCACCAAAATGACACACTCTCCTCAGAATTTCAAATACCCCCTTACAGGGTTTTCCTTGCCACCAGCCCTTGTGATGTACATACCTATAATGTGCAGGTAGGAGGATTCAAGAAGCTTTTAAGAACACTGGATGCAAAATATGTGTTGCGTACTTACTATGCTGGTAACAGTTATTAAATAAGTAGCCTCACACATCATACAGACTGATACAGATAATTAAAAGGACCATTACAAACAATGTAAATCATAATATATATACTGTATGTAATCTGTGGTTAGTGTGTCAATGGATCAAGAGCTTTATCTTGTATAGAAGTCAGAGAGTTAGAGAGAGAGCGCACAATGTTTACTGACAGGTAGACACAGATGCCAACAAGACAGGCAGAAGTATGAGTATTTTAGCAAAGAATTAGATGTGTTTTGCACATTTTGAGCATATGACTAGATAACTGATGAAGTGGAGGGTTGGGTGTCTCAACTAGCTTGCTTGCAAGGGACAGAACAGATGTCAAGCTGGCTTTCTAAACCATCATGAGGTGCTGGACAAAAGTTTAAGCCACCAACACAATGAACTAGCAAATCAAGCAAATTCTCTGTGGAAAAAAACTTTGCTGAGAGATTGATTCTAGTTGCAGACCGCTGTCTTATCTTTGACATTGTCAAAACAGAACAGAAAGTGACGATATCTTTTTTTTTTTTTTTAGCATTATTGCCATTAGTTATTGTTTACTCGTTGGTTATTTTGTGTCATGTGCAGCGTATTACAGGTGAGTAATTCCACTGCAGTGATTATTAGTTCTTCTAATCAAATAATCTGCATTATATTTTCTGCCGTGTCCCATGGCCATTCCTGCTGCAAATCTGTGGAAGTGCAAATTTTTTGCAGCATTCAATTTTCTAATCCACATTTTTTTTCCTTTCTATTCCTCTCCTGAAATACCCTACATAATAAAAGAGGAAGTAGTTCTGGTTGGAAAGTTAAAAATAGTATTCTTTGTCAAGAGTAAAGGCAAAATCCACAATATTGTATTAAATTTCCCCTGAACTTTTCATGCATTTTGATTGGAATGATAAGTCAAGCAAAATTACATCTTTGAGAATAGCTATCTGAACTCTTGCTTCAGATCTGTCATTATATAGTTCTCAATATTCCTAAAACACCCACTGAGGTATTCGCAAATGGAAAATATTTTGTCACTCATTTAAATGACATTTTGAAGATCTGGAGATTTTTATACTACAATTGCCTATCAATTTTCATGACTTGGTGGTCCATCAGTGGTAAGTGGTCATTCAAGTTCACACCTTTATGGCGTATTAGCAAATTTGGTAGCTGAGCAGCATTTGAATTCTAATAGCTCATTACACTAACACCCTGGGGGAAAAAACAAGCAATCATTTGATTATAATTCTGTGTCCATGGGCCTCATTCATAATGCGGCGTGTAAAATTCACACTAAAACATGGTCTGTGGAAAAAATTCAGATGCACAAAACTGTGCGTAAGCCAACTTCCATGCACTTCCACTACATAAATCCCGGTCAGTGTGAAAAATAATGCTCGTGCACGCACCTGCCGCCCCTCCTCAAATCTTCCCAGAATTTTGCATGTTTTAATATACAAATCAATATAAATAGCCCTTTCCGTTCAGTGTTCATTTAGAAGAAAATGGAAAAAGCATGTGTAAAAAAGAATTTCAGGGAATGCGAAGTTGAGGCAAGGACAAATGTACTATTTATTGGCTTAAGCAGTGGTGTAAACAACAAAAGGAAGTTGATCGAGTGATAGAGAGTGCAGAGAAACTCTAAAGCTCGAGTTCAGAAAGTCATACACAGCCCGAAATAAATAAGTAGTCATATATCAAAGTTGCTGTAAAAAGGCGAGTCGTTGCCCACTGTCTGAATGTCATATGGAAGCGTATTAGTGTACAGAGAAAAGAAAAAAAAATAGGGACACAGTGGGGGAAAAAAGGTCAAAATGTCCACTTCAATCTCGTAGTTTATTTTGTCATTAAAGTAGAACGTTGTAAACCTAATCTTAAAATCAGTGTTTAATTTACTAGAGTTTCTCAGATCCCATCGTAACTAAAATAGCACGTTAAATTCTTTGTATTTATGTGTTCTTCTATGTGTGTGAATCATTACGTGCTTCTTAACAGGCTTTCTCTTACACAGACAGGACACAGAATATGTTACATTCATTATATCACTGAACAATTTAAATACATGTATACTTGATATTATGTTCATGTGAAATGAATTAAGGCATGTATTAAATAAGGAGGCACAGTGGTGGAGATGAGCTGGCTCCCAGTTCAGTGATTGTTCCTGGCTCCCGCAAGATGCTTGCTGGGACTTGCACGACCCTTATTACAGCAGTACTGTCTCTTTCAACCCTACTAACCCCAATTACTGTCCTTCCTTTTTTTCTCTCTAAGTAACCAATCGCCACACAATAAGTTCAGTAATAAATGTCATGCCATCTGTAAGCTTAAAACACTGATTCTTCAAAACTTTTAAGGAACATTGAAATATTTTCGTTGTACATGTTTAATTATTCCATCGACTTAGAAGCCAGTCACCATTATCTGTAAATACGCACTCTCTTCTATTGAATTTAATTCCTTTATTGTTATTGTACAGTACAATGAGATTCAATATGCAAATCCCCCATAAACTTATTTTCCTATAAAATGGTAAAATAATAATATGATAAAAACAATGGAAAATATCTACTCTCTATATATAGGTACTCGTCGACTTACGACCGTGATTGGTTCCGACTGACTGGTCGTAAGTTGATCTGGATGTAAGTCGGCCTATGTTAAATTAAGGTAAGAATATTAGACTGGGGGGTGGCACGGTGGCACAGTGGGTAGCGCTGCTGCCTCACTGTTAGGAGACCCTGGTTCGCTTCCCGGGTCCTCCCTGCATGGAGTTTGCATGTTCTCCCTGTGTCTGCGTGGGTTTCCTCCGGGTGCTCCGGTTTCCTCCCACAGTCCAAAGACATGCAGGTTAGGTGCATTGGCGATTCTTAATTGTCCCTAGTGTGTGCTTGGTGTGTGTGTGTGTGTGTGCCCTGCGGTGGACTGGCGCCCTGCCCAGGGTTTGTTTCCTGCCTTGCGCCCTGTGTTGGCTGGGATTGGTTCCAGCAGACCCCCGTGACCCTGTAGTTAGGATATAGCGGGTTGGATAATGGATGGATGGATATTAGACTGGGTAATGATATTGTAATCATCTTAAAGTAATATTTTATCAACATTTTCTTACTTTCTAAGTCAAAAACGGCATACTACAGTACAATTGGTTTAATATGTGGAAAACATACAAAAATAAGAAATACACTTAATTCCTGGCACCACTGGTGCTTGGTTGCGGGTTGTCGATATCGCCTTCATCAGGCGAGGCTGCGGACAGGGTGATGGGAGGAGTTGCTCTTTTCATCTTTTCATAAACATAGTGAGCTACGTCTGAATTGTTTGTTTTTTTTTCCTCTTCATAAATTTCGCAATAAGGACGAAATGTGTCGCGTGCCATCAGTTCAATCCTCGCAAATCGTTCAGTGTTTGGGTCCATTTTTTCAAAATGGGCGAGGAGTTTATTCAGTAGAGATAAAACTTCTGACAATCCCTTTGTGGTGAACATTCGTTGTGGCGCCTCCTCCTCTTCATCTTTCTCCAATTCTCTTGTTTCTTCTTCCGCCACTCTTTCTTCTTCCAATTCTATCAGCTCTTCATTCGTAAGTTCACCTGATTCCCGGTCTCGCAACTCCTCGACATCTTCCATTTCACATTCCAATGAAAGGTCTTTTGATAGTTTCACTATTTCTTCACGAATCTCATCAAGTTCTCGTTCACTGTTAAATCCAGCAAAAGTATTCACTTGACACACTTCTTCCATACACTATTCATACACTTTTCCCTGACAGAGTCCCATGCGGTAGCAAGATTCTTTATACACTTAAGAATATTATACTGTTTCCAAAAGTCGCGTAGCTATATTTCTGGGTCAGCATCTATAGCAGCTATGTCTTGGGCGAAGGTAGTTCTGAGATAGTTTGCCTTTAATCTAGCAGTCACACCTTGGTCCATCGGTTGAATAAGTGGAGTAGTGTTTGGGGGCAAAAAAAAAAAACACTTTCACATTGGGATAGAGATCAGCTAAGTGACGTGGATGTCCAGGCGCATTATTGAGCAACAGTAAAGTTTTGAAGGGAATTCCTCTCTCCAAACAGCACGCACTTGATGAATGAAACAATTACTGAACCAATCCTCAAATAAAGCCTGGTTCATCCAGGCATTACAGTTTGATCTATAATAAACTGGCAAAGTGTGCTTGTTCACATTCTTAAATGCATGTGGATTTTCAGAATGATAAATTAAGAAGGGCTTCAGCTTGAACCCTGCGATATTCCCGCCAAGCAGCAGAGTCAGTCTATCCTTGTGTGCTTTAAATCCCGGCATGCTTTTGGCTTCTTTGTGGATGTAAGTGTGTCCTGGCATCTGCTTCCAATATAACTCTGTTTCATCCACATTAAAAATCTGCTCTGCGAGATAACCCTCATCCTTAATTATTTTGTCTAAACCATCGACAAACTTACTAGCTCCTTCCTCATCTGCACTCGCTGCTTCTCCAGTCACTCTAACATTATGCAACTGGAATCTTTCCTTAAACCTCTTAAACCAACCAGTACTTGCCACAAATTCTTAACTGTAGTCTTCCCTGGTGCGTTCCTTTAAAGTCCCAAACAGACTTCTAGCCTTCGACTGTACTGTAAAGAGGCTTATCGGCGTCCGCTTTTGAATCTGATCTTCCATCCAAATGTTTAACAATTTCCCCATTTCATGGATGGGCCCGGTACATTGCTTCATAATCACTGTTGATCACAAAGGTGCAGAACCTTTCACAGCTTCACGAGTTCTGTTTTTGTCCTTTAAAATAGTCGACACAGTAGAATGTGATAACTTTATATCACATGCGATCGCATTCACTTTCTTTCTTCCTTCATACTGTTTTATTATCATTTTGGTGTCTAGATCAATTGCCTTTCTTTCCTTTTTGGCAGGCTGAGGAGTGGACAGAGATCATTTCCTCTTGGTAGACATGTTAGGGGTATATTATTATCGAAAATTGCCAAAACAACAAGACACAAACACATGTGGGGCAACACTGCTGCGTATATTATTACTGCTGTGTAGCAAGACTTGGGAGTGTGGGAGACTGGTGCTGCCAACAGCTGGCGGGTGAAACTGTCGAACGCATCGTAAAGTCGAACAGTCGAAACTTGCATAGGTCGTAAGTCGATGAGTACCTTTTTTATAAAATCCTAAGCCTAAAAGTGCAACAATTTTGTGCAATGATTTTATGTGACATTTGTTGTCATGCTTTAAATCAGGCTTATTTTAAAACCTATATATATATATATATATATATATATATATATATATATATATGTTTGATAAATCCTGAAAAGAATACCAAACTTTAATGTGATGTTAGATTTTCAGATTCTTATTCCGTTTTTAAATTATAAACTAAAATATCAAGAAAGTTGTGGTTTTTAATATCAACAAAAGTCGTGGTTTTTATTTTTGATTGAGTAAACTTTCTTTCACAAGAACAAACTATTAAAAAAAATTATCTGTTCATAACACCAATGTTTGTATTTAAGTGATTTAGTTAGCTGAAGTTCAAGTTACAATGACCCATTGCATACCACTTTAGTTTTCACGTGATTTTTCCTGTTGTTTAAATGAGTCATTTTTAAGAAAAACTTTTTTTTTATCTTTAAGATGAAAAAATTAATGGATTGTTTATTTAGTCTCATATAAATACTCGTCGAGCATAGTGGACCTCAGTTTAACGGGAATACTCCAATCGTTAAGAGAGTAAATATTTTATTCTCATTTCATGATTTTTACTCCGTTAAATAATAATAAATTTTTCTTTTACATATTTATAAAATTTTGTGATTTTTACTCTAATAAATAATAACTTTTCTTTTGTACATTTACAGATTTTACTAATATTCTGGCTGCAACTGGGGGTTGGGTGCCAAAGGCACCATGGGGGCTTTCCCCCCTAGTACAATATGAAAGCATAAGTACAATATACATGTACATACAGTGGAACCTCGGTTCACGACCATAATTCGTTCCAAAACTCTGGTCGTAACCCGATTTGGTCGTGAACCAAAGCAATTTCCCCCATAGGATTGTATGTAAATACAACTAATCCGTTCCAGACCATACGAACTGTATGTAAATATATATTTTTTTTAAGTTTTTAAGCACAAATATAGTTAATTAAACCATAGAATGCACAGCGTAATAGTAAACTAAATGTAAAAACATTGTATAACACTGGGAAAACCTTGAACAACAGAGAAAACTAACACTGCAACAGTTCGTGCTATAGCGCTACCAACCGCTAGCTAAAAACACTTTTTTTTTTAATGAGTTTTAAGCACAAGGAAAAAAAATGAACATTTGAAAAAATCTGTAATTTAATAAACCACCAAGAAAAGTAACATTGCAACAATGCACGCTACGAACCAATCGCTGTAAACAGAAGTAAAAACAAACACAAGCCCAGTGCATTCTTTAACTGCCTTCCTACCTTATGCGTCCAGCCCTCTCTCTCGCGCTGCCTGTGTGTGTGTGTGTGTGTCTCTCTCTCTCTCTCACGCTGCCTGTGTGTGTCTCTCTCTCTCGCGCCTGTGTGTGTGTGTGTCTCTCTCTCTCGCGCCTGTGTGTGTCTCTCTCTCGTGTGTGTGTGTGTGTCTCTCTCTCTCTCGCGTGCCTGTGTGTATGTCTCTCTCTCGCGCACCTGTGTGAGAGTGTCTCCTTCTCTGCCACGGCTGTGTGTGCGTCTCTCTCTCGCGCACCTGTGTGTGTGTCTCTCTCTCACGCACCTGTGTGTGGCGCTCTCTCGCTCTCTCTCTCTTGCTCGCTGCACAGGAAATTCACAGGGAGAGACTCCATCCATCCTCTTTCGCTTATCCGAGGTCGGGTCGCGGGGGCAGCAGCTTGAGCAGAGATGCCCAGACTTCCCTCTCCCCGGCCACTTCTTCTAGCTCTTCCGGGAGAATCCCGAGGCGTTCCCAGGCCAGCCGGGAGACATAGTCCCTCCAGCGTGTCCTGGGTCTTCCCCGGGGCCTCCTCCCGGTTGGACGTGCCCGGAACACCTCACCAGGGAGGCGTCCAGGAGGCGTCCAGGAGGCATCCTGATCAGATGCCCGAGCCACCTCATCTGACTCCTCTCGATGCGGAGGAGCAGCGGCTCTACTCTGAGCCCCTCCCGGATGACTGAGCTTCTCACCCTATCTTTAAGGGAGAGCCCAGACATCCTGCGGAGGAAACTCATTTCAGCCGCTTGTATTTGCGATCTCGTTCTTTCGGTCACTACCCATAGCTCATGACCATAGGTGAGGGTAGGAACATAGATCGACCGGTAAATTGAGAGCTTTGCCTTATGGCTCAGCTCCATTTTCACCACGACAGACCGATGCAGAGCCCGCATCACTGCGGACGCCGCACCGATCCGCCTGTCGATCTCACGCTCCATTCTTCCCTCACTCGTGAACAAGACCCCAAGATACTTGAACTCCTCCACTTGAGGCAGGATCTCGCTCCCAATCCTGAGAGGGCACTCCACCCTTTTCCGGCTGAAGACCATGGTCTCGGATTTGGAGGTGCTGATTCCCATCCCAGCCGCTTCACACTCGGCTGCGAACTGATCCAGAGAGAGCTGAAGATCACGGCCTGATGAAGCAAACAGGACATCATCATCTGCAAAAAGAAGTGACCCAATCCTGAGTCCACCAAACCAGACCCCCTCAACACCCTGGCTGCGCCTAGAAATTCTGTCCATAAAAGTTATGAACAGAATCGGTGACAATGGGCAGCCCTGGCGGAGTCCAACTCTCACTGGAAATGGCTTCGACTTACTGCCGGCAATGCGGACCAAGCTCTGACACCGGTTGTACAGGGACCGAACTGCCCTTATCAGGGGGTCCGGTACTCCATACTCCCGGAGCACCCCCCACAGGATTCCCCGAGGGACACGGTCAAACGCCTTTTCCAAGTCCACAAAACACATGTAGACTGGTTGGGCGAACTCCCATGCACCCTCCAGTACCCTGCTAAGGGTGTAGAGCTGGTCCACTGTTCCACGACCAGGACGAAAACCACACTGTTCCTCCTGAATCCGAGGTTCGACTATCCGACGGACCCTCCTCTCCAGAACCCCCGAATAGACTTTTCCAGGGAGGCTGAGGAGTGTGATCCCTCTGTAGTTGGAACACACCCTCCGGTCCCCCTTCTTAAAGAGGGGGACCACCACCCTGGTCTGCCAATCCAGAGGCACTGTCCCTGATGTCCATGCGATGTTGTAGAGACATGTCAACCAAGACAGCCCTACAACATCCAGAGCCTTTAGGAACTCCGGGCGTATCTCATCCACCCCCGGGGCCCTGCCACCAAGGAGTTTTTTACCACCTCGGTGACCTCAGTCCCAGAGATGGGGGAGCCCACCTCCGAGTCCCCAGGCTCTGCTTCCTCATTGGAAGGCATGTTATTGGGATTGAGGAGGTCTTCGAAGTACTCCCCCCACCGACCCACAACGTCCCGAGTCGAGGTCAGCAGCGCACCATCCCCACCATATACAGTGTTGACACTGCACTGCTTCCCCCTCCTGAGACGCCGGACGGTGGACCAGAATCTCCTCGAAGCCGTCCGAAAGTCGTTCTCCATGGCCTCCCCAAACTTCTCCCATGCCCGAGTTTTTGCCTCAGCAACCACCGAAGCTGCATTCCGCTTGGCCTGCTGGTACCTATTAGCTGTCTCCAGAGTCCCACAGGACAAAAGGGACCGGTAGGACTCCTTCTTCAGCTTGACGGCATCCCTCACCGCTGGTGTCCACCAACGGGTTCGGGGATTGCCGCCACGACAGGCACCGACCACCTTACGGCCACAGCTCCGGTCATCCGCCTCAACAATAGAGGCACGGAACATGGCCCATTCAGACTCAATGTCCCCCACCTCCCTCGGGACATGGTCAAAGTTCTCCCGGAGGTGGGAGTTGAAGCTACTTCTGACAGGGGGCTCTGCCAGACATTCCCAGCAGACCCTCACAACACGTTTGGGCCTACCAGGCCTGACCGGCATCCTCCCCCACCATCGAAGCCAACTCACCACCAGGTGGTGATCAGTTGATAGCTCCGCCTCTCTCTTCACCCGAGTGTCCAAGACATGTGGCCGCAAGTCCGACGACACGACCACAAAGTCGATCATCGAACTGAGGCCTAGGGTGTCCTGGTGCCAAGTGCACATATGAACACCCCTATGCTTGAACATGGTGTTCGTTATGGACAATCCGTGACGAGCACAGAAGTCCAATAACAAAACACCTCTCGGGTTCAGATCGGGGGGGCCATTCCTCCCAATCACGCCCTTCCAGGTCTCACTGTCATTGCCCACGTGAGCATTGAAGTCTCCCAGCAGTACGAGGGAGTCCCCAGATGGTATGCCCTCTAGCACACCCTCCAGGAACTCCAAAAAGGGTGGGTACTCCGAACTGCTGTTCGGTGCATACGCACAAACAACAGTTAGGACCCGTCCCCCCACCCGAAGGCGGAGGGAGGCTACCCTCTCGTCTACTGGGGTAAACCCCAATGTACAGGCTCCAAGTCGGGGGGCAATACAGGGAGAGACTGAACACGTACAAACCGAAAGGGAGACTGGCTTGTTCGTATACCGAGTATGCGGTCGTGAACAGATGCAAAAGTTTGGCAAATTTTTTTTTTGGTCTTATACCTATTTGTACGTGTTCCGAGACGTTCATGAACCGAGGTTCCACTGTATATAGTGCCGATAGTGTAAATGGTTCTTAAAGTTGCTCAGATTGTGCAATATTATAACTGTAGTGCAAGTTTACAGTGATGTGATTGTATTTATAAATAAAAACAGTTCTATCAGGAGCTCTTGATGGACTGATTGAGTGTGTTTATATCTCTTGGGATGAAACTGTTTTTGAACCGCAAGGTTCATGCAGCAAATGCCCTGAAGCATTTCCCGATTGGGAGAAGTTCAAACAGACTCCGCATGGCTGAGGCAGTGAGTGGAGCACTCACAAAGGAACACAAAAAGCAGCATTGCTTTAATGCTGGGAGTCGGCACTTTGCAAAACCGAGCCAAAAACTTGCATATGCAATGGATTGAGCTGGCGTGAGAATGTGTGTGGCTTTACACCAAGTTCAGTTTTTATACATTGCAATGTGAGCGTGGAAATGGGTGTATGCAACATTTTTGTGCATATGCACCGTTCATACATAAGGCCCCTGGTCCTGACATCTGCCCATCACCACAAGTAACCTGGGACATTTGGATTACAAAGATTAACTCAGAAGCAGCTCATTAAGACTTTGAGCAAGATGGAATCTTCCCATCTACTGCAATCAGGATTCAACATTTGAGCTGCTGCAAGCAGTAAACTTCCTGGTGACATCAGCTGAGCTCTCTATCAGCCCCCCATCCTGTGTGCACCACCAGATGGCTATAGCCTGAAACCAATTATAGTGAAGGCCTCCCTCCAGTTTAGCAATGGGTGATGACTGTTAATGGTTGTGAAAATATAACTTTGAGATTGTTGCTTTCTTGAGTGCCTAAACCCACAAGTGTAATGGTCCAAGTTGGATCCACATCCTTCAACAGCTGTAACACCAGGAACCATCAATAACATGACAGCGATAAGCTGTAAAAATGAGGACACAAACAAATCAAGTTGTCATCTTGATCAAATGCAGGATTTTGATTAACTTTTATTTCTAGGAAGTGGTGTGGCAGAGTGGCAAAGCCTCTGTTTCTGAATGTTTGATCAACCAGTGCTCAGAGGAAGAACAACAAAAGTACCAATAATTTTAACATGACCAAAAGTATTGGTACTCTTCCATTATTTAACAAATAATTAAAATTTTCCATGAAATAGTTTGAAACTGACAAAAGTAATTGGCATCCACTATTCTTTATTTTGTAGAGCAGACACTTGGCTTTTGATTTAAAATGTAACATATTTCTTTAAATAAAAATGGCATGGACAATATTATTTGGACCTCTAATTTTGTATTTTGTAGCACATCCTTTGGAGGCTATAACAATAATTAAGTTTTTTCTGTAGCCCTGAATGAGAGTTCATTTCATATAAACTGGCAATTTGACCCACTCTTCTTGAGCAAAGTGCTCCAGTTGTGTTATATTTAACAATAGAATCCCTGAAGCCTACAAAACAAAGTTGTAATGCCTTCCCACCTCTTCATCAGCATCTTTGTTTTGCAAATGTGTCAAGCAGCATGCAGCCTGCTGTCCCATCCCCCACCGACTTCTAGCTCAAGTCAGTTTATCTGGGTGTGAGATGCCTTGAATTGTATAGGGTAAATAATATATTGTTATTTGGAATACATACATTTCATATGTGTTTCGTGTCTACAACAATTTGGGTAAATGTAGGATGGCAGGAAATACATAACACATAACTAAAACAGAAACTTTTTTCATGTTCCACTAATAATTGGCCAAATGTTGATGTGAAGTGTATAATGTGTGAAGACTGAAGTCCAAATATCAAGTATATACTTTCAAAAAAGGTATAAAGTGTGCTTTTATTCAAGAATATAACCAAAGAAAAAGAAATTATTTAATTTACATGTTGCTGTCAATGAGTAAAAACAGAAACTCAAATCTAAATTGACAGAAAGTTGACATGTCTGCTTGGCTGGTATAGAGGTAAGAGCTGCTGCCATGTAAACAGAAGGTTGCAGGTTCAAGCCTGGGCTCTCCTCGTTTTGAGTAGTGAGCTGCTATTATTATTATTACTGTAATATAATAAAAATATTTATTTGATTTGAGTCTGTAACACCCGTGGTAAATTTTTGCTAACTGCAAAAGATATCACTGAAGGGATATAAGCAGACACACAAACACTTGTGAATCATGCTTTCTTGGCTTGTGGTAGTCACTTGAGTTTTTTATTATTCAATTCCTTATTAAATGTTTTTTGAAAATCAAGATAAAAACTTCATACGCTCCACTTTGATTATATCTTTTTGTTGCTTCCTTATAGAATTCCAACATGTTAGAAAAAACAACCTGCCTCTTCTGAACCCATGCTGACTGACCTGTAAAACTGTACTTCTTGCCATGTGTTGCTCAATCTTATCCTTTAATAATTCCTTCCATTAATTTACCTGTGATGTACGTTAAGCTTACTGGCCTATAGTTGCTTGGATCTGTCCAATCACCCTTTTTTATGACGGGATAATATTTGCCATTTTCAAGTCCTTCAAAATGGAATGTTATCCTCTTTCTTATATGTGAAGAGCTTCGGAGAGATGCTAGTTTAGAGCATCTGCTATTTCACTGTACAGTAATCCCTTGCTACTTCGCGGATTCACGACTTCGCGGATTTTATATGTAAGAATATCTAAATTCATAACGCGGATTTTTCGCTGCTTCGCGGGTTTCTGTGGACAATGGTTCTTTTTACTTGCTTCCTCAGTTGGTTTGCCCAGTTGATTTCATACAAGCGATGCTATTGGCGGATGGCTGAGAAGCTACCCAATCAGAGCACGCAGTTAAGTTCCTGTGTGCTGCTGATTGGCTCAGCAACGGAGTGTTGCATTAACCAGGAAGTCTCATCTCACTCATTCATCATTAACGTACTAATGCTTCAGGGGCCGTGTCCAAGCACCAACAGAAGATGCAAATGATTGCAGAAAAGGTAAAAGTTTTGGATATGTTGAAGGAAGGGAACAGCTACACCGCTGCAGGACATCGATTCTTTTTATTTAAAAAGGAGGAAAAGCATATAAGATCTACGGCTGCAGTGTCCTTTAACCAGGGTGTAAAACGAGTTGCAAGTGGACGTGATAAGGCAGTAGTCTGGATGGAATCTGCTTTAGGAATCTTTGCAACAAGGTCGACGATGTCATGACTGCCTACAAGCTGCTACGTGTACTTCGCTATACAGTAAGTGTAAACTTATCTACCGATTTCATATTGCTTAGCAGTTGTCCCTGTTTTTAATAGAGTAAATGGTGGGTTGTAAACAATACAGGGAGGGTTTAAAAACGTCCAAATACACGTTAAATAATTAAATAAATATAGTGTCCCTACTTCGCGGAAATTCAGTTATCGCGGTCGGCCTTGGAACCTATCTCCCGCGATAAGTGAGGGATTACTGTATGTATTTTAATTCCTCTTTACTATTCCTTATGTACTTCATCTCCTTCTTGACTGTTCTTTTACTACTAAAATACTGAAGAAACTCTCTGAGTCATCTTTCACCTCATCTGCTACTGTATATATTTATTCTTAACTGCCTTTTAGCTAATGTCCTAATATCCTTCTTAATTTTTGTGCCTTTGCTTTTGTATGCCCTCTGATTCACTTTAGAGGTATTACTATTGTATGCCTTATACAGCAGTTTTTTTTCCTTTGCAGCTTCTTTTTGAAATCTGTATTAAAACACAGTTTTTTTTAATTCCCTACTTATTCCAAATTGTGGTATGCACCTGTACTGCATTATATGTAAAATGTTTTTAAACCTGTTCCATTTCTCCTCTGCTGTCTCCGCACTTAAAAGCGTATCCCAGTCCATCCTAATTAGACTTTGCAGCATCTGCCCTACAAAAGTTAATTGTAACAGTTTTGATCTTTCCATCCTTCATCTACCAAAACACTGAGAACTGTATTATATTATGGCTAGTTGACCCCTAGTGTTTCAATCACCTCTACATCCTTAATTCCAATGATGATTATTACAAAATAGTAAATCTAATCAGGCTTCCCCTCTGTTGATGCTTTAACATACTGTGTTAAAAACAGTCACTAATTATATCTCTAAACTCCTGCTCTTGTACTTCACTATTTGCAAGGTTAGCCCAGTTAATATTTGAGTAATTAAAGTCTCCTATGATTATAATATCCACCTTTAAACTTGACTTTTTAATATTACTATAAAGATGAACATTGAAAGTACTGTCTGCATTTTGTCTATTACACACTCCTAAAAGAAGGCCTCTTTCCCTAATGCTTTCCAGATGAATCCAGATGTCCTCACTAAGATGGGGCTCGTCTTCCAACTGAAGAAAACTTACAAATAAATTCTCTTTGACATAAACAGCATCCCACCCCCCCTTTTCTGTTTTGTCCTTCACAAAAATATGTGTTATACTCATGCCTATCTTTCTTATTTAGCCAGGCTTATGTTATTTCTCTAATATCTTAATTATGCTATGCTACATATAACTCCAACTCTCTTTTTTAATTTCGATACTTCTAGCATTAAGGCAAGCTATTTTTCATGTGTTACTGGTTTTAATTTTTACACTGTTGATCATTCCTTCATGTACAGTTCTAAAACTGGCCTGTCCTAAACTCCCTGTTCCTCATTCCCTAGTTTAAATAATTATCGATCAACCTACTCATATGCCTCCCCAACAGATTGGTGCCCCTCCAATTCAGATGCAACATGTCAAGGCAGAACAGGTCCCATCTGTTCAAAAAGGAATCCCAATGTCCAATATTCAGTATTTATACCCTTCTACCGTACACCAAGATTTGAGCCACGCATTAAGAATCCCAATCTCCTCATTCTTACCCAAATTAGAACATGGCAAAGACTATCTTATCAATTTTGCTCCTTAGCCTGGAACCTAATTCCTTAAATTTGCATTGCAGAATTAACAGAGTACTTTTATGGAAAATGACAACTGGATCCATCCCCGCTCAGGCCAAGAGTCTATCAATCCCTCGAGGAATGTCTTCCAGCTCTGCTTCCAGAAAGAACACACTTGTGCGAGACTCTCTCTGTCTCTACTGCAAGTGTCAGCTATCTCTTACTACCCCTCCTCCTCGCCAGCACTGGTATGAATACAAATAGCAAGTACAAGTAAGCACAAATACAAGTAACTTTTCCAAACACTCAGCTGATTTTGCTCATGTGCAGGTGAAAAAAAGCAAACACTTCTAAAGGAAAAAAAAGCATAAAAAATTCCTGCACAGCTCCTTAGCGACAACCAAAAAACAAAGGTTTTAGGAGCAACTTTTATCTTTTAATTAACTCTCAACCTTCAGTAACACAAAACTATCGGCACTTCCTCTTCCACTCACAGGGATGATATAAGTACATCAGACAGACTTTCAACATATCTATTCATTGTAATAATAATAATTTTATTTAAAGGCACCTTTCTAGAGACTCAAGGACACATTACAAGATAAAAATCATAAAGCAGTACAATTAAGAAATAAATATAATACAACACATCTATTGCATAATACAATAAAACAAGTAATCAAAAAATCTTAGAAGGATAAAATCTATGACCATGAGAAGGCTATTTTGAAAATGTGAGTTTTAAGATGTTTTTGTAAACAAAAGAACTGATTTAAGAGTCAGGATGTAACAGGAAGGGCAGCATAACTAAATGCCCAACCTACCATGGAAGATAGGCAGACTGAAGGAGGAACCAGAAGGCCAGAAGTAGAACAGCACAATGAGCAATTCAGTGTGTAATCTTTAAGAAGCTGTTTTAAATAAATGGGGCTCAGGTCATGGAGTCTCTTTTAAGTTAGTACAAGATTATAAAAGTCAATACTGTACTTTAACTGGAAGCCAATAAAGTTTGCACAGACTAGGTATACTGACTATAAAGAATTATTCTGGCCTTGATGTGAAGAATGTATGAATTAGTGTCTCAGCCACAGAGTAGGGCAGTGAGGGACTAAGTTTTGAAATTTCACAGAGATGATAAAAGGCAGCATGGGATGTAGCGTTAATTTGAGATTGAAATGACAGAGTACTATCAAAAACAACACCAAGACTCTCGACTTTAAGACCTAAAGGAATAGGGGTTTCACTGATACAGAAGTTAACATTTTCAAATTTTGAAAGAGTAGCTTTAGAGCTCACAAGGAGAATTTCAGAAATGGCACTATCTAACCTTGAGATGAATTGTGCCATCTAAATTTTAATATCATGCAGGCAACTAACTAAAGACGATATGTGAAGCAGTTTGGTAGAAATAGCTGAATGTCATTAGCACAAGAATGAAACTGAATACCATGATTATGCATAATTGAACTGGGGGGGGGGGGGGGGGGGGGGGTTGGGGGTAAGTGATAAGTGATAAAAAGCAAGGGGCCCCAGTACTGAACATTGTGTCACATCATCGGTAACAGGTGAATTGTGAGAAATGCTGGTGAATAATTTAAAATCTATTAGTTAAGTAAACTACGAATGAACAGTACCAGTTATTCCAAGAGTCGAAGGCATTGAAATACTGGTTTGTGAGAAGTTGTGTTAAATGCAGAACTAAGGGGAAGTACTTAGTAATCTGGAATCAACAGCCCAGTGCAGATCATTTGTTATTCTTCCCAAGGTAATTTCAGTTCAATTTTTAGAACTGGAAATGTACTGAAAAAGTTAATAGTATTCATTAATGTTGTTATGCTCCAGCAGTTGGGAAGTCACAACATGTTCTAAAATATTTACAAGAAAGTGAAGATTTAAAATAAGATGGTAATTAATTAAATCATTGTGATTACTACCAGCATTCCTAATAATAGGTGTCACAGCAGCTATTTTAAAATAATCAAGGACTACACCAGAGAAAAAGGAAAAGTTAATAAGTTAATAACAGCAGTTAGAAGAGGAATAAGGAGAGCTAAACAAGTTTTGACTAAACAGAGGGAATAGAGTCAGGTTGACATCTAGAAGAATTTGATTTATGGATCATATCTGATATTAAAATATCTAATATCTAAATATCTGATATCATGTAAAGTATCTGAAAAGGTGAAGCAGTACTCATCTAGAATGAAATTGAAGGCAGTTGTGTAGTGCTGAGATGCTTAAGAATGGAATCAATTTTAGAGTAGGGGGAGGAAAAAAGCAAGAAATGTCTGAGGAAGCCCTAAAAGGAAAATCAAGTGGTTGCAGGTTCAATCCTGGTTTACCATTTTGAGTAATGAGCTGAAATTATTATTACTGTTATGTAATAAAAACATATATTTGATTTGAGTCTGCAACACCCAGTGTAAATTTTTGGTACTTGTAACAGATATCGCTGAAGGGATATAAGCAGACACACGGACTTTGGTGAATCATGTCTTCTTGGTATTTTGTCATGTGAATTTTTTTTTATTCAGTTTTATTCTTGAATTAAAGCACACTTTTTTTTGTTATACCTTTGAGAAAGTGTTTATTTTATATTCCAATAACCACTTGAATGGCATCCAATCTGTCTCTGCCTCTTGCACATGCATGAAAATGTCATTATTTGAAAATGCCTTGTCATTTGAACATGTTTTTTTTCCCAGATCTTGCCCAATCTCCACGTTATGGTGCACAGTACTGAGAATGCAGACAGACTTCTACTTTTTGGGCTCATACACTGTCAGCATGGTCCTGCCAGATCTAAACACTCGCGTGGAGAATTGCTCGCATACTGGTGACTTTAGCTGCAGGTGGAAGTTCCCTTCCCACTTTATTTATGGTGCCAAGCAGAGTTGTGTTGCAGTGCAGCAGTCTATTAGCCAGTGTAAGAGACATGAAGAAGTTGTCTGTTGTTATGGTTCTTTGTCCAGAAACGGCTCCATAAGCTTTATGACCACAGTCTCAGAAAGTCTTTCTCCCATGGGACGACTGGGATCTTTTCCTAAATAAAGAGTAACATTGCACATGTACTTTACCTCCAAATCTGCCACGGTCCAAAACTTTAATCCAAATCTGTCAGGCTTTGTTGAGATGTGTTGCAAGAAAGGACAACGGACCTTGTTTGGAAACAATTGTTCATCAACAGTAATATATTGTCCTGGGTTGTAACTCAAAATATAGTTCTCAACAAAACGTTGTCAGATGTCAGAGATCGCAACAAGTCTGTTGTTTTTCACACGTTCTGCACGGGTATCTTTGTTGTCAAAGCACAAATGCCACATGATAGCCTGATTTCGGTCATGGGGCATCGTATCTTTAATTGCCGATACAACAAATAGTTCTGACCAGGCATCAAACACAGCTGCCTAGCACAGTGTTTGAGACAGAATTAGGTCTGGCTGACTTTTTGTAGTTCTGTGTTGAAAACAGCTTGCTGATGTTGTAGTTTTTGATAGAAAAGGGAGAAGAGGAGTGAGGCTTTTGTGAAGATGATGTTGGCTGATGTTAAAAACACTTCAGAGCCAGAGGAGCAAAGTGATTGTTGAAATTCAGCACTTTGTTGTTCAAATCTGCCATAGAACTTAAGTTTTTCAGGTATGGATGAATCTGAGTAAGCAAGATGTCTTTTTGTAATTAGTAACAGACTGAAGGCTACTCCATACAGAGGAGCTATTATTTGCTGATAACTGAAACTCCAGTTTATTTTTGTGTTTTCATTTAGCATATCTGATTGCATCGTTTAACCTAGTCATTCAGGCCAGTCTGTATGCATCCTTATTAGATAGATAGATAGATAGATAGATAGATAGATAGATAGATAGATAGATAGATAGATAGATAGATAGATAGATAGATAGATAGATAGATAGATAGATACTTTATTACTAGTTTTATGTGCCTTTTCTTTCACCTGACAGAGATATAAGAAGTAACAGTTTCTGTCAATCTGTACAGTCTAGACAATCTTATAATGATTCAACTGACTCATCATCAGTCCATGAACGAATAGTTTTCTTTACTGGTATTAAGTAATTTTGTTTTTTGTTTATAGCAACTGTAGCATAACATGGTCACAATTACCCTGGTAAAGGTAAAGCCTTGTATGTGTCCTTTATGACCCAGCAGCAGAGATCCAAAGTCTTCACATCCTTAGTGGGGAATTTTAAAACCTGTTTGTATCTGGGAAGTTCAATGGTTAGATTTGTATTATTAAAGTCACCATTCACTATAATCAGGGAATCTAAATGACTGTTCTTCAAACTAATGATGTAATCTGCCAACTGCTGCAGGGCTTCATTCATGTACATGTCAGGCAGGATGTAAACTCCAATGATGACTTAGTTAAAAGCTAAAAGTTCCAGATTGCTGGAACAGTGCTTTGATAATATAGAAACAGCAGTACACCAGTTTTTATTAATGTATAAGCAGATTCCACAGCCTTTTGACTTGTTGCAACGATCAGCGTCTCTATCTGCTCTGTGAAGCAGACATCCCTGCAGTACTCAAGCAGACTTGGGAACTGATACATTAAGCCATGTCTCCACAAAGCAATACACTGAAAAGAGTAAATAATCCTTACTTTTGATGAGAAGAAGATTAAATTTGTCAGTATTGTTCCTCAGAGATCTCGCATTGGACAAAACTAGTATGGGAAGGGGCACTCGAAAAGCATATCTCCTGAACCACAGAAAAGACCCAGCTCACTTCCCCCATCCACGTCATGTGTGAGTTACCTGGCTGGGAGTTCATAAGTGGTAAATGTTTATGTAAATGTACTTGATCGGTTAAGGATAAATGAAGTCCAAACTTAAAAGATAGAAGCTGGTCTTTTGTGAAAGTAATCCCCGTATTGTTGCAAAAGGCAAAGTTAACAGACAAAAACAACAGACACATAAGCAGCAAGCAAACAACCATGGCTGCCCTGATCAGTGCCGTCATCGATCGCCTGTTAATTGGACGCAAAGGATAATTAAGTGAAAAGCAGAAATACATATATGATTTAAAAAGTTGGTTGAAAACCTTTTTTTTTTTTCTTCTTAACACTAGAATTTTCAGAGCCTACGAAAAAACTCATAAATCCGGACCACCTTAAATCCCTTCGCACCCCTCCATCAGCGTCTTTTGTCTTCTAAATGTGTCGATAAGCCCAAGCAGCCTGCTATACCACCCCAGACCGCCTCAGAACGGGCAAGAAGTTCTCCCAGTTCCTGCTTTGATTGATTGATCTGGGAGTGTGCTACCCAGAATTGTAAGGGGAAATAATTTGATGTGTGTTTTGTGTCTACAGACTATTGTAGGACTATTTCATTTATGTTAGGTAGAATGCCCAGAGGGGCCTGGAACCCCTGCAGATTTTATTTTTTTCTCCAGCCATCTGGAGTTTTTTTGTTTTTTGTTTTTTTCTGTCCCCCCTGGCCATTGGACCTTACTCTTACTCTATGTTAATTAATGTTGTCTGATTTTAATTTCTTATTTTATCTTTTTTATTTTTCTTTTCTTCATTATGTAAAGCACTTTGAGCTACTTTTTTGTATGAAAATGTGCTATATAAATAAATGCTGCTGTTGTTGTACAACAATCTATGTAAACACATCGTTAAAACAGAAATGTTTTCATGTTATTACAGTAAATAAAATGTAGACATGAACTGTATAATGTGTGAAGGCTGATGGCCAAATATCAAATAAACACTTTCACAAAAGGTGCAAGTACAATACAACAAGCTTCCGTGGTGCTGTGGTTAGAACTGCCGACTTATAATCCAGAGGTTTTGAGTTCGAAACCAGCTCCCCCGCAAGTTTACCATTTTGAGTAGTGAGCTACTCTTATTGTTAATATTATACAATAAAAACATGCATTTGATTTGTGTTTGTAACAGCCACTGTAAATTTATAGTACTTGTAAAAGTTGGCTTTTTTTTCACTTTTATTCTCTGTCAAGATCACGATACAACATCCACCCCCCTCTCCAGATCTGACGTGGTTACTTTCATCTGAAACTGGGAATAATTGTAGGTGTGAGTGGTGTTTTGAGACAATGGAACTGGAAATTCTCTAATATGGAGGGATAAAAGCTAACACACAAACGCTGGTGAATCTGCCTTCTTCATATCTCACCATCTGGGGAGCCAGTTTCGATCTCACAACCTCTGGATTACAAGTCAGCGGATCTTACCGCTACACCACGGAAGCTGTTGTATGGTACTTAAACCTTTTGTGAAAATGTTTATTTGATATTTAGCTGTCAACCTTCACACATTATACAGTTCATGTCTACATTTTGTTATTTATTACTAAAACATGAAAAACGTTTCTGTTTTAACTATGTGTTTACTTAGATTGTTGTAGACACAAAACACACATCAAATTATTTCCCCTTACAATTCTGGGTAGCTTACTCCCAGATAATCAATCAAGGCAGGAACTGGGAGAACTTCTTTCCCGTTCTGAGGCGGTAGGGGGGATATTATAGCAGGCTGCTTGTTGCTTGTACTTATTGACACATTTAGAAGACAAAAAAACGCTGATGGAGAGGTGCGAAGGGATTTAAGGTGGGCTGGATTTATGACTTTTTTCATTGGCTCTGGTAATTCTAGTGTTAAATTCCACATCTGGCAGCCATCGATGCAAGGATCTGTATGCCTATGTATTAAAAATGTTGCAAGGTTTTGTACTTTGTTACAGAATTATATTTGTGAAAATTTCTCTTTGCTATTCCAAAAGTTGCATTAATATCATTTAAGCAAAACATATGGTTCACAACTTAATTTAGTTTGTTCATATAAATTTCACAAGCGGTCTTACTGAACTAGATTAAATTCCTTGATGTGTTAAAATTTCATAATACAAATGCATAATGAACACAGCATTTGTTGTTCTTACTAGTGATTTTATTGATGTACAAAATGCTTCCAGCACTGTCATTTATTTTTATATATTTATTTTCTGAAGACCACCGGAAATTGCTCTTTTATTTCTTTTATTGTTTATATTGAAGTTTTAGCTGTAAATATAGTTGCTATCTAACTTAGACAGAGCAGACCTATAATCAGACTTTTTTTTTTTTTTTTTTCCAGCCCTACCCAATGTACCCTGCTGCCACATCTCTAGTAAATGTTGTTCCAAAATTAAGTGCCACTGGCCGGGATTTGCTACAGGTTAAGTGTTTTAATAATTGGATCTGTTCAGTTTTTTCATTTATGGCTTATTATGATATAATAAGCAGTCTTATATTTGTTAGGTTTTACACTTGTGCATGTAGTTCTGAAATCTGATCTGCTATTTTCTTTTTGCTGCTAGTCTTATACAGTAGTCTTAAGTTTTACATTTATGTTTTCTTTTTGCAGAACCTATTGAAGTGTAATCCTGTTCAAAGGATTTCAGCAGAAGAGTCCTTACAACATCCATACTTTTCTGACTTCTGTCCGCCATAAATATCTGTTGGATCTTACATCAAAGTTTAGCTTCTTTAAACATTTGTCAGCTGTTTTCTCTCTAGCTTGGGAAATGAATCTTGAACCAGGAGCCAGCATTTTGTTTTCTTTCAGATACAAAGTCTCAGTGGTGTACATTTTTATATAATTTCAAATATTATCAGTTGTTAGTGTAGAGGTGGTCACATACATGCAATCATTAAGTCACACCTCTTGAAACTACAAAAGTAATAAGTTAGATAGGGCCAAATATAGTGAATATGTCAATTTTACTTTATTGACATGAAAAAATAAAATGTTTGTGAATTTAATGGATTATTTTATTTATTATGTGAAGTGTAAATTTGTTAATTTTGTTTTAATAATGTCTCTGTCTCTCTCAGTATATATTATTCTGTGTATAATATACATGCATAGATATGCCATGCATTCCACTTCTCAACATTTGTAAAACATTAAAGCCTTAAGAAATCACTTTGTCTGTTATACTTGTAACTGATTAGCAACATCAAACAATGTTGGATAAAAAGTGATTGATAATGCAGGCCTTTTGAGGTAAAGGATGGGGGGTGGTTGTTAGATGATGTGCTTAATTTCACTTTTCTAGGGATACCTGTTTTAAAGCAAAAGTGTTTGTATATAAAATAGTATTGCCATATTATAAGAAATATGTTTGTTTCCCTCAATACTACTAAAAGCAATAGTATCTCCAATGTCCATTATCCAACCCGTTATATCCTAACTACAGGGTCACGTGGATCTTCTGGAGCCAATCCCAGCCAACACAGGGCGCAAGGCAGGAAACAAACCCTGGGCAGGGCGCCAGTCCACCGCAGGGCACACACAAACATACCCACACACGAAGAACACACTAGGGACAATTTAGAATCACCAATGCATTTAACCTGCATGTCTTTGGACTGTGGGAGGAAACCGGAGCACCCGGAGGAAACCCACGCAGACACGGGGAGAACATGCAAACTCCACGTAGGGATGACCCGGGAAGAGAACCCGGGTTTCCTAACTGCGAGGCAACAGCGTTACCCACTGCACCACTGTGCCGCCCTACAGAAAAATCATAAAATGTCAGAAATATGTTCTGTTTTGCCTCATTGCTATCATTTTTTGAATTGTTAGGTTATACTATTGGCATAAATGTGACTAAAACATTATATTGGCACCTTTTTAAAAATTATGTTTGGTTGCTGTTTTTATGTGCAGCATTTTTCAGTTTGATGATTTGAGGTAAATACCTTTATAAGTATGAACAGTATGAGAATAGATCATATCTAAAAACAAAATTGGCATTGCGCATGACAGCATAATTTAGAGAAATTCTCCAACCTAAAAATGTTTAATTTTATGTTTTTTGCGCTAAACGTTTTTACTTTAGCAAAGGCAATTAAGAGTTTATTTAAACCATGACATATTTCATGGCAATGCAATAACTGGAGCTGTAATAATAAATATTACTGAAAAGAGAAAGCAGGATAAAGAATGTCATTTTACAGGACCCTTCACACTGTAAAAACATAGGCAGCATATTATACCTATACATAGACTTCATCTCCTAAATATACCTAAACATATAACTTAGACATAGCTCTTTAATAACTAAAATGTATTACACTATTGCTCAATCCAAAGTTCTGGGCGAGGTTAAAATAAAGGGCTTCTTCAAGCATTGACATAATTGTGAGTGGTAAACTGACATCTTTTTAACAAAGTTTTCACTGAATCATTTCTAATGTCAGTGAAGAATTTCATCATGACATTTTTTCATTAATGTGCAGTGCATTTTGTCTTAATATCTTTCTTGTCAATGAAAAACATCTCTATTAAAGTCATTTATTCTTTGTGAACTTTAGAACACAGTGGTAACACTGCTTTGTCACGGATCTGTGCAGATGGTGCTGTGGATAAGCTACCGTTTAGCAATGACAAGGTAATAGATTAAAATCCCATATCTTCTGTGTATTTAGCACTTTGAGTAGTGACCTATTATTATTATTACCGTAAACCAAAACCATACATTTGATGCAAGTCTGTAACATACTTTGTAAATTTATGGTATTTGTAAAAGATGTTACTTTTCCTCACTCACGGACATTTATATCAACATTTCATTTGAACAATTTTTTTTGTTCAGTTTTATTCTTGGATTCTTGAATAAAAAAAATGACAAATGTTCAAATGACATGTTGATGTGAATGTCCGTGTGCGAGGAAAAGTACCTTCCACCATAGACACTGCAGTGTCTGTTTGCTCAACAAGACAAGGAGAAATGATTGGGCTGTGTTTGTGTGTCAGCTTTTATCCCGTCAGTGCTAACTTTTACAAGTACCATAAATTTACACCAGCTGTTAGACTCAAATCAAATGTATGTTTTTATTATATAACCGCTCACTACTTAAAACAATAAATGCAGTGAGGACCCAGAATCAAACCCTCAACCTCTGGATTGTGAGGCAGCAGTCCTTACCTCTGTACCAACCAAGTGGACGGGTCTACTTGTAAATTGAAAATTTTCTTTTTCTTTGGTTATATTCTTGAATTAAAGCACACTTGTTTTGTTATGCCTTTTTTGAAAGTGTTTATTTGATATTTGGACTTTAGTCTTCACACATTATACATTTCACATCAACATTTTTTCAATTATGACTGTAGCATGAAAAACGTTTGTTTTAGTTATGTGTTCAACTTTTGTTTCCTCGCATTTCCTGTCATCCTATATTTACACAGATCATTGCATACATGGAACACACATGAAATGTATTTATTTCAAACAATATTTTATTTACTCTATACAATTCCAGACACCTTACTCCCAGACTTCAGCTCTGAAAATTTTGCATTTGACTTGGCTTCAGCTGCCATGGTGGGGGATGGGATAGCAGGCTGCTTGCTGCCAGTGTTGATTGACACATTTGCAAAACAAAGATGCTGATTAGGAGGTGCGAGAGAATTTAAGGTGGACATGCATTACTAATATTTTTGTAGGCTTCAGGGATTGTAGTGATAAAGGCCTTGTGCCATTGACTGACGGGTGGTGTGCCTTGTACAATTTACCCACTTATAACCACCAGCCAAGAAACCTCTCCCTCCCTCTCTTTCTCTCTCTCTGCTACAACAATCTAGACAAGAAGAGACCATTCAGCCCAATAAAACTTGCCAGTCCTATCCACTCAGTTCTTCCAAAATTACATAGTCTAGTTTTGAAAGTCCCTAAAATCCTACTGTAAACCACACAACTTGGTAGCTTATTCCATGTGTCTGTGGTTCTCTGTGTAAAGAAAAAGTTCCAATTGTTTGTGTGAAACTTACCCTTAACAAGTTTTCCAACTGTGCCCCCGTGATGTTGATGAACTCATTTTAAAATTAGTCTCTATACACTGTACTAGTTCCCTTGATAATTTTGATCACTTCAATCTTGTCTCCTCATATTATTCTTTTGCTTAAATTGAAAAGGCTCAGCTCTTTTAATCTTTCCTCATTATTTATGTCCTGTAGCCCTGGAGTCAGCCTAGTCACTCTTCTCTGGACTTTTTCCAGTGCTGCTGTGTCTTTTTTTATTTTTTGTAACCTATAGAACAAAACTGCACAGTACTCCAGGTGAGGTCTAACCAGTGTGTTATAAACCTTGAGCCTAACCTCTTTAGACTTCAGCTCTACACATTTTGCTATATAACCTAACAATTCTGTTAGCCGCCTTAATATTTTTTGCACACCATCTGGCAGTTGATAGTGGTATGTCCACTGCGACTCCTAAATCCGTCTCATAAGGTGTACCTTTGATTTTCAGACTTTGCATTGTGTGTTCAAACCTCACATTTGTACTTCCTCCATGTAATACTTTATTTACTGACATGAAATTTTATCTGCCCAAGCCTGTATGCTGTTCAAGTCCCTTTGTGATGATTCAACAGATTCAAGATTATCTGCCAATCCACCTATCTTGGTATCCTCTGCAAACTTAAATAGCTTGTTACTTGTGTATATATATACACAAGTATATACAGTGCATCCGGAAAGTATTCAAAGCACATCACTTTTTCCACATTTTGTTATGTTACAGCCTTATTCCAAAATGGATTAAGTTCATTTTTTTCCTCAGAATTCTACACACAACACCCCATAATGACAATGTGAAAAAAGTTTACTTGAGGTTTTTGCAAATTTATTAAAAATAAAAAAACTGAGAAATCACATGTACATAAGTATTCACAGCCTTTGCTCAATACTTTGTCGATGCACCTTTTGCAGCAATTACAGCCTCAAGTCTTTTTGAATATGATGCCACAAGCTTGGCACACCTATCCTTGGCCAGTTTCGCCCATTCCTCTTTGCAGCACCTCTCAAGCTCCATCAGGTTGGATGGGAAGCGTCGGTGCACAGCCATTTTAAAATCTCTCCAGAAATGTTCAATCGGATTCAAGTCTGGGCTCTGGCTGGGCCACTCAAGGACATTCACAGAGTTGTCCTGAAGCCACTCCTTTGATATCTTGGCTGTGTGCTTAGGGGCGTTGTCCTGCTGAAAGATGAACCGTCGCCCCAGTCTGGGGTCCAGAGCACTCTGGAACAGGTTTTCATCCAGGATGTCTCTGTACATTGCTGCAGTCATCTTTCCCTTTATCCTGACTAGTCTCCCAGTTCCTGTCGCTGAAAAACATCCCCACAGCATGATGCTGCCACCACCATGCTTCACTGTAGGGATGATATTGGCCTGGTAATGAGCGGTGCTTGGTTTCCTCCAAACGTGACGCTTGGCATTCACACCAAAGAGTTCAGAATTTTCTTTCTCATGGTCTGAGAGTCCTTCAGGTGCGTTTTGGCAAACTCCAGGTGGGCTGCCATGTGCCTTTTACTAAGGAGTGGCTTCCGTCTGGCCACTCTACCATACAGGCCTGATTGGTGGATTGCTGCAGAGATGGTTGTCCTTCTGGTAGGTTCTCCTCTCTCCACAGAGGACCTCTGGAGCTCTGACAGAGTGACCATCAGGTCCTTGGTCACCTCCCTGACTAAGGCCCTTCTCCCCCGATCGCTCAGTTTAGATGGCCGGCCAACTCTAGGAAGAGTCCCGGTGGTTTCGAACTTCTTCCACTTACGGATGATGGAGGCCACTGTGCTCATTGGGACCTTCAAAGCAGCAGAAATTTTTCTGTAAACTTCCCCAAATTTGTGCCTTGAGACAATCCTGTCTCAGAGGTCTACAGACAATTCCTTTGACTTCATGCTTGGTTTGTGCTCTGACATAAACTGTCAACTGTGGGACCTTCTATAGACATGTGTGTGCCTTTCCAAATCATGTCCAATCAACTGAATTTACCACAGGTGGACTCCAATTAAGCTGCAGAAACATCTCAAGGATGATTAGGGGAAACAGGATGCACCTGAGCTCAATTTTGAGCTTCATGGCAAAGGCTGTGAATACTTATGTACATGTGCTTTCTCAATTTTTTTATTTTTAATAAATTTGCAAAAATCTCAAGTAAACTTTTTTCACGTTGTCATTATGGGGTGTTGTGTGTAGAATTCTGAGGAAAAAAATGAATTTAATCCATTTTGGAATAAGGCTATAACATAACAAAATGTGGAAAAAGTGATGCGCTGTAAATACTTTCCGGATGCACTGTATATATATATATATATATATATATATATATATATATTGCTGTGACAGACAACCGGGGACATTGCCACACCGGGACACCTGGAGAAGGGAAGGCCCGGGAGAGGGCCAATATCTTCCCCTGGGCATAAGAGGGCAGCCCTCCTGGATTACATCAGGGACATGGATTGGGAGCTTGGAAGGTCAACTCTGTTGGGGTCCATGGTCACTGCCAGGGGGTGCCTGGACGATCCCAGAGCCCTGGATGGCAGCGCTTCCACCACACTAGGAAGTGCTGTCGGAAGAGGAACCAAAGGCACCTGGAGTGCTTCCGGGTGCCCATGCAGCACTTCCGCCACACCAGGAAGTGCTGCAGGAAGTTCATCAGGGCGCAACTGGAGCACATCTGGATGCAACATAAAAGGGGCTGCCTCACTCCATTCGGAGAGCCGGAATCGAGTGGAAGAGGACAGAGCTTGCGAGTGGAGGAGTAGAGGTGGCAGAAGACGTGAGGAAGCAAAGGGAGTGAGCCTTGTGGGTAATTTGTGCACTGTGTGCTGTGCATAAGAAGAAAATAATAAATTGAGTGTGCTTTTTGGACATCTGGCTGTCTCAGTGTCTGTCTGTGTCCAGGCTTCTTTTACTCTTCTTTTTCTCTCTCTCTCATATATATATATATACAGTATATGGCGTATATTAAAAAATAGCAGCAGCCCTAGCACTGACCCCTGTGGATCACCACTCTTCTTAGAACATCAGCCAATTCTCTTCATGTATGTGAGACAATTGTGCACCCATCTACACACAACAGCCTGAACTCCCACTATTTATAGTTTGATGCCCAACCTCTCATGTGGCATATTATCAAATGCTTCCTGATTTGTTCCTTCAACACATTGGCCTGTGTTTCTGCTTCCAGTTGAACTGCCTTTATCCACTCTCATCTCAGCTACATATTTTCTAATGCAACGCATTCTTAACGTATGCTTAATGCAATGCTGATTTACATATTTAGAAGGAACTAAAAATTTAAAAGAAAGTTTACATCATCAGTAAGCAATTGAAAAAGAAATAAAACATTAAACAGCTTTTAAATGCACACAAGTCAAAGAATTCTATCAATAATCATAAGGCTTAGAAATTCAAAAAGAATTTACAGTGGCTCTAAATGGAAAAGTCAATTTCTAAAGGTTCTTTTTCTACTTCATGTGTCAAAGGTATGGGAATGGACATTATTCAGCAAGTTAGGGAGAAATGTAATGAGAAATGTTTGATGAATCATTTTCCACTCCAGCTCAATGAATCCACAGACATCTGTGGACAGGCTCAGCTTGTAGCATGGTGAGATGGCCCTGAAGTGCAAGGGCAGAAAATTAAAACAAGTTCAACATCCTTAATAAGATACAATGTCCGCAAAACTAAAACAAATGGCACATGCAACATAAGAGGGCTATCAGTAGCCTGCACAAATCACAAGGATGGGAGCATAAACAGGTATTGCACAGAAAATCGAAGAGGTGGCAGCATTAATAGGAAGTATGTGGAAAATCAGCATTTACTACATAGAAAATATAGGTGCAAATTCAAAACAAAAGAAGAATGCTGGTTGGTGGAAAAAACTGTCAGTCACTTCCATGTGAAAGTTTGATGTCCGTAGTGGTGTGCAGGTTGGAAAAGTTTGTCCTTTTTATTTGGAATATGTAATGTGAAGAAAACACGGAGACAACATTTAAGGGTTGGGGTTTCCGTCCCCGTATACTGTAAACCACAGTCAGAAGTGCAAAATAACGGTCAGTTTATGGGATACACAAGTGACAACCAATGGGGGAAACACAGACGTACAGTATTTATGAGGTGGGAATGGAAGGAATGCTGGGAAAGATGACGCAAGGTATCTTAGGATGGTGGTGACGTCATCTGCAAGGGACTGGAGGTAACTAAAGAACCAGGAAGCAGCCAGGACTTCTGGATAGGGCTTTGGAGACGAACTCAAGGTGCCGTGTTCTTTTGTTGCTCGTCTTTCCTGTTAAAATAAAGAGAGAGCTGTTAGCACACTGTCCCAGTTCCCTGTCTTGCGGTTTCGCACAGCTCATCAGGTCCTTTAGCTGCCCCCTAGTCACTCGTGTGACAGTAAATATGCATTTCTTAATTGAATTACATGTAGTTGTTGGAGCATATATCAATGCAGAAATGATTACTTTCAAATCTGATTTCTCTTCTGATGCTGCTGTTCTAGTTTAATAAAAGTAAAACTAAAAATCAGGGGCCTCATGCATAACGGCGTGCGTAGAATTCACACTAAAACATTGTGTACGGACAAAAGCAGAAATGTGTGCACACACAAAAATATCCAGATGCATAAATCTGTGCGTACACCAACTTCAACGTTCTTACACTCCATAAATCCCGGTCAGCATGAAAAGTAACGCATGTGCACACGCCTGCCATCCCACCCCGTCTACTCCCAGATTATGTCTCTTTGAATATGCCAATAAATATAAATAGCCCTTAAGTTCAGCATTCTGTGAAAAGACAATGGCAAAAGCACAGGGGAAAATTGAAGAATTTCACCGAATACCAAGTGGAGGCAAGGAAAAACATACTATTTGTTGGTTTAAACAGTGGTATAAGCAACAAAAAGAAGTTGATCGAGTGACAGAGTGGCAGAGAAACTCGAAAGCTCAAGTTCACAAAGTCGCACAGTGCCCAAAATAAAAAAAGTTGTCAGATATCAAAGTCACCATGAAAATGTGAGTCCTAGCCCACCGTCTGAGTGTCATATGGAAGCTTATTGGGGTACAGAGAAAAGAAAAAAAAATAGGGACACAGTAGGAAAAAAGCTTGAAATGTCACTTTAATCATGTAGCTTATTTTGTCATTAAAGTACAAAGTCATAAACTTCATCTTAAAATCGTGTAATTTACTACTGTCTCAGATCCCATCGTAACTAAAGTAGCACGTTAAATGCTTTGTTTTGTATGTGCTCTTCTATGTGTGTGAATCACTACGTGATTCTTAAACGGATTTTCTCTTCCTCTGACAGGACACAGAATCCATTAGATTTGTGATATTACAGTTCTCTGAATAATTTAAATGCTGAGATGTATACCTGATATAATTTCAGTATTCATATAATATCAATTAAAGTATGTATTAAACATGGGAACTTGGCGCAGTGATAGTGACAAACTGGCACCCCAGAGATTGTTCCTGCCTCACGCAAGATGCTTGCTGCGCCGTGCGCGAGTTTCGATGAAATAATTTATTGCAGCAGTACTGTCTCTTTCAAACGTACTAACGCCCAATTCCTGTCCTTCCTTTTCTTTCTCCAAGTACCCAATCGCCACACAATCAGCTCAGTAATAGATGTTAAGCCAACTGTAAGCTTAGAACTCCAATTATTCAAAACTTTTAAGGAACATTGAAATATCTTCGTAGTACATGTTTAATTATTCTATCCATCTATCCTTCCAGTGTCGTGCCAGCCCCAGCAAGAATACAGCACGAGGCAGGAACAATCCCTGAAGTAGCTAGTGCTGAGCCACTGTGTCCTCACATGTTTAATTATTAAAAATATAGATTATTTAAATGATGTTAACATTTTATCTGTATAATGTAATAAACATATTTTGCTGCATTTTCATCTTAAAAATGATATTGTCATCATATATAAATACGTGCTTTATAAAGTGGCTCAGGTTGTGCAATATTATAACTATAGCACGTTTACAGTGAGGTAATTGTACTTATAAGTACAAACAGTTCTACAAGGAGCACTTGATGGACTGATTGATTGCGTTTATAGTTCTTGGGATGAAACTTATTCTGAACCACAAGGTCCGTACAGGAAAGGCTCTGAAGCATTTGCCGTATGAGAGCCGTTCAATAGACAGCATGGCTGAGGCAGCGTGTACTTGATGCTGTATATAATTCTCTTTCCGATCAGCTGCTGTAGAGCTGTGATTCCACACTCAGACACAGTGATATAAATACTCCGAGTGGTGCAGTGAAAGTAATATGGGCAACCCTTAACGGGAGCAGCTGAAAGAAGAAGAAGAAGAAGGTACTGTGAGAGTAACAATGCTAAAGCAGCTATGGTATTTGGAATAGTTTATCCATTCCATGGGCCATTATATTGTTACAGGTTAATTACAATCAGATACCTTAAACTAATAAACAATATGCGGTTAATTTCAGTGTATTTGATAAAGCCGCGTCAGGGATGTGGATGTAAAAAAGAAAGGAAAACCACACAGGAACAAAAGCACTGCTTTGACACTGGGTGACACCAGTTTGCAAAACCTAGTGGAGAACTTGCGTATGGCAAGGATTGAGCTAGTGTGAAAATGTGCGTGGCTTTACATCAAGTTTAGGTTTTATACATCATGATTTGAGTGTGGAAACGGGAGTATGCAATATTTTTGTGCATACACACTGTTTATACATGAGGCCCCAGGTGATTCTGGGATAGATTGCCTAGGAGACACCTGATCCCTGTGCGCTAAAATGGTGGCACTTGTAGCAAAACAAACGTGGTGTTGCAGCATAATGGCAAATACTAACAAACTCTTAAATTCGTCATTCGTAATCAGAAATTAATGTAGCATTTGGAATCCCTGCATCCAAAACTTAATAGGCATATGCTTTGTAAATATTCATATAGGATGGCTCATATAAAATTAAGAAAAAACACTAATCATATGATCTAACACAAACATCAGCACATTTAATTGTGTATTATTTGTCCTAAGACTGTTCCATTTATTTATCACAGTGCGTTATAGCCTCCAGGTTTTTTTATTCTACTTGCATTTTAATATACAGTTCCAATAACCTTAGCGCAAAATCCAAAATTTAGGTCATAACCCGATTTAGGAGTGAAATGTGAATTTCTTGTTCATGTGAGTATTAAATATCCATCCATCCATTTTCCAACCTGCTGAATCCAAACACAGGGTCACGGGGGTCTGCTGGAGCCAATCCCAACCAACACAGGGCACAAGGCAGGAACCAGTCCTGGGCAGGGTGCCAACCCACCACAGGACACATATAAACACACCCACACACCAAGCACACACTAGGGCCAATTTAGAATCACCAATCCACCTAACCAGCATGTCTTTGGACTGTGGGAGGAAACCGGAGCGCCCGGAGGAAACCCACGCAGACACCGTATTAAATATGTAAAAATGTTTTTGGATCTAGAGATAAAGTAAAAATCTTAGAGATAAAGCAGTTAAATTTCACATAAAAATGAAAAATTTTAATACGTGTACTGAGTGCACAAGTAAAGGCAGAAGTAAGAGGAAAAGAACTAAAATTGGGATTTATTTAAAAGCAAAGGGAGTGGAGGAGAAACATTCTTGAGAAAATAAGCTAAAGTTTGTATTAGGAAATCTATTTATCAAGACATCTAAACCAAAATACTTAGTTCAGAAGTAAAAATACTATGAACCAGGAACACTAAATCACAAAAGATATCCTGCTAGATTTTTTAAATGCATCTATGGATGTTTCTGCTGATTTAATTGATTGTTTTAATGTTCATTTATTTTAAGTACTGTATACTAAATTCTAAATAGGCATATTCCCCTAAGCTTGTTAATATAATGTATACTACATTCCAAAAAATATTTCAATTAATTTAGTTTTATTAAGAAAAAAATGAAAAAAAAATCTTATTATCCTAATACAATGTAAATATATAATCAATTGAAGCTCAATAGTAATTTAGTAATATTCATTCATGTTGTCTTTTGCACTTTTATTGTTTTCATTCATGTGACCAACAAGTATCATGCACAAAATGATACAAGAATAATTAAAGAACTGCACAGCTCAACATTTAAACAATGAACCTATTGGTTTTGGTTTTAATTTGCAACTGTTTGTGCTAGGTGTCGAGTGTCTTTAAAAATGATCCATTGTTTTTGCTTCCTTTAAGGCTTAAGACTGGCAGCCAGACTTTTTTTTATTTCATTGTTGGAAGAGAAAGATAGAGAACTGAAGTAAAACTGCATTATTTTCTCTCTGAAATAAGGTATGAACATGGTTTAAATTAATTATATTATAGTGATTTGGACAACATTGTTCGAATGTGTTGTGTACTTGGTTAAAATTTGCCTTAACATTTTAGAGCATAATGTACAGTAACTCCAGACTGGCATTGATGAAGTGAGTCCAGCTGTGTGGGTACACTGAAATGTTTTGCTGCCTGCTTTAAGAATCTGTCAGCCTTTGCATAAAAAGGTTCCTGGATATGCTCTGGCCATGTGAAACCAGAACATTGAATTCAGAGGTTTAGAAAATGGATTGAGAGATGGATGCATATTGTTCAGTTAACCGAATTGACAAGAACATAGATGTTTGTTTATAATTATCTGAAGTTTACAACTGTTATAAAGTTTTATTTTTTTGTAGTCATTACTTACATTTACTTCAGTCATTTAACAAAATACAATTTGAAAAAACAAAAATAATTTCTACAGATATATATAAGATTATTATTTGTATTATTGTATAATTGGGAAGATTATTATTATTGTTATATAATTAGGACCAACATTATCATAAAATGAATTAAATTGAGTTTTGTACTGTTTAGTTAACATATATTCCTGTATATGATATGTGTAAAATAAAAATAAATTTAGCAGATGTCAATAAAATTTTAATAAGTGAGATGAGTTAGTTTGTTGAAGTATAACTAGCTGTCAGTTTTCGACTAAATTGATGCTTCTGTCAACTTTCTGCTTTGGTATATTCTACTTTACAAGGCATTTTCAACTACAACATAATTCAAATTAAGGTGAACAATACAGTTAATTTAAGAAGAGGTGTATGTTTCATTAGTTGGTAACTGTCAAGTGAAGAGAGTATTTTAATCTAATAATATTCAAGTTCTCTTAAGTTTTGCATTGCTAAATTAAAATAAACTTAATATACTGGCATAGATTTTGACTTTAGATTTACAACCTGTTTTGGCAAATTTTCATTTAGATACCTCACTGAATTCTATTACACTGACAAAGCTAAAATTTAATACTGTTGCGGAGGAGGCACATCAAACAAGACTTTATAATCAAGTTATATGAGTAACCAAACAAAGGAATAGTTAGATAAGCAGCGTAGTAGTATTAAAATAATTACTATTTGGTAATTAATGATGTTAACAATAGTTAAATGAAAATTAAACTGACAAAAACTATAGATATACTTGAATAGATAGGTTTTTGTCCACAAGGAAAATTAAAATCTTTATAGAAGCTGAGGAGAAAGAGGGAGAGAGAGATTGAGATCTATATGTATAATAAAACAAACAACAAACCTAAAAAAATAATAAGAATAATATAAATAACATGTTATATATAAAGCATAATTTTACACTGCATTAATGATGACAGACCATACCCGGAAGAATGTCAATGAGGTCAAAGAAAAATCAAAAAAATTATTTAATGTAACAAAGAAGCATGGAAGCAAAGAATAATCAAAGTAATATCAGGACAAAACAAGAAAAAGCTGCAGATTATCACCGGGGATGACCAATTAACCCACTTCAACTACCTCTAAAGGAAAATAGTTTCCTCACCTCCCATCCATCCCTCCCTCCCCCTCTCTCTGTTTTTCTGGAATCCTCAGCTTTTTCTTTGGCTCTTTTTTCAAGTTCTAGACTCCTGGCTTTAAAAATTATTCTGGATTCATTTTTTGATCTACGCTCAGAATAACCTTAATGGTGAGATGCAGCCCTTTTTTGGTTATAGGGACAGCAAATGAAGGCCCCTTCTAGTGATGCCTTGCATCTTTGCATACCTGAATCCTCTGAAGCCTTAGAACAGCCATATTTTCAAAAAATTCATACTGTCTTGCCTTTTAAAAGGACAACATTGTCCCTTTTTCTTTATTGACATAGGCCATACAATATTTTCTTGCAGCCTCACATCATTCTGGGCTGTTACCAGCGTTGTATGTTCTCTTAACATCTGTCTCTGACTTTCTTGCTCTCTTTCTCTCTTTTTCTCTTTCTAACTCATTCCTTGTGTTGCCAGCAAGGACACAACTTCAAGTTTAGCAGCTCGTAAATACACTATGTAGCATTAAGCTTTTTGGCATTGTGTTAGCCATTTCTTATGTCTGTCTATTGAGAATCAGCACATGTTACTGTTAACTGGTAAGCATGAGTAGTCATAGAGGTTCAGCTATACTGTAAAACAGGCACAGTCTACGAGCTTACCTAGTTCCAGCAAAGAGGAAATATAATTAACTGTGAGAATGGTAATAACCAGAAAAAGAGATGCACATGTGTTCAGGAAATTGTAACTAGAATCAACATCTAGACTCAGGGGCAGCACTGTGACGCAATGGATAGCACTGTTGCCTCGCAGTTAGGAGACCCGGGTTCGCTTCCCGGGTCCTCCCTGCATGGCGTTTGCATGTTCTCCCCGTGTTTGCGTGGGTTTCCTCCAGGTACTCCAGTTTCCTCCCACAGTCCAAAGACATGCAGGTTAGGTGCATTGGGGATCCTAAATTGTCCTTAGTGTGTGCTTAGTGTGTGGGTGTGTGTACGTGTTGCACGTCCTGCGGTGGGCTGGTGCCCTGCCCGGGGTTTGTTTCCTACCTTGTGCCCTGTGTTGGCTGGGATTGGCTTCGGCAGGCCCTTGTGACCCTGTAGTTAGGATATAGCGGGTTAGATAATGGATGGATGGATGGATCTAGACTCAGAGAAACCACTGTCAAAAATCAGAGGCTGAAGCCATAATCATAGTTAAAACAAGGATTGCCAGGTGTTGCTGTAAATAGAAAACATATTGCCACTAAAAGCAAGAAGATAAAACTTCAAATAAAGTTGAAAAGTGAAAGGCAAAGAGTTGTGAAAATAAAATACTAAGAGTGCAAGACTGAATGTTTTTGAGGGATGAATCCATAATCTTGGACACTGTCCCAAGCACTGAGACTTTATGATGTGGCACATAGTGCTTTCTGGGAGGCAGCTCCTAGTAACTTTCCTGCATATCCTAGCGACACATTAACAAAATTCCACAAAATTGCGATAGAGACCCTTAAAATAAATAATATAATAAAATTTCATATAATAAAATTATTTATGAAGTTAATAAAATAAAATTATGTTAACATGTTAACTTGGAGGAGACTTGGTTCACTCATTGGAGACTGAGATGTACTGACGTGCTGACATCATCCTTGCAAGTGGAAGGGGAAGAAGTATTGAGTGTTTTTATTACTGCAGTGTGAGCATTAGTTACATTGCAAATTTTGCTTTTTTTTTGCCCGTGCACTTGCAAAAGTAGCTGAGGGTTTAAAAAGCATTTTGAAAAAGTTACTAGTGTTAGCAAGGTGAAGAGAAGTGAGGCGGGGCAGACCATGATAGCTGAGCAGAAGCTGAAACCGACAAATCTGTAAGTAAATAAGCAGCATCACAGTGACTAATAATTAAAGGCATATGAAGAATAATTGGATAGAGCACCATATAACACTTATACAGTTAAGCATTAAAAGCATTAACGCTAGTAGGACACATGGTTTCATAAGTAATAAAGTATAACCTCAATTCCAAAAGTTGAGACACTGTGCAAAATGTAAATAAAAAAATAACGCAATGATTTGTACATCTCATAAACCCATATTTTATTCACAACAGAACATAGAAAACATATTGAGAACCACCAGGGGGTGCACATCCAACACGACAGACACGGACACAAGTACAGTGACACACATTTTTATTTCAACAGGGAAATTCTTCCCAAATCATTCCAAGTTTCGTCCCTCTTCCTCCTGACTCTGGCTCGTCCCGGTGAGGCAGCTGGCTCCTTTTAAGCTGCACCTGGGATTATTCCAGGTGGCTTATTAGGTAGGTGTGGTGGAAGCCCAAGACAGGGCTCTGCAACTCCCATAGCTCCCCCAGGTGTCATACACGGAACCCCACAGTGTTGTGCCAACAAATAGTAATTCCCATACAGCCCTTTGGGAATCCGAGGTGCCGTTGCAACCCAGGGGGGCTTCCAAGTAGCAGTTCAGGGGAGATAGTGCCCTTCGTAAGTCATCTTCCCCTGTCCTTCCATTACAGAGGCATCCTGGCTGAATAATGGCATCGGTCACCATCCTTTACAATATCAAATGTTGAAAGTAAGTATTATTTCACTGAAAATGTTAGCTCATTTTGAATTTGATGGCAGCAACACGTGTTAAAAAAGTTGGAACGGGGGGCAAGAAAAGGCTGGAAAAGTAAGTGGTACTAAAAAGAAACAGCTCAACTAATTAGGTTAATTGGCAATAGGTGAGTAACATGATTGGGTATAAAAAGAGCATATTAGAGGGTCAGAGCCTCTCCGAAGTAAAGATGGGTAGAGGTTCACCAATCTGCAAAAAACTGCCAACAAATTGTGGAACAATTTCAGAATAATGCTCTTCAACATAAAATTGCAAAGACCTTGAATAGATATGATAATCTACAATAAATAATATCATCAAAAGAATGAGAGAATCTGGAGAAATCTCAGTGCGCCGAAAATCAACATTGGATGCCCATGATCTTTTGGTCGTCAGGCGGCACTGCATTAAAAACAGGCATGTTTCTGTCATGGAAATCATTGCATGGAATCAAGAACGCTTTCAGAAATCATTGTCTGTGAACACAGTTTGTTGTACTGTCCTCAAATGCATGTTAACGCTCTATCATGCAAAGAAGTCATATGTGAACATGATCCAGAAATGCTGCTGTTTTCTCTGGGCCAAAGCTCATTTAAAATGGACTGAGCAAAGTGGAAAACTGTTCTGTGGTCAGATGAATCAAAATTTGAAATTCTTTTTGGAAAACATGGACACCGTGTCTTCTGGACTGAAGAGGAAAGGGACCATCCAGCCTGTTATCAGCACTTAGTTCAAAGGCCTCTGCACCTCTGATGTATTGGGATGCATTTCGGCCAAAGGAATTGGCAGCATGCACATCTGGAAAGGCACAATCAGTACAAAAAGGTATATCCAGGTTCTAGAGCAACATATGCTCCAATCCAGACAACATTGTTTTCAGAGATGGCCTTGCATTTATCAGCAAGACAATGCTAAACTGCCTACTACATTTATTACAACAGCATGACTTTGTAGCAGGAGAGTCTGGGTGCTGAACTGACCTACCCACAGTCCAGACCTTTCCCCAAATAAAAACATTTGGTGTATCATGAAACAAAGAAGACCCAGGACTGTTGAGCAGCTAAAATCCTGTATCGAACAAGAATGGGACAATATTCCTCTGCCAAATGTCCAGCGACTGGTCTCCTCAGTTCCCTGACATTTACAGACTGTTGTTAAAAGTAGAGGGGATGCAACATAGTGGTAAACAATGCCGTGCCCCAACTTTTTTGAGACGTGTTGTTACCATCAAATTCAAAATGACCTTATTCGTTTCTTAAAATTGTACATTTTCTCATTTTAAACATTTTATATGTTTTCTATGTTCTATTGTGAATAAAATATGGGTTTATGAGATTTGCAAAACATTGCATTGTGTTTTTATTTAAATTGTAAACAGCATCACAACTTTTTTTGGAATTGGGGTTGTATTTATTTAAGTACAGATAGGCCACTGACTTATAACAAATAAAGAGAGGTGCTCCACAGTATGCAGACAGGCATCTAATGAGTAAGCACTGATCAGGTAAAAGCGGCTGAAAAAACAGACAAAGTGATTAAGTAACTATAATAATAAATAAATACCTCAGGTCCGATATTCAGTACATGAGTTTTGTTAGTAAGAAGAAGCAGTGTGTAAAAACATATACTGGATAAAAATTCTTAGCAGTCAGTAAAGCAGAGCAAATAAAAATGCAACAGTGTGGAGGATCATTATTAAGAAGGAGTTCAAACAGTGTAAGCAGAGATCTCCAAAGTAAAGTTAACTTCAAAGAAAGACAAACAGCAAGCAGTCAAAGGGGAAAGCATGAAAGGAGCTTAAATCAAATAATAAAGGTTGAGCAGATTTAGTAATCCAAAACCTAATTTTAATAATGAGGCCAGTCCAATGTAAGTCCTTTTGGATGTTGAACGTTTTGTAAGATAGCTTGGAAGAGACAGGCTTCCTTGGAGGTTATGTCTGCAGGGGATGTTAGGTGATCCAACACGTCCAGCTCAGGGTCTCTGTTTGTAGGGCCTCCATTGTAGTAGAAAATTGGTGGACCAGGCCCAGGTGTTCTTTAGAGACCCGCTATGGTAGCACGGGAGCAGACTCCAGACCAGATAATAAAGATAGTGGGTCACACGGCACAAGGCAAAGGATGCACACTGTGTGGGAACATCAGTCCCCAAACCATTTTTAGGTTATTGCAGAGCTGATTAGAAACTCTGAAGACTCTGAGGTGGTAAGCAGGAACAAGGAGCCTGTGATAGTGGGGTACTAAACCATTACAGTTATTGCAGGTTATTGAAGCATACGTCTGCTCCAGAGACAGACAGCCTCACACGGTGTGTTGACTTCCTTGTGCACAGATGGGAGACCTCCCTGGAAGGATAGATAGGTTCTTGTCATTGTCCATACAGGAACAAATGGCATACTTAAGCGCAGGCTGTTAGTTCTGCAATTCAATCTCTCCTTTACCAGGGTGAGAAGTTGAACTGACAACATAATCTTCTCTGACTTTCCACCAGTGCCACATGCCAGTCCAGGTAAAACAGATTAGAAGGCTTAACACATAGTGCAAATCTTGGTGTAGGATAGAAAGGTACAGATTTATAAGAAATTGAGACTCTTTTTGAAATAAATGGTACCTGTTCCGCCGTTATGGGTTACATTTGAACAAGAGGGACACCAATGTACTGTATTGAGGTATACTGTATGATTAGGTTAGTTGAAGATTGTTTAAGCTAAGGAACGTGGGGCTGGTAGTTTAGGATAGCCCAGGTTTAGAATTGTACATGAAGGGATGAACAATAATGTAAATAATAAATAAGTATAGTAACAAAAATTCTAACCTAACGTTTAAGTGCAAAAGTAAATAAGTAACACAATAATAATAGGTTTCCTTAATCCCAGAAGTATCAAAATAAAAACATGGGAGCTGGAGATGTATATAGCTGAGCATAATTAAATTATAGCAATATTAGAAACCCGGCTAAATAGCAAAGCAAATGATGAGTACAACATTGATGGTTACACATTTTTGACAAAGGAAAGACAGAACAGAAAAGGAAGGAGGTTGCAATATATGTCAACACACTTTAAATGCATGTCTTCTTCAGTTGAATGATGAGCCACATCTTGATGTGGACATCTGGATTAGTTTGGAAATCATTGGTGAAAGAGGTCTTATTTTAGGAGTGTGCTATACACCCGCCCAAAGCAGACAGTAATTTCAGTGTTCATCTTTTAGTAATAATAAAAACATCAGAGATATTATAGTCATGTGGGACTTTAGCTATCCAAATATTAACTGGACTAGCTTTGCAAATAGTGGAGTACAAGAGTAGGAGTTTTTAGACATAATCTGTGACTATTTTTATAGCACAATATTTTAAAGTACCAACATTGGGGGAAGTCTGCCTAGATTTAGTATTTTGAAATAACTAGGATAGAATTCAGGGTGTAGAGGTGTTTGAACCACTAGGGTCAAGTGACTGTAAAACGAAAAGGCAGTTAGAGGAAAACATAGCAGATCATGTGAAAGGTGATCCAAAGAGATTATTTCAATATTTTAGTAGTAAAAGAACAGTCAAGTAGGAAGTGGATCAGAAATAGTAAAGAGGAGTTAAAACATACAGGCAATGAAATACCAGATGCTCTAAATTTGCATTTTTTGTCTTCACATGTGAGGAAGTGAATAACCTCCCAGTGGTTACAGGGACTGCTAAGGAGGTACAGATTGATTTGGAAATCATAGAAGGACAAGTACTGTTCAGATTAATTAGGTTGAAATCAAGTAGATCACCAGGACCAGATAATATTTATCTTTGAGTTTTTAAGGAGGTTATTGAGTACGTACTGTATATAAACACTTTACACATATTTTTATGAAGTCACTGTACACTGGGGAAACTCTGAAGGACTGGAAAATGGCAAATATAATCCTGTTATACAAAAAAAGGTGATTGGGCAGATCCAAGCAAATATAGGCCAGTAAGCTTAACGTATATCGCATGTAAATTAATGGAAAATGATTATTAAGGAAGAGATTGAGCAACAAATGGCAAGAAAAGAAGTTTAACTGAACAGTCAGCATGAGTTCAGACAACGGAGGCTGTGTTTTATTAAAATGCTAGTTTCTATGAGAAAGCAACAAAAGGATGCAATCAAGGCAGTGCATACAAAATGATTCGTCTTGACTTTCAGGAAGCAATTGATATGGTACCACACAAAAAGTTGGGCTTCAAACTAATAGGTGGGAGTTTAGGGAGTAGTGTGTAGATGGGTACAGAATTGGCTAAAACACATGAAAAAGATGGTTATAGTTTAAGGAACCTTTTCTGAATTTGGTGATGTTAAGAGTGGTGTCCCACAGGGGTCAGTGCTAATGCTGCTGCTATTGTTAATAAATATTTGCAGATTAAAACAAGATAGTTGGATTGGAAGATAATCTGGAATCTTTTGAATCATTACGGAGGAACTTAGACAGCATGCAGGCTTGGGTAGGATTGTGGTGGAGGAAATTTAATGTAAGTAAATGTAAACTATTACAAGTAGGAAGCTAAAAGGTTTGAATACGCTGTGGGAAATTTGAAAACTGAAAGTACACGTTATGATAGGTATGTAGGAGTCATAGTGGACTGATCACTATCAAGTTTCCAGGAAGTGTTCTGAAAGCTAATAGAATCTATCTTACTAAACCACAGTTAATTTATGCACGGCGGACGCACTGAGGCGCATGCGCACTGCGGCCTTGGCGCCCGCCCCAGAGTCCAGAGTCAAACGCACGCATGCACGCCGCAGCCTTGGCGCCCACTCCAGAGTCCAGAGTCAAACGCAGCCGCATCCCAAAATGCGGCGGCGCCCGCCCCAGAGTCAAACGCAGTGGCTTCCCAGAGTCAGTAGGGGGCGCCCACATCCAAATAACACAATGTGCTGCGCCGTGGCGCCCGCCCCAGAGTCAAACGCAGCGGCTTCCCAAAACGCGGCGGCTTCCCAGAGTCAGTAGGTGGTGCCCAAACAACATGGATAAAAACAATGAAAGAAGGCGCCCACACAAAGACACCGCTTTAGTTCAAATGGGGTTATTGAATTAAATGGAAACTTTACCATGCTTACGACCTGTGAACTAAACCTGAGGTAAAGCGTGCACGCCAGGTTGTACAGCCGCCCGGATGCGACCGGCCACACCACCGCATATACGACGACACAGCCATAAAAAAACAAAAACGAGACTTCATGAAGAAAAACAATAACAGAAGCGCGTTGAAATGAACTGTCTCAGGACGCACCCACCCTCCATGATATTTCATCACGCACCGGCTTCCCCCCTGGGAATGGCCCATACTGCTTTCGCGTGTGTTGACAAATATTGCATCGGATTGGAACAGTGCACCCTGAGCCAAATCACCACCGCAAATGTGCCCAAATGTACGTGTTACATCTAGATGACGCAGTATATCAACCAAAGAGCTAATAATGAGAAACGTAGCTGAAGTCATAAACAATCACCCATTAGCAAACTCTATAAAAATGCTACATGAGGTTGAAAGAGAAGCCAATACAAAAGCAGAGGCGGACGGTGTGGCACCAACTACAATTGCCTTAGTGCTAATAACGAACAAAGAACAGGATCCGAGACGATACAATGTTCCCACCGTTAATGAAGTGGCAATTGTGTTTCAAAGTGATGACGGTGACCCTCCGTTTCACCGTGATATTGTCATGCATTTATGTCCTGATGAAAACAAGGCGCCCACAATGCGCTTCTGAAACACCACAACCACATGAGTCGCAGCTCCAAAAAGAACCTGCTTTAGTACAAATATGTTTATTTAATTAAATGACATTTCCCAGGACGCACCCACCCTCCATGAGGTGATTGCCATTATTGGATTTGAGATTCTTTCGAGAATCGTGGGCTTGCTGGTGTTAAGATATATTACACAATGTGTGGAGTCAAAGGACTTCTTGGCAGAGCTCTGTGGAGTTCTTCATATGATGCCCCAGCCTTTGAAAGTCTTCTTTCACTGACAATCAGAAGTGCACTTTTTGTTAATTGAAATGAAATAGGTTTCTCATCAAAATGTAAGTAAATTGTATCTGCAATATTTATAGCATAAATATTCAGACCACAAAATGGCAGCACTTGCAGAAAACAAACAATACCATGAAAAGACATTAAAATAAATTCATAAATACAGACGTTAGTGACAAAAACAGATTCTGCACCCTAAAAAAACCAAATGTGCAGTAAAGTTCATTAAAAGAAACATCAAAATGCCCAGAAAAAATTAAAACACAACCAGCCCTTCTGGTTTAACACTAGAATTACCAGAGCCTACAAAAAAACTCGTAGATCCGGCCCACCTTAAATCCGTTCACACCAGCGTCTTTTGTCCTGTAAATGTGCCGATAAAGACAAGCAGCAAGCAGCCGGCTATTCCATCCCCCAACCGAATTAGAACGTGCATGAACTTCTCCCAGCTCATGCCTTGATTGATTATCTGGGAGGGAAGTGGAGTTTTAGAGTGGAAATAATAGATTGTTATTTGGAACACACGCATTTCATGTGTGTTCCGTTTCTACAGTAATCTGTGTAAACACATTTTTTAAATAGAAACGTTTTTCATGTTTTAGTAGTAAATGACAAAATGTAGGCATAAACTATATAATGTATGAAGCCTGAAGTCCAAAGATCAAATAAACATTTTCACAAAAGGTTCAAGGAAAAGACAACAGCTTCTGTGGTGTAGCAGTAAGATTTGCTGACTTGTAATCAAGAGTCCCCAGTTCAATCCCGACTCAATCCTATGTTTGCTGTTTTCAGTAGTGAGCTGCTCTTATTGTTAATATTATACAGTACACACATACACTTGGTTTGCGTCTGTAACACACGGTGTACATTTATAGGACTTATCTTTTTTTTTCACTTTTATTCTCTCTAAATCACGATCAAGATACATACTACCTCCCCCAACCTAGAGATCTGACACTGTTAGTTTTTATTTGAAACTGGGAATAACTGGAGATGTGAGTGGTGTTTTGAGACAGTGGAACTGGACATTCTCTCATCTGGAGGGATTAAAGCTGACACACAAACACTGGCGAATCTGCCTTCTTCATATCTCACCATCACTTGATTTTTTTTAATTCAGTTTTATTGAGTGTTCCTGCTCACGCTGAATTAGAATGCGCATTATGGTCTATGATGTCAAAAAAAAAAACAAAAAAACAGAGACATAGGTATGTATGATATTTGGAATTATTAGTTTTATGACCTGTATAGTACATTTCAGAAAACTTTGTGGCACGGATGCAACATTATTCATATTCATTCGCATAACATCTTGCGGTTTGTAATCAGTGACCGCGTGTTTTTTTTTCCCGATCTTGCCAGTCCCCACATGTTGCTGTATGCTGTTTCTACTCATTGTACTAATGCAATATTATTTGAAAACGAACAGCGTCAGATCGGGTGTGAATTTATGCTGGCGCTGTTACTTAGAGTCAGATCAGGAGCTTATTCAGTGCGTGCAAGAACATGCAGGTGGCCATTTACTGTGTGCTAAAACATGCTGACAGTGATCAACGCACATGTACTGTGCAAGGCATGCATGGGGGCCACTGAGAAAAGAAGAGTGTTCATGGCTCAGCTTGCAGAGGAACTTCGTCGTCGCATCTTACTAGAAAAGGCGATGGAAAAAGAAAAGGACGATTCAACATCGACAAGCTTCTGTTCCAGACAGCCACTTTCCCCAGGAAAGTAAACTGAGTCAGTGTCACCCCACCTGCCCCTCCTGATCTGACTCTAAGTAACAACGCCAGCATAAATTCATACCCAATCTGACGCTGTTCGTTTTCAAATAATATTGCATTAGTGCAATGATGTTTTCACATATATTGTCTCTTTCTTTCAGGTGTATAATAGAAACCACAGCATAAAGAGAAGTGTGTACATTGTAACAGGTACACACGTTGTAAATGCTGGAAGGACGATCCTTGCGTGTGTGTGAACTGTTAATATTTGAATCTGATGATTGCATATAGCACTGAAGTTACTGCTCTGTACTATTCTTTCCTCTGCATGTCCTGGAGTACAAAAGAAACAGCATACAGCAACTTGTGGGGACTGGCAAGATCGGTGTTATAATATGTTTTATTATTAAGTTTAGTGTCACTGTTCTCTGTGCCCACTGTTATGGACTCATTCATACAGGCAGACCAAGTATAGTACACAGGGGCACAGCGTCTTTATTTAGAATTGCCGAGCCAAGCACAGGACTAGAGAGCCAAAGACAACTGGAGAATTGAATAGTCAGCCTAAAGACAGACTAGCATATTTCTGTCTTCTGTCAGCACACTATCCTTGTTGGGAGAATGAGAACTGTATGTAGGCATTGTGCTATTCCTGTATTTTTGAAGGTGGGGTTTGAGTCCTTTCCTGTCCTTGTTTGGATCTAGAGAAGGAGCCTGCACATGGAGCAACCAGAATATAAGGATGGACCTACGGCCAACACTTTGAAGCTGTCGGGCGGAAGATTATGTCTTCCGTCCGGTGAAAATCCTTTCAGCGTGGCAAACGAAAGATGGCAGACTGCATTGATCAAGACACCCACATGCTTGATAGTCTGTCATAAGCTTCCCGTTTGTGATATCCGCGTGAAACTGTCAGTAAAGAGCTAAATTATCCTTTATGCTTCTCGTGTAATCTTGTAACTGTCATATTGCATGAGGGGTGGGGATAATACCTTTTTTATTTTATAATTATTTAAACTGAGATTAATTAAAACGCCGCAATTCAAAAGAACACATTTCCAGAGAGCCAGAGAGCTAATGCCTCTTAAGGAAACAATCGGGGAAAAAAAACACACGGTCACTGATTACAAACCGCAAGATGTTATGCGAATGAATATGAATAATATGAATAATGTTGCATCCGTGCCACAAAGTTTTCTGAAATGTACTATACAGGTCATAAAACTAATAATTCCAAATATCATACATACCTATGTCTCTGTTTTTTGTTTTTTTTTTTTGATATCATAGACCATAAGGTGCATACTAATTCAGCGTGAGCAGGAACACTTAATAAAAATGAATAAAAAAAAATCAAGTGACGGTGAGATATGAAGAAGGCCGATTTGCCAGCATTTGTGTGTCAGCTTTTATCCCTCCAAATGAGAGAATGTCCAGTTCCATTGTCTCAAAACACCACTCACATCTCCAGTTATTCCCAGATTCAAATAAAAATTAACAGCGTCAGATCCCGGGGGGGGGGGGGGGGGGGAGGGGGCGGTAGTATGTATCGTGATCGTGATTTAGAGAGAATGAAAGTGAAAAAAAAAGGGTAACTTTTACAAGCCCTATAAATGTACACCGTGTGTTACAGACGCAAACCAAGTGTATGTGTGTATTGTATAATATTAACAATAAAAGCAGGTCATTACTGAAAACGGCAAACATAGGAGTGAGTCGGGATCAAACCGGAGACTCTTGATTACAAGTCAGCAGATCTTACCGCTACGCCACGGAAGCTTTTGTCTTTTCCTTGAACCTTTTGTGAAAGTGTTTATTTGATCTTTGGACTTCAGGCTTCATACATTATATAGTTTATGTCTACATTTTGTCATTTACTACTAAAATATGAAAAGTATTTTTGTTTTAAAAATGTGTTTACACAGATTATTGTAGAAACGGAACACACATGAAATGTGTGTGTTCCAAATAATGATCTATTATTTCCACTCTAAAACTCCACTTCACTCCCAGATAATCAATCAAGGCATGAGCTGGGAGAAGTTCGTGCACGTTCTAAGTTGGTGAGGGGATGGGATAGCCGGCTGCTTGCTGCTTGTCTTTATCGACACATTTACAGGATAAAAGACGCTGGCAGAGAGGTTTGAACGGATTTAAGGTGGGCCGTGTCTACGAGTTTTTTCGTAGGCTCTGGTAATTCTAGTGTTAAAGCTTATTTTGCATGAAATATAAAAGCCAGTGGATCACTTAGTCTTCACAGATCCACTTTTTCACTCATTTTTTTTTTCATAGTTATATCTACCATTGAGTTCCAGGACCACCACTACCATTAGTATTTCTGGCACTATTCCAGGTAGACCTCCCACTTTAGCTATCCTTATTTTCTCCAGTGCTTTCATGCTGTCTTTATGCTTTCACACAAAATAATATTCATTCTCCTCACAACATTCAAGCAAAATGTATCCTTCTGACACAGCAAATTATTTGTGTATTTCTGCCCTGTATGCACAATCTTATTACTATCAGTCATTGTTTTCCCTTAGAATTTATTTTTTGTAATCAATGTAGGACTAAGTTGGCATTGCCCATTTTGCTATGCTTTAGTGGCCTACCAGGCCTGTTAAGAAAGCAGATTTACTGTAACAGGGATGCAGACATCCAGCTGCACAACCCCCCATTTGCATTCAGAACTTCATGACTGAACTCCAGCTTGTACCAGGATCTGCCTGAAGTTCATCTGATAACAAAGCTGTAAATCAGAGTTGCACTGACATCTTTCCAGATGCCCCTCTGCGGACCTGTTAATCCTAGAGGCACGAAATGAACTCAGGCAAGGTCAAAGACCTATTATTCAAGGAATGGCTGCTAAGATGGAAAAAGGAACCCCTATTAAAAGACATTGATTTTGTAGCTGGAAGTGACTTTAATTCAGTCAGGAGAAGGTTCAACCTTCTTTTAAGACTCTCTTCATGACCCTAAAAAAGATCCCTAAGATATTTGCTGGACACTCACTGAACTCCTTTGGTATTCTCTTGGGTCACCCTCACTAGGTTTCATTCTCTCAGGGATTGGGAAATATGCATAAATAATCTTCTGAAACCTAAGAAGTTATGAGCCACCCTTTCATTGAGGCTCTGAAAAGGTGAAATTTGTTAACCTGAAGCCGAGACTCTGTCTGTCAAGCAAAAGCTGTGATCCAGTAGTCTGACAAGGCTGAGAAGCAGCCATCACTTCAAGAAAGGATCTTAAGTGTCTAAACTTTTGTGCCTTAAAGAGTAATGTTTTTCTGCAAGTTGCAGATGATTCAACAAAGGGCCTAACAGCAGAAGGCACACTGAGAATGCAGCAGCACAGCACTGACAAGGATTGTGTAGCAAAGAGAAAGGTTACAATCCAACGCTTGAAGAATCTTCCACTTGAACCCGGACCAACAACAAAGCAGTAACTTCACACAACATTGGACATTATCCATAAAGACTTGACATCATAAAACTACAGTATTTATCTGTGCCAAGATAAGTTAAAACTCTAAATAGCAAGTAAACAGACAGTCTCTATCTTACTGAATATGTAAGTATAAATATATATATATATATACAGTGATCCCTCGCTATATCGCGCTTCGCCTTTCGCGGCTTCACTCTATCGCGGATTTTATATGTAAGCATATTTAAATATATATCGCGGATTTTTTGCTGGTTCGCGGATTTCTGAGGACAATGGGTCTTTTAATTTCTGGTACATGCTTCCTCAGTTGGTTTGCCCAGTTGATTTCATACAAGGGACGCTATTGGCAGATGGCTGAGAAGCTACCCAACTTACTTTCTCTCTCTCTTGCGCTGACTTTCTCTGATCCTGACGTAGGGGGTGTGAGCAGGGGGGCTGTTCACACACCTAGACGATACGGACGCTTGTCTAAAAATGCTGAAAGATTATCTTCACGTTGCTACCTTCTGTGTGCAGCTGCTTCGTGAAGCGACATGCTGCATGGTGCTTCACATACTTAAAAGCTCAAAGGGCACGTATTGATTTTTGACTTTGTTTTTCTCTGTCTCTCTCTCTCTCCCTGCTCCTGACGGAGGGGGTGTGAGCTGCCGCCTTCAACAGCTGTGTACCGGCGGTGCTTCGCATACTTAAAAGCCAAACAGCCCTATTGATTTGTTTGCTTTTCTCTATCTCTGTGACATGATCTGCTCCTGACTCGCACTCCTTTGAAGAGGAAGATATGTTTGCATTCTTTTAATTATGAGACAGAACTGTCATCTCTGTCTTGTCATGGAGCACAGTTTAAACTTTTGAAAAAGAGACAAATGTTTGTTTGCAGTGTTTGAATAACGTTCCTGTCTCTCTACAACCTCCTGTGTTTCTGCGCAAATCTGTGACAATATAAAAATAAACATATAAACATATGGTTTCTACTTCGCGGATTTTCTTATTTCGCGGGTGGCTCTGGAACGCAACCCCTGCGATGGAGCAGGGATTACTGTATTGCATAGTTTTACTGTCAAATAATGCAAAGAGTACGCGACACGTGTTTCTCCCTCGTTTGGGCTCATCAGGCGTACACACTCTACTGCTCCCCTCTCAGAGATCGAACCTTGGACATCAGCGTCAGAGACAAAGCCCCTTTATGCTGTGCCACGGCGTGTGGTTCGTTTATTTGACAGCCTGTAGGTCCGGAGTAATTACATTCATTGCATTCGTAGTCTGAATCCTGACCTGCATTGTGTGGGTGGTTACCTACCAGGTAACGCTTGTGGTTGGTGGGGAGCAGTAGAGTGTGTACGCCTGATGAGCCCAAACGAGGGCGAAACACATGTCGCATACTCTTTGCATTATTTGACAGTAAAACTTTGCAACATTCCATGATCTGCTTCTCGCAACTGAAGAGGGCACTGTGGCGGATGTTTGCCAAATGGCAGACCAACAACAAGTGTTACCTGGTAGGTAACCACCAACACAATATATATGTATGCGGTTATCATACTTCTATAATCCTTGTGTTTATCAATAAAATGTATTATTCTGTTTTTTAAAACGGGTGTGCTTCAGTTACGGAGCCACATTATTATGGCATCCTCCTGGGTGGGTATCTTATTGATTATTAATCATCAAAATCCTACATTAAACAAACAACAACCACCAAATAAAGCACAGCAGTAATAAGCAGTTACAAAGAGATGTTATAGAATAAAATAAAAGTAACCCCAATTAGCAGTCACCTTCCTCCCTCTCCACACCCACCCCCCACCCCCCCCCCCCCCCCCACCCACCCTACCTATTCATCTGGCATTGAACCAGCCACAACATAGATTGCCATTTAGCAAAGTTGGCACAAGAAGATCCTTCAATCCTAATGGCTGAGAATTCAAGAAAAACAAGACTGAAAAAAGAGGCTTTCTATCACCTGACAGGTATTTCCAGGCGGGCTGCCTAAGCTCTTCTGCATAAGCACAAAAAGGCAAGGTTGAGGAACATAAACACAGTGGTCTCCCATGGAAACTGAGTGCAGCAAATAACAAAAGAATTAATTTTTACTTAACTTCAAAATCTGAAAATGTCCAGCAATGCTATCAGGGCAGAACTGGTAGAAACTACTTTAACCTTGTTATACCTAAAGATAGTATGGCCTACACAAAGTCCTAATCTTAACATCATTGAGCCAGTCTCAGATTACTTCCACAGACAAAAATAAGACAGATTAAGTTCTCCAAGTTACTTGGAACAACCTGAGTACCTTTAAAAACTGCATTCAAATATATCTAAGAGAATTGCTTACGTTTTTAAGATAATGATTTCATTTATGCTTTTTTGTTTACTACATTTTATAGAAAGTTTAATGATTAATAAATATTTATTATATTATTTATGAAAGCATTCCATTTTATGGCATTTTTTCTTTGTACCTTTGGCATAGTACAATCTATAAAACACATGGCCTTAGAAAGGCAAATAATATTATTAAAGACCTCGGCCAACCTGCACAGTTGTTTTTCTCACCTTTTCCTTATGAAACAGTAAAGAACCATTGCCCTTCAGAGGAGTAGATTCAGGAATGGTTTATATTAACAGGGTGAACAATTACTGAATAGCCAATCATATTAAAAATATTGTACCATAAAAAAGCACAGTATGCATGGGAATATTAGAACATTAGATCATTAGAACAATCTAGATGAGAACAGGCCATTCAGCCCAACAAACCTCCCTGTTCCTATACACTTAATTTTTAAAATAACATTAAGTCTGGTTTTGAAAGTCCTACTGTCTGCCACACTACTTGGTAGCTTATTCCAAATGTCTATGGTTCTCTGTGTAGAGAAAAACTTCCTAATGTTTGTGCGAAATTGACCCTTAACAAGTTTTCAACTGTGTCCTCATGTTGCTGATGAACTCATTTTAAAATAACAGTCTCGATCCACTGTACTAATTCCCTCTTCTATGGACTTTTTCCAGCACTGATATGTCCTTTTTGTAGCATGGGGACCAAAACTGCACACAGTACTCCAGATAAAACCTCACCAGTGCATTATAAAACTTGAGTATAACCCTCTTGGATTTGTACTCTACACATTGTGTTATTTAACCAACCATTCTGTTAGCCTTCTTAAGGGTTTCTGAACACTGTCTGGTAGTTGATAGTGTCAAGTCCACTACAACTCCTAAATCCTTCTCATAAGATGTCCTTTTGTTTTTCAGACCGCCCATTATGTATTAAAACCTAACATTTTTACTTCCTATACAGTATGTAATACTTTACATTTACTTGCATTAAATTTCATCTGCCACAAATCTGCCCAAGCCTGTATGCTGTCCACGTCCCTTTATAATAATTCAACAGATTCTAGATCATTTGCCAATCCACCTAGTTTGGTATCATCTGTAAACTTAACCAGCTTGTAACGGCCGACCCCTTTACCCAGCCGGCAGCTACACTTCCAAGACCTGTGGCCTGGATGATTTACAGTGATCCCTCGCTATATCGCGCTTCGCCTTTCGCAGCTTCACTCTATCGCGGATTTTATATGTAAGCATATTTAAATATATATCGCGGATTTTTTGCTGGTTCGCGGATTTCTGAGGACAATGGGTCTTTTAATTTCTGGTACATGCTTCCTCAGTTGGTTTGCCCAGTTGATTTCATACAAGGGACGCTATTGGCAGATGGCTGAGAAGCTGCCCAACGTACTTTTCTCTCTCTCTTGCACTGACTTTCTCTGATCCTGACGTAGGGGTTGTGAGCAGGGGGGCTGTTCGCACACCTAGATGATACGGATGCTCGTCTAAAAATGCTGAAAGATTATCTTCACGTTGCTATCTTCTGTGCAGCTGCTTCCTGAAGCGACATGCTGCACGGTGCTTCGCATACTTAAAAGCTCGAAGGGCACGTATTGATTTTTGACTGTTTGTTTTTCTCTGTCTCTCTCTCTCTCTCTCTCTCTCTCTCTCTCCCTGCTCCTGACGGAGGGGGTGTGAGCTGCCGCCTTCAACAGCTTTTTACCGGCGGTGCTTCGCATACTTAAAAGCCAAACAGCCCTATTGATTTGTTTGCTTTCCTCTGTCTTTCTGACAGACTCTGCTCCTGACGGGCACTCCTTTGAAGAGGAAGATATGTGTGCATTCTTTTAATTGTGAGACAGAACTGTCATCTCTGTCTTGTCATGGAGCACAGTTTAAACTTTTGAAAAAGAGACAAATGTTTGTTTGCAGTGTTTGAATAACGTTCCTGTCTCTCTACAACCTCCTGTGTTTCTGCGCAAATCTGTGACAATATAAAAATAACCATATAAACATATGGTTTCTACTTTGCGGATTTTCTTATTTCGCGGGTGGCTCTAGAACGCAACCCCCGCGATGGAGGAGGGATTACTGTACTGAGAAATAATCTAACTATCAAGCCGTACTTCTAACCAAATAAACTTTTCCCCCACAATCGACGGTGAAAAGATAAGTACAAAAACAGGATGTAAAATTTAAACGGATTGTATGTATTAAGTGAATCAAGACATGCAAAAAATAGAAACATATAAATATAAATATCCCTCCACCCCAGCAACAACAAGACACCACCAAATATAACTATAACACCCCAAATATAAATACAACAAAAAACCCTCCCTTGCCCCTATAACATATAAACACACAACACGAATAACAACAATGACTGATAAACTGGAAATGAATGAGAACGTGAGTCCGGTAATAAAGAAACTGTCCTGTATGCAGTTGACTGAACTAGCGGTAAATGCGTTGTTTGATTCTCCCCGGAAAAAATGGAGCAGCCTCACCGTGAATCCTCGGTGTGTGGTGGATGATTAAGTCCGACCCCGGGGTCTCTCGTGATGAGGTCCTTGAAGCAAGTCCGGCAGATGGAAAAACAAACTAGATGGAAATGCGCGAAGTGGAAAATAACAGGTACAGGTGGCTCGTGGTCGTGAATGTGAAAAAAAATCTCCTTCTCTCCTCTCTCGTTCCTTCTCCTCCTGCTGGCTTAAATAGTCCTATGACGGCTGTGATTGATTAATTGTAAACAGGTGTTTTCCAGGTTTGTGGCTGTGGTCTCCTTCCATCATCGGGACGGCATTAACTTATACACATACAAACAGTAAACGGGACAATGAAACGAGACGCACTCAGAACTGACATTTACAACACTATATGGCCCCGCTACATTCCCCCCCTCCAACCTTGGACAAGGGAGGGCCGAAGTACGGCTTGAGATTGGCCACATGGATTGTGTCTATCTTGGAGTCAGTGCCGATACCCCTTTGAAACTGGAAATTAACTGGACCTGTTTGCGATATGATTTTGGCCGAACCTAACCATTTAGGCGCTAGCTTGGCGGAGAACCTTTTGCTGGCATCCGAGAGATGGTGAGCTCTAATCCAGACCAAATCACCCGGCTGAAAGTGCGCTTCCTTACGCCAGGCATTATACAACTTGGCATGTCTGGATGTCGAACTCACCAACCTCTGTTGGATTCTCCGCCGTAATTCCTCCATTTTAAATAAGTTATTGTAACTGGTGGTTTCTGGACTAGGGGCTCTGGGAAGGAGTCGGTGAAGCGGGCCCTTTAGCTGTCTGCCCAGCGCAACCAAAGCAGGCGTCTCACCTGTGGCTTCATGCACAGCGGTGTTCAGGGCAAACCGGAGCTCGGGGAGCCATTTATCTCAATCCTGATGGCGTTCACCCACATAGGAGGCGATCATGTTCTTCAGGGTCCGGTTCACTCGCTCTGTCATGTTGGCCTGGGGATGGTAAGCTGTCGTCAGGTTTTTCTTCACTCCCCAGGCTGTATAAAGTTCATCTAATTCAGAGCTCGTGAACTGCGGACCCCGGTCTGAGACGATGTTCTTCGGCACCCCCCAGCGGGTGAAGATTTCGTTCTTCAGGTTGGAGCATATCTTGTTGGTTTTTGCGTCTGTTAATGCAAACAGCTCCACCCACTTTGAAAAATAATCAATCACCACCATCAGGACGGTCTTCCTCGAGCTGGTAACAGGAAATGGCCCCATCAGGTCGACTCCCAAAGTCTCCCCCGGTCCATCCGTGACTGTCGATTGTAGAAATCCTGCCGGTTTACCAGGTGGGTTTTTGAGCTGCTGGCAGGTGATGCACTTCTTCACGTGGTGGCAAACGTCTTTCCGGACAGACGGCCACCATGCGACCCCCAGGATCTTTAATAAAGTTTTTGTCCTTCCAAGGTGACCACCTAAAGGACTGTCATGATAGTAGTTTAGAAAGTCGGGGATGAGCCCTTCCGGGACCACTAGTTGGTGTTGCAGACCCCCAAGGGAGGATGGAGTGGTTCTGTACAGAACCCCCTGGAGGTCCACGAAGTGTACCCGGTCGGTACACTGCTGTTCCAGTCCCTCCCTGATGCTCTGGCAGAATGGACTGGTGGCTTGTGTTTGAGCCAGGTCTTCAAGGCTTCTTGGCAGAGGGAGGATCATTTTCTTTGCCTCTGCCAAACACACCATCCCCGGTGGCTCTGACACCCTGGACAGAGCATCAGGCACGATATTGTCACAGCCCTTCCGATAGGTCACCTTGAAAGTAAAGTTCTGGAGGCGTAGTACCCACCTGGTTAGACGGGAGGAGGTCTTCGGGTGATTAAATACCCAGGTCAGAGCGTGATGGTCGGTGTACACTTCAAATTCAACCCCCTCCAGATAGTGTCTCCATTTTTCCACAGCCCACACGACAGTCAAACACTCTTTTTCAGCTGTCGAATAATTGAGCTCAGCGCCGTGCAAGGCTCGAGAGGCGTAAGCGATGACGTGTTCAGCCTGGTGGATTTTCTGAGTGAGCACGGCGCCAAGCCCCAGGTTGCTGGCATCTGTTTGTACCTGGAAAGTGAGCTGCGGATCTGGCTGGGCCAGAACGGGCAGCTCTTGAAGGTGGCTCTTTAGTTGCTCGACCGCGTCCTGGCACTCTGTTGTCCACTCCCACGGGACATCTTTTTTTCTTAGGTTGTTCAAGGGAGCCGCTATATCAGCCATCCTGGGAATGAACTTATGATACCACCCCACTAACCCAAGGAAACGTTGTAAAGATTTCAAATCCGTGGGCGTGGGGTAGTCTCGGATGGCTAAGGTCTTCTTGGGGTCTACAGCGACCCCCTCAGATGAAAGAATGTGCCCGAGGAAGCATATGTGGGGTTGAATGAAGGTACACTTCTTCGTGTTCAGCGTAAGGTGCGCTTGATGTAATCGTTGGAAGATGGTGTCCAGGTCCTGGAGATGTTGTTTAATAGAAGGGGAGTAAATAATGACGTCGTCGATGTATACAAAGCAGATCTTGCCTATCAACCCCTCAGGACTTGTTCCATGAGCCACTGGAAGGTGGCCCCAGCATTTTTGAGCCCAAAAGGCATGACTTTGAACTGGAACAAGCCTTCAGGGGTGATGACTGCCGTCTTCTTCTTACTCCCCTCGTCCATCGGCACCTGCCAATAGCCACTGCGGAGGTCTAGTGTGCTGAAAACTGCAGCTCCATGCAGTGACTCCAAAATCTCATGAACCAGGGGCATGGGATATGCGTCCAGGCTCGTCTTCCCGTTAACCCCCCTGTAGTCCACGCAGAAACGATATGTGTCATCCGTCTTCTTCATGAGGACCACAGGGGACGCCCAGGAGGAGGAAGATGGTTCGATTATTCCCTCGGCGAGCATTTGATCAAGGTGTTCTTTAATTATGCCCTTCTTTAGTGGAGAAACACGGTAGGCTCGGTGCCTTATTGGAACTTTGTCCGAGGTGTGGATCACGTGGGTAACTCCACGGGCAACTCCTAATTTCTCAGTCCACACCCCGGCCCACTTCTTCAGCACCGGCCTCACCTCTTCGGGCTGTTCCTCCACAGGGGCTGCCGCCGAGGTGCTTACGTCACTCCTCACTGCCGCGTAGAAGCCAATGAATTCGGAGCCCAGATCTTCTTTTGATTTATGTATGAAGTCGCATACCCCTTCCCCTGGCACCGCATACCCCCTGGGACTGAGATGGATGGTCATCCTCATGGTGGTTAAAGAGTCCAGCCCAAGGAGTAATGGGACGGACAGGTGCCGGTCATCCAGGACATACGTGTCCATTTCCCAGGTGGTGGAGAGTACACTGTACCTCAAGGGGACTTTGCCCAGGGCCCTGTGTTCACTCCCATCTGCCAATACAAATCGGACAGACGGGGCAGATGTTAAGTTGTCTGTCGGTCGGCTAATGTTCTTCCACATGCTTGAGCGGATTAAGGTGTGATGGCTCCCTGTATCTACCACCGCATCCACCTGCCACCCCTGCAGCTTCACTGGGACGATCAGGAGGGACGTACTCGTTTGCATGATGGCGAGATCGGCTTCCGACCGGCAAGGTTTGGCTCGCTGGGGTTTTAGGGGCTGGGTTTCTCGTGTACTGGCTTGTACCTTGTTCCAGTACGTTTTTGAGTTTCCCCAGTCCCATTCCACTTGTGAGCCCACCTTCACCAGGTCTTCCACCGACCCCACAACCCCCCTGAGACCCCCAGCTAACCGCGGGTTACAGGCATTAAGGATGCGGCGGACCACCTCTTCTTCAGACATAGCTGGCCGCCACTTCAAACACAAAGCCCGATATTGATAGGCGAAGTCCCGGATGGATTGCGAAGGCAGTTGCACCATGGATCGCAGCTTGTCCTCCAGTTCGGATTCATAATCTTCCGGAAGAAAAGCCGCGAGGAAAGATCGACGAAAGGATCCCCAGTCTTTAATGTTCTTTTTGGTTGTCAGCCACCAGCTCCGCACCGGCCCCGAGAGGGATGCCCCTATCACCCCCATAAGCTCTTCTGGGGTTAAAGGGTTAACAGCCAGATACGCCTCCCCTTCTTCCACAAAGTTGAGGACATCATCGATGTTATAAGGAGCCCCCAACATGGGAAAGGAAAGGCGCACTCCAGGAACAGAGGGCCGATTGATGTATTCACCCCCCCCCCCACGAGACCCGTACGGCGTTGAATGACAGGGTGACTGACGTAACGTCTGGAGACTCCTTCGGACCTCCCCCTGAAGAGTTTCTTGCCAGCGTTGATCCCGCCTCTGGAGGCACAACACGATTTCCCGCCCCAGGAGTTGAACTTGCTCATTGAGGTATTCTTTTATTTCCTCCTGGGAGCTGCTGATGCGAGCCCGCAAGGCATCTTCGCGCCCGAGCGCACTTTCAGCAACCTTGCGGACTTTCTCATCCAGCCGGGTTAGTTCTTGTGCCAGATCTTCCCATGGAGGTGAGACATCCTCCAGGCATTCCTCCTCAGGTCCATGGTGATCTTCGAGGTACAGCGACTGCAACGAATCCACCACCTCCTGCACCGCTGGACACGCTCTGACCGTGACGTGCCGCGCCCCGGCTACTCCATCATCACACCGTGGCGAAGCAATGGTGTCGTCCTGCTCGGCACGCACTATAGACATGTTAATTGGGGAAAATGTTTAAAGGCAGACAGCGATAGATATTTATTAAGATTCCTCAGAGAGGGCACCACTTTATGTAACGGCCGACCCCTTTACCCAGCCGGCAGCTACACTTCCAAGACCTGTGGCCTGGATAATCGACTGAGAAATAATCTAACTATCAAGCCGTACTTCTAACCAATTAAACTTTTCCCCCACAATCGACGGTGAAAAGATAAGTACAAAAACAGGATGTAAAATTTAAACGGATTATATGTATTAAGTGAAACAAGACATGCAAAAAATAGAAACATATAAATATAAATATCCCTCCACCCCAGCAACAACAAGACACCACCAAATATAACTATAACACCCCAAATATAAATACAACAAAAAACCCTCCCTTGCCCCTATAACATATAAACACACAACACGAATAACAACAATGACTGATAAACTGGAAATGAATGAGAACGTGAGTCCGGTAATAAAGAAACTGTCCTGTATGCGGTTGACTGAACTAGCGGTAAATGCGTTGTTTGGTTCTCCCCGGAAAAAATGGAGCAGCCTCACCGTGAATCCTCGGTGTGTGGTGGATGATTAAGTCCGACCCCGGGGTCTCTCGTGATGAGGTCCTTGAAGCAAGTCGGCAGATGGAAAAACAAACTAGATGGAAATGCGCGAAGTGGAAAATAACAGGTACGGGTGGCTCGTGGTCGTGAATGTGAAAAAAAATCTCCTTCTCTCCTCTCTTCTTCCTTCTCCTCCTGCTGGCTTAAATAGTCATGTGATGGCTGTGATTGATTAATTGTAAACAGGTGTTTTCCAGCTTTGTGGCTGTGGTCTCCTTCCATCATCCATCCCCCTTTTCCGGGACGGCATTAACTGATACACATACAAACAGTAAACGGGACAATGAAACGAGACGCACTCAGAACTGACATTCACAACACTATGTGGCCCCGCTACAAGCTTGCCACCCATCCATCCATTTTTCAACCCGCTGAATCCAAACACAGGGTCACGGGGGTCTGCTGGAGCCAATTCCAGCCAACACAGGGCACAAGGCAGGAACCAATCCCGGGCAGGGTGCCAACCCACTGTAGGACACACACAAACACACCCACACACCAAGCACACACTAGGGCCAATTTAGAATCACCAATCCACCTAACCTGCATGTCTTTGGACTGTGGGAGGAAACCGGAGCGCCTGGAGGAAACCCACACAGACACGGGGAGAACATGCAAACTCCACGCAGGGAGAACCCAGGAAGCGAACCCGGGTCTCCTAACTGCGAGGCAGCAGCGCTACCACTGCACCACCGTGCCGCCCTGCTTGCCACTTATATTCTTATTCAAATTATTTATATATACTGAAATAGCACCAGCTCTAGCACTGATACCTGTGAAACACCACTCTCAACATCAGCCAATTCTGATAGGATTCCTCACACCATAACCCTCTACTTCCTGTGTCTGAGACCATTCTGCACCCATCTACACAACAAACTCTGAACTCCCACTTCTTTTAGTTTGATGCCTCATGTGGCACCTTATCAAATGCTTTCTGAAAGTACAGGTAAATAATATTGTATGCACCACTTTGATCATATCCTTTTGTTGCTTTCTCATAAAATTCCATCAGATAAGACATGACCTCCCTCTTCTGAACCCATGCTGACTGTTCAGTAAAATTCCTGTTTTTGCCATGTATTCCTCAATCTTATTCTAGTAATTCCTTCCATTAATTTTCCTGTGATGCACGTTAAGCTTATTGGCCCATAGTTGCTCAGATCTGCCCAGTCACACTTAATATACAATAGGATAATATTTGCAATTTTCCACTTCGTTGGAATGTCCCCAGTGCACAGTAACTTCCTAAAAAATATGCATCAAGGGTTTTTATATGTACTCAGTTTCCTCCTTGAAAGCTCAAGGGTAAATATTAACTAGTCTAAATTGTCTGATTTAAGCCTATTTAATCTGAACAGTACTTCTCCTTCTACAATTTCCAAATCACTCAGTACCAATTTAGTAGTCCCTGTTACTGGCAGGAAGTTATTCACTTCCTCACATGTGAAGACCTTAGAAAAATGCTTAGTTTAGAGGTTTTGCTGTTTCTTTGTCTCCATTTTTTAAATTCCACTTTACTATTCCTGATGCACTTCACTTCCTCCTCGACTGTTCTTGTACTACTAAATACTGAAAGAGCATCTTTGGGTCATCTTTCACCTTATCTTCTATATTCCTCTCCAACTGCCTTTTAGCTTCCCTAATAACTTTCGTAATGGTTGCCCACATATTTTCATACACCCTACAATTCACATGTATTCACATTCACATAAATAGATATACATAATCTGATCTGCTTCTTGCAACTGAGAGGATGTGGCAGATATCTGCCAGCTGGCCAACCAACCACACACATTACCTGGTAGGTAACCACCCAAATATTAGATTTTGATCAGACCTATGCATGTAATACTCTGATCTACACCCTGTCAAATAAGTAAACCAACCACCATGGCTCAATGTCTGAGGCTTTGCCTCAGGTGCTGACATCCAAGGTTCAATACCCACAAGGAGAAGCAAAAGTGCACCCGCCTAATGAGCCCCACAGGCACAAACTCCACAAAGAGCCATAGCAAGGTTTGGAGCAACCACCTGTATATTTTATCTCTTGGCTGCAAATTCTAAGTAAATGATATCACTGATGTGCACAAAACCGAGTCCAAAACAGAACTGAGGGAATAGGGAAATGATGGAGGCTTTTTAGGGGGAAGACAGGAAGTGAGGTCAAAGGGGTCGGGCTCATAAGGGTCTACAGCCATAGGCTCAAGCCCAGACGTGACATCACAGGGGCCAGAGCCAACAAGGTCTTCTTCCAAAGACTCGGACCTGGAAGTGACATCAAGAGGGCCAAGTGGAATCTCCTGTGAATGGTCTGCAGGAAAGGGAGAAAAAGAGTCAGTGCACTCTGCCACATCCCGGTCTGATTCAGAATTGGCTTTACTCAAGCCCTTTAGCTGCCTCTCAAGCGCATGTGTGTGACATTATATATACAAAGACAAAGTTAAATGAACAAAAAATATAAACTCAAAGGCACATCTTAGTGCCAGTCTCTGCTCCAGGATTTCTCATTAATTGACAAAGTCTCTTGTCAACTTGGAGCTCCATCTAGTGGCTTTCTCTAGCCTGAAAAGACACTTCTTCCCGAGACACCTGGCTTTTAAGGGGCAGAGTTAGGTGCTCTTACTGGGTGGTTAATTGGCACTGAAATGTGTATGAAGGAAGAAGATTACCTTTGTTTACCAGTGTGTTTCTTCATGCCAGTCCCAAGCTCGGATAAATGGGGAGGGTTACGTCAGGAAGGGCATCCGGTATAAAATTTTGCCAAATCAATATGCGGACAACAATACAAACTTCCATACCGGATCGGTCGAGCCCTGGGTTAACAACGACCGCCACCAGTACTGTTAGTCAACAGGGTGCTGGCGGAAATTGGGCTACTGTTGGCCGAAGAAGAAGAAGGAGAAGAAGAGGGGGGAGACGTGTCCAGAGGCAGGAGGAGAGGAGGAAGGTAAAGAGAGTGGAACTGAGGGTAGGAACTTTGAATGTTGGCAGTATGACTGGTTAGGGGAGAGAGTTAGCAGATATGATGGAGACACATAAGGTTGATATATTGTGCATGCAAGAGACTAAATGGAAAGGGAGTAAGGCCAGGTGGATCGGAGGTGGATTCAAATTGTTCTATCATGGTGTGGATAGGAGGAGAAAGAGTAGGGGTTATTCTGAAGGAACAGTATATCAAGAGTGTTCAGGAGGTGAAAAGAGTGTCAGACAGAGTAATGTTTATGAAGCTGGAAATTGGAGGTGTGATGATGAATGTTGTTAGTGCATATGCCCCTCAAGTTGGGTGTGCAATGGATGAGAAAGAAGATTTTTGGAGTGAGTTGGATGAAGTGATGAACAGTATACCCAAGGGACAGAAAGTGGTGATTGGAGCGGATTTCAATGGACATGTTGATGAAGGGAACAGAGGAGACAAGGAGGTGATGGGTAGATATGGTGTCGAGAAGAGGAATGAAGAAGGTCAGAGGATAGTGGATTTTGCCAAAAGGATGGACATGGCTGTAGTGAATATGTATTTTAAGAAGAGGGAGGAACATAGGGTGACATACAAGAGTGGAGGAAGATGCACACAGGTAGGTTACATCCTATGCAGAAAAGTCAATCTGAAGGAGATTGAAGACGGCAAAGTAGTGGCAGGTGAAAGTGTAGTTAAGCAACATAGGATGGTGGTCTGTTGGATGATGTTGGAGATCAAGAAGAGGAAGAGAGTGAGGGCAGAGCCAAGGATCAAATGGTGTAAGTTGAAAAAGGAAGACTGCAAGGTTGAGTTTAGGGAGAAGGTGAGACAGACACTGGGTGGTAGTGAAGAATTACCAGACAGTTGGGAAACTACAACAGATGTAGTAAGGGTGACAGCAAGAAGGGTGCTTGGCGTGACATCTGGACAGAGGAAGGAGGAAAAGGAAACCTGGTGGTGGAATGGGGAAGTACAGAAGAGTATACAGAGGAAGAGGATGGCAAAGAAGAAGTGGGATAGTCAGAGAGATGCAGAAAGTAGACAAGAGTACAAGGAGATAAGGCGCAAGGTGAAGAGAGAGGTGGTGAAGGCTAAAGAAAAGGCATATAATGAGTTATATGAGACGATGGGCACTGAAGAGGGAGAAAAGGACCTGTACCGATTGGCTAGACAGAGGGACCGAGCTGGGAAAGATGTGCAGCAGGTTAGGGTAATAAAGGATAAAGATGGAGACGTACTCACATCCGAGGAGAGTGTGTTGAGCAGATGGAAAAGAGTACTTTGAGAGGCTTATGAATGAAGAGAGCAAGAGAGAGAAGAGGTTGGATGATGTGGAGGTAGTGAATCAGGAAGTGCAACGGATTAATAAGGAGGAAGTAAGAACAGCTATGAAGAGGATGAAGAATGGAAAAGCCTTTGGTCCAGATGACATACCTGTGGAAGCATGGAGGTGTTTAGGAGAGATGGCAGTGGAGTTTTTAACCAGATTGTTTAATGGAATCTTGGAAAGTGAGAGGATGCCTGAGGAGTGGAGAAGAAGTGTACTAGTGCTGATATTTAAGAATAAGGGGGATGTGTAGAACTGTAGTAACTACAGGGGGATTGCGTCTTTGTGGGCCTGGAGAAAGCATATGACAGGGTGCCTCGAGAGGAGTTATGGTATTGTATGAGGAATTCAGGAGTGGCAGAGAAGTACATAAGAGTTGTACAGGATATGTACGAGGGAAGTGTGACAGTGGAGTGACGGATGCATTCAAGATGGAGGTGGGATTACATCAGGGATCGGCTTTGAGCCCTTTCTTATTTGCAATGGTGATGGACAGGTTGACAGACAAGATTAGACAGGAGTCCCCGTGGACTATGATGTTTGCTGATGACACTGTGATCTGTAGCGATAGTAGGGAGCAGGTTGAGGAGACCCTGGAGAGGTGGAGATATGCTCTAGGGCGGAGAGGAATGAAGGTCAGTAGGAATAAGACAGAATACATGTGTGTAAATGAGAGGGAGGTCAGTGGAATGGTGAGGATGCAAGGAGTAGAGTTGGTGAAGGTGGATGAGTTTAAACACTTGGGATCAACAGTACAGAGTAATGGGGATTGTGGAAGAGAGGTGAAAAAGAGAGTGCAGGGTGGAATGGGTGGAGAAGAGTGTCAGGAGTGATTTGTGACAGACGAATATTAGCAAGAGTGAAAGGGAAGGTCTACAGGTCGGTAGTGAGACCAGCTATGTTATATGGGTTGGAGAAGGTGGCACTGACCAGAAAGCAGGAGACAGAGCTGGAGGTAGCAGAGTTAAAGATGCTAAGATTTGCACTGGGTGTGACGAGGATGGATAGGATTAGAAATGAGTACATTAGAGGGTCAGCTCAAGTTACACGGTTGGGAGACAAAGTCAGTGAGGCGAGATTGTGTTGGTTTGGATATGTGCAGAGGAGAGATGCTGAGTATATTGGGAGAAGGATGCTAAGGATAGAGCTACCAGGCAAGAGAAAAAGAGGAAGGCCTAAGAGAAGGTTTATGGATGTGGTGAGAGAGGACATGCAGGTGAAGGGTGTAACAGAACAAGATGCAGAGGACAGAAAGATATGGAAGAAGATGATCCGCTGTAGCAACCCTTAACGGGAGCAGCCGAAAGAAGAAGTGTGTGCATTTTTTTCTTCAAAGTTTAATTTTTGAGTACACCAAAAATATATTAAATATTCACTATATTTGTCTTGTGTCCTGTTCCATTTATTTTAGATAGGGTGTCATTGCTGAATAAATGTGTAAAAAGCCTGCATGACATTAGGCAGAGTAATGTTTGTTTCATCATTAGTGGCATGTCTGCATAAAGCTTGGCTGCAGTCCGAACCTGGTTATGCATTCCACAAATTATATAGAGTGTCAACTACAGTAACATAAGGCTGAATGGAGGGTTTGAAATTTTACATTTCATTTAAATATTAAGTGGGTGTCTAAAATAAAATGAAATATGTTGTCTTTAAATTGTAAGGCATGTGACATGATAACAAAGACCAAGCATGCATGAAAATCTGACTGATATATAAGTGACATGTGCTTAATATAGATGGTTTTCCACACCCAATGCCCTCTTTACTCAAGCTAAAAACAATTATCTTAAGTTTTTCATTACTGTATACTCTTCTTGTCTTTTGCATGAGAAAATAACTCCAGTCACGTATTGATTTATTTCCAGATACCTTACAGCTTTGCATCTTTTGTATTTTACCTTGAGTCTATTTTAAATTTTCTGCTCCCTGACCATTGAGTTCATTGCTCATTTGGTGCACAGAAAAAGCCATAAGTCGGAGGTGACACTGAATACCTAATTGGAAGTATTGACCTGATATGACTATCAATGAATAGTATCAGTGAGTCCCTACCAGTATCTGCCTGTCTTGCATTCATCTTACCATCAATCCTGATTGCCAGTCATTGGTCCTGAAAAGCCTGCCCACAACATAATGTTGCTGCCATCACATTTTATAATGGTATGGGTATTATTTGACTAATATGATGTATTAGATTTACACCAAACACCACTTAGTGTGTTCCAGTTTAGTCTAATCAAACAACAAGATCTTTTTAGTATCTATTACAAATTCTTTATGGGCAAAGATGCATTATTTTTTTCTCACCCAAGGCTTCTTCCTTTCTTCCTGGATACTTTTCCTTAACTTCCTTTTTTGTACAATGCCTTAGAGATTATTGTGCTGTGAACATTCCCTGTAATCGTAATCTACTCATGCAGAGTAACAATTAGAGTCACAGCAGCTTCCCTGACAAATGTCATTTTGTTCAGCAAATATGTTTAGAAGAGTGGCAAGACCAATACATTGCACCTCACTAAGGTTTCAGGTAAGAGATGGTTTTGTAATCTTATTCAGATCTGTTTCTCTCAATAAATATATCCCTGACTTGTGTAGAATCTTCTTTTTTCCTTATTTTGGTTTGCTTTGTTTTATGATCTGTTCTGTATTGTTGGACCTCAGTGAGAGTGGGGGTTTATACCCTCATATAGTAACCGAGAACAGGAAATTCAACAATATCTTGCACAGGTGTGTGATTGTTGATTGTTGTTTTTTTCTTAATTAACTTCAATTAAAAATTTGATCGCAAAAATAAAAAAATCTTGGAGGAGAACCTTATAAAAGGTAATGATTTACTTGGCAGACACAGGCTATTACTCTCATCTTAAGTAAATCAGCCAGAAATACACATAATATGCTTTCTGTCTTCTGTCTTTACTATAAGTATGAGGTTACTTGCTGTCTTACTACTGGGGTTTCACAGTGCGATCCCCTTTTACTAACATGCAGTTCTGAAGGTTAGAGTTGCTTTCATATATTGTTATATATCACTATCCTGTGGCAAAGCTGGATTAAATGCAGCACCATTTCCCAAATCCATTATAGATTTGTACTATAATCAGGGGTGCACATAACTGGTACGCTGGTGTGCATGCGCGACAAAAACTGTAAATGTGTAACATCATCTGTGACCCTACGGTGCCGGCGCATACCTGATGGTCAGAGAGGGCATCGACACCTCATGTTGCTAATATACGTTGTTTTCTTTTTGGTTTTGATTATCTTGTGTTGCCAATATGTCTAAAAAACAACAGACATTAAGCAGCTACTTTGGCGTTTCACCACCTGCAAAGAAACTACAAGCCGAGCCAGAGCAGAAAAAAAGAGTTTTTTCTGAAAAGTGGCTCCAAGATGTGCCGTGGCTTGAAGCTAATGATGAGCGCACTGAAATGAAGTGTAAGTTGTGCTGCTCACATCCACATATCGCAGACAAAACAAGTGCCTTTTACACAGGCTCAAAGAATTTCAGTCATCCATTATTTGACAAACATGAAAAGAGCAAGGAGCACATGAATGTAGTACAAGCTACAGTATCTATATATATATAATTCACTAAGCCGGAAAACAAGTAGCCACCCATGGAAAGCACGCCGGAAGGGGCGTGGATTCACTAAGCCGCCGACAAGTAAGCCGCCAATGGCGCACGCAGGAAGGAACCACGCTCACCAACTCTAAGACCATTGGATTAGATAGATAGATAGATAGATACTTTATTAATCCCAATGGGAAATTCACATTCTTCAGCAGCAGCATACTGATACAGTAAATAATATTAAATTAAAGAATGATAATAATACAGGTGAAAAAAAAAAAAAAAACAGACAATAACTTTGTATAATGTTAAATGTTAACGTTTACCCCCCCTGGTGGAATTAAAGAGTCGCATAGTTTGGGGGAGGAACGATCTCCTCAGTCTGTCAGTGGAGCAGGACAGTGACAGCAGTCTGTCGCTGAAGCTGCTCTTCTGTCTGGAGATGACATTATTTAGTGGATGCAGTGGATTCTCCATAATTGATAGGAGCCTGCTGAGCGCCCTTCGCTCTGCCACAGATGTTAAACTGTCCAGCTCCATGCCAACAATAGAGCCTGCCTTCCTCACCAGTTTGTCCAGGCGTGAGGCGTCTTTCCTCTTAATGCTGCCTCCCCAGCACACCACTGCGTAGAAGAGGGCGCTCGCCACAACTGTTTGATAGAACATCTGCAGCATCTTATTGCAGATGTTGAAGGAAGCCAGCCTTCTAAGGAAGTATAACCGGCTTTGTCCTTTCTTGCACAGCGCATCAGTATTGGCAGTCCAGTCTAATTTATCATCCAGCTGCACTCCCAGATATTTATAGGTCTGCACCATCTGCACACAGTCACCTTTGATGATCACTGGGTCTATGAGGGGTCTGGGCCTCCTAAAATCCACCACCAGCTCCTTGGTTTTGCTGGTGTTCAGGTGTAGGTGGTTTGAGTCGGACCATTTAACAAAGTCATTGATTAGGTCCCTATACTCCTCCTCCAGCCCGTTCCTGATACAGCCCACGATAGCAGTGTCATCAGCGAACTTTTGCACATGGCAGGACTCCGAGTTGTATTGGAAGTCCGATGTATATAGGCTGAACAGGACCGGAGAAAGTACAGTCCCTTGTGGCGCTCCTGTGTTGCTGACCACAATGTCAGACGTGCAGTTCCCAAGACGCACATACTGAGGTCTGTCTTTAAGATAGTCCACAATCCATGCCACTAGGTATGAATCTAATCCCATCTCTGTCAGCTTGTCCCTAAGGAGCAGAGGTTGGATTGTGTTGAAGGCGCTAGAGAAGTCTAGAAACATAATTCTTACAGCACCACTGCCTCTGTCCAAATGGGAGAGACACAACAACTCGCAGAGCCACGCCCACCAGCTCGGACGCGTCGACTGGGAAAAAACGCCGACATTTATCTTCATCTGGGCTACAGTACATATGCACCTCTGAGCCACGCTGACGTTTCGCTTACGACGCACGACTGCGTGCACCATAGCAAACTGTTTTACACGCTACATGCAGCAATTCGTTTCCGTGACAAACATGCATCTTCTTAGATGGTCCTGCAGGAACAGGGAAAACGTTTCCCGCCCACCAATGCAGGACCATGTAAAAAGAAGCATGTTTGTCGCGGATGTGAATTGCTGAATGCAGCGTCTAAAACAGTTAATAGGCTGCAACAAAATTATGAAAGTACGGGCGCATTTTTTCACACAAGCTGTGTGTGGGTGGGTTGGTGTTAGTTAGTTAATTAGTTCCTCGAAGGATTTCAACATTTAATATGCACAAGCGGTAATACTACAAAAGCAGCCCAAACCAGAAAAGACGACTGTCAAAAAATGGCGGACAAATTAAACGCGTGTGCATTGTACTTACTAAAAGCAGCGTTACGGATTTTGCAAATGTTTATTTTTTTCCCTCTGCTTAAAAACATTTAAAAAGCGTTGTGATTATGCAACGTATACTACGCCGCGGCTTGGTATGCAGCATTTATAACAGTTTGTCGCGGATAATTTGCCTTTTACTATATAAACGCGTGTGCATTGTACTTACTGAAAGCAGCGTTACGGATTTTGCAAATGTTCATCATATATAATCCACCAAGTCGTCCGACCGTGCGGGCGCATTTTTTCACACAAGCTGTGTGGGTGGGTTGGTGTTAGTTAGTTAATTAGTTCCTCGAAGGATTTCAACATTTAATCATGATCATATATAATCCACCAAGTCGTCCGACCGTGTGATACAAACAACAGAGCACCGCCCAAGAACTCGAACCGCTAGAGAGACACGCCCACCAACTCTAAGAGCACCAATTCTATACGCCTGCCCGCCTGACTGTTACCAGCGTTCACCGCAATGTGCTGGAGTGTAAAACCATCACAACTATGATAGTTGTATCATCAGTTGAACTATCAGACGCTGTCTATATCTAAGAAGATATATAGATACTCATTATATAGATATATATATACTGTATTATATAGATACTCATTCATCCGGCACGCGTCCACCCACGCTCTCAAGGCATTCACAGTGCCTGCTCATATGCTCGAACACAACAACTCGCCACACACAAATCTTGCTTTATTTGACTCAACACGGGAAACCTCACCCTGCCCGGACACGGAGAGGACTGACAGATTGATAGCTCTTTCTGGAATTGTTCCCCACGAACGAGGAATACCCACTGAGTGCAGGTTATACGCTCCCTCTGAATACGTCCCTGCCCTGTGTACGCTCACAACAACTCGCCACACACAAATCTTGCTTTATTTGACTCAACACGGGAAACCTCACCCTGCCCTGACACAGAGAGGATTGACAGATTGATAGCTCTTTCTCGAATTGTTCCCCACGAACGAGGAATACCCACTGAGTGCAGGTTATACTCTCCCTCTGAATACGTCCCTGCCCTGTGTACGCCCTCCTACTACTGTGGTCGGGTGACTTGGTGGATTATATATAGAAAAGCAGCCGAAACCGCAAAGAACAATGAAAGGACAACGTGGCTCAGATGTGCACAGACGACAGCGACTCAGGTGAGGAGTTGGGGGCAGCAAGTTTTTGATAGGCTACAACAAAATGATGAAAGAACCGGCGCATTTTTTTCACACAAGCTGGGTGGGTGGGTCTTAGTTAATTAGTTACTCAAAGGATTTCAAGATTTAATATGCACAAGCGGTAACACTGCAAAATAAGCCCAAACCTGAAAAGACGGCTGGCAAATTAAACGCGTGTGCATTGTATTTACTGAACGCACCGTTACGGATTTTCCTAATGTTCACTTTTTTCATTCAAAGCATTATCCACACAGGGAGGAACCAGGAAGCGAACCCCAAATCTTCCACAGTCTCCTTACTGTTAACCAGAAACACTACCACTGCGCTACAAGGCATAAAATGCAGTTAAAGAATGCACCGGACTCAATTTTATTTTCACTTCTGTTTGGACAACTGTGTCGTTCAGGAAGTGTTCACCCATCAATACATAATTATGCGGCGTATGCTATGCTGCAGGTTGGCTAGTTTCTAATAAACAAGCTAGTGAGGAAGAAATTTCCACTCGCCCGCTAGCTAGATGGCGAACAAAGGTAAATGACAGCGGCAAGCTCTGTGTTATATTTTTCTCCTTGCCTTTCATAAAGCTAAACACACTCGTCCCCTATCTTCCTGTGCTGAAGATATTCCTTTACTGGACCGGCTAGGAGTAAATGTCGGAACTGCGTATCATTCACGTGAGGCGGCCACACGGATAATGCAGACCATTGCGTGCACTATCAGCGCGGAGTTGAAAGCAAAGTTGGAGTCGGCTGAATTTTGGCGACTGATTTTTGATGGATCGGAAGACATCATTAAAACCGAGCAGGAGATCGTTTTCATTGTGTCTTTGTCCAACATCGGGCAGATTACCACGGAGTTCCTTGGCCTAATCGAACTGGGTTCTGACCGATCTGCGCAGGCTGTAACAGACGGACTCGTTAAACTTTTCCAGGAAGCAGGCTTGGACAACTGGAAGAGAAAGTTGGTTGCCGTGTGCACAGATGGGGCTGCTGTTAACATCGGTATATACAACTGCATAGTTCCGAAACTACGGCAACTGGCTGCAGTAGGAGATTCCCTTGTGCACATTCTGTGCACCGCACACACACTAGAAAATTTGTGGAAAATCAGCTGATCGCAATGTTCCATACTGTGAGACCTTTAATCGCTCCGTGGTCAAGCTGCTGCAGTTTTATTTACAAAAAGGTGGAGCAAAACATACGGCTGTGCTTAAGAAGTTGTGTGAAGAGAACAGGATCTCCTTTGTGAAATTGGGTAAATTTCATATTATCAGATGGTCTGCATGGAGGCATGACACACTGCTAAAAATATCAACATTATTGCCAGCCATTAAAATGTAACTGGCCACAAGTGATAACAGTGACTTGCAGCATATCTGCACAGACCAATTTCAGTGTTTTCTGGGCAATGTGCTTGACATTGGCAAGATTTTGAAGACCACATCCTTTGTGTTTCAGAAGGAAAGACTGAGCATTTGAGAATGTAAGGATGAGCTCATGGTGGCCATAGGTCAGTTTACACTTTTGCTTGATGCTGAAGACCACTACAGAGCATATACTATTTCTAATGCTGATGCTGACTGGGACAAGATAAACTTACTCAGGGGGTTAATTGAGGAGTTTGGAATCAGATATGATTCACTGAAGTCATGTTATCATTTCTTAGCATTTGATCCTTCAACTTGGCCTCAGGAAATACAAGATTTACATTGTTTTGGCAACACAACAGTTTGTACCATTCTTCAGAATTATGAAGCAACACTGAGTCTTGACAAAGACACAACTGTCACGGAATGGATGCGCTTAATGCAAACAGGGAAATGCTTGGCAATAAATAATACAGATAATAAATACAAGCAATCCAGATCTTTACTCCAACATTGTCAAATTGGTTAAACTGTCTCTTACACTGCCTTTGAGCAGTGCAGCCTGTGAGAGTGGATTCTCAAATCTTAACATAATAAAAAACAAGCACAGATCTTGTCTGTCACATGCTCGCCTCATGGCCCTAATGCACATCCACCAGTCAAAGAAGACCACAGAGGCATTTGACCCAAAACCAGTGGATGGAGACAGCTAAGCGGAGGCTTAACCAAGGAGAGGGAGATGCATCTGCAGCATCATCATCTACCATGCAGGAAGCTGAAATAGAGGACTGTGAGGTAGACAGCGAGGAGGACAATGAGGAAGGTTGCACTTATTAAAACCTTACTCTGTATAGAGTGATCAGGTATTTCTGATTCTTACCTCTTTTTAAGTTGCTACTATATTTTTATTTTATTATTGTTGTTGTTGTATCTGTATTTATGTTTTACCCTAATTCTTTACCTTACTGTTAAATCTGTTATAGAAATTGTTTTATTTCATTTTTTTCAATTTCTTTGGCAAAACTGTATATGATCATGCCAATAAAGCTCTTTGAATTGAATTGCGTACCAAACTCCATCTGATGGTACTCACTTGAGTAACTCACTGAAAAAGTTATGTGCACCCCTGACTATAATGCTTAAAGTCTGGCACTAGAATTTTCCCTTGGAGTAGAGGAACTCAGGCCCTTTGTTTAATAGACACACCATAGGTGGCAGGGGTTTCCTTGAGAGCAGAATCAGACTCGGGCTGAGTTGATATAGAGAGAGCAGGGACCTAGTTCTGATGCTGGGTTAGGAAGGACAGGACAGGCAACAAAGAAATGTTGGGACACCCACCGGTTATCCCAATTAATTTAAGGACTTCTGACACAAATAGTGCTTTAACTAAGGACATAAATGGCCACTCTGGCTCAAAACAACAAAATAAGAATTATGGCTTCTCTGTAATAATAACATGCCATTCCTTTGGGATCTCCATCCAGCTGTTTGCTCTCTGAGAGAAAGACACTTTCATCCAGCCAGCTGGGTTTTTTTTGGCATGGGTCCCTGAGGGGGTGGCTAAGTGCCCTCTTTGGGTGGTTTCTCAGAACTGTGGGAGAGAAGAAGGAGAAGAGAACGTTAATGGCAGCACCCCCTTTTGCCCCAGCAGGTAATTACATACCTCGATCAAGCCTGTGAGGAGAACTCTGACACACATATGTGACACATATCATCTGCATATGCAAAATGAGGTCTTAACACTACCAAAATCACTTTTCACTTGTCCCAGGTCATAAAGATTTTTTTTTTTTACTGCTATTATTGATTCACTGCCACAACTACATTTCTCTCTTCTCTCAAACAAGGCAAGTTCTCTGGGTTGAATTCCTCTTCCACTTGTAATATCTGACACACTTTAAGAGCATTGGATACACCCATCACTTACTTTATTGTCATTATTACTGGTTTTAGGGTTTACCCAAGATATCCAGTTTCCCTACTCTCCATGGTCCTGGACATTCTCTAATGTTAAACCCATTCTTTTCATGTTATCTGCCACCACTTCCAATCTTGTGTTCCTCAGCCATCCTCTGGGCCACATACCTTTCCCCTTCTATTACAGTATGCCTCTTCTCACAGTCATCCCTTGCCTTTTACTCCACATGCTTGAACCACCTGAGTCTGTATCTTCTTAGAACAACACCTATCACTTTCACATGACTTTCTCTCAACTCAGAATTAATCTTTTTCTCATTCCATGTCACACCTCACATCCATCAGGTCATTCTCATCTCCATTCTTTCCAACTTTACTTCATGTTTCATATTCCACATTTTACTTCCATTCGGCATACTACTCTTCACATTTCTATTCAACATACTACTTTTCATACAGCTTTCAAAACCCATTCTTTTCAATCTCAGAAAGACTTGTTCAGAATGAGGAACTCTCCCATTTCTTCTATGCATCCCTCACTCTTGTTATATGTGCTATTCCTGCACCTCTCTCAGCACTTAGCATGTTTTCTTCTTCCTCCAAAACAGCCCCATTTCTGATATCTCAATTTTTACCTACTATAACAGAATCCTGCACCCCTTTTGCAGGCTTTGCGCAAAGATTACAGTTGCTGCCTGCACACTAATTTTTCATAATTCCCTCTTTTATGTTAACCTCACAAACACCTCTAGTACACAAACCACATGGCCATGCACTTACCTCTTTTATTCCACCTGCTCCTTCTTCTTCAATCATTACCTTGATCTCTTTTTCATTTACCTTTCAGAATCTCCTCTTTCAATTCCACTTTGCTTTTCTATCAGTAAGAGCTCCTTGTACGCCAGTCCTCAAGACACCTCTCTCGTCACCATTGTCTCCACTATTGGGAAAAGCAACAGACTGAGAATTGACCCCTAGTGCAGACTCACAATCAACTCCAAACTTTTATTATCCCAATTTACTGCTACAACCACCAATACATACTTATACATACCAATTGCATTCATGCCTTCTCATACATCACCACTGACAATAACCATTCATCCACACCTAACTTTCTCAATGCATTCTTCACAGCACACTATCACCCTTCACCTGATGTTTTTCCTGAATTTGTATACAGCAAAGATTACATCCATTTCTCCCTTCCCATAGGTGAAACCTAATTATGTTTTGCTAACCTACACTTATTCCTTGATTCTTTTCTCTAGTGCTGTCTCAACTTAATTCATTACCTCCAAAAGGTTGATCACTTAAAATGACCTGAACTGCTAACAGGAATGAGTACACTTGTTTTCTAGTTTTTAGGAAAATTCCTTTAACAAGCAATCATGTTGCACAGGTCTGTTAACTGTTCAACTCATGGACCCTCCGCTGCCTTCAACATATTCAACAACATTCCACTTATGCTTGCTGCTTTTCTTATTTTCATCTTTTTCATTTTACACTTCCTCTTCGGAAAAGTTACAGCTATGTCATTCTGTTTTATCAGAAAAAAACATAAGTAAAGTAAAAGTAATGTAAAGTGTTACCCAATCCTGTTACATAATAATGTGGTTCAATAGAAAAGGAACTGTTAATAATAATTATGGTACATAATAGTCTTTATTCCACACCTAAATTGGTTATTTTCTTGCTTTATTAATAACGTAAATTTCCACATCTCTTTAACTAAAGAGATCATTGAAAAATGAATAAAATTAATTGTTATGCATTGATATAGTATAATTAGATTTAATGAAGAAATTGCTTATCTTTTAGTGCATTATATTAATCCACAACTCTAAAAATAAGTGTAGCCCTCCCACCAAAAAAAAAAAACTGGCACGTTACCTATGACATAGGATGAAATTTCACTGGTGGGATCCACATTAAACACCTCCCAATAAATTTTAATAACCAATGGGTCCAATGAAACAATTATTATTTATAATTGTTACACTATTTCAAAGTAAAGATTTGTAAACACTTCACACAATCATGGATAGAAAACAACAAACAAACAAAAAAAAAAACATAAAAAACATTTATTTAAACACACTGCTTATGGGATATTATCACAGTTCAACTTAACTGAATTTGTCTGAGTTACAACACAACAAAGGTTCACACATAGAATTCAACAATAAATATATAGGTATATATATATCTATAAAAAAATCATTGGCGCGCTTAGTTGGAGCTCATATGCAGTACATAACTTCACGTGTACTCACGGTGTCCTTCCAGAACTTTTCCCCGCACTTCTCATTTTCCTCCTTGGTTAAACACAGGAATCTCACAGCTCCGTCTGGGATGATGCAAGCAGCTTCGTCTTAATGCGGGATTTATTTGCGTTCCCCGATTAGTTGTTGCCTCCTGTGATATTTCTGACACTGCTTATTTTCATTTTCTCCTTCTGGGATAAATCATATCAGACGTATTTCGTGCCAGCTGTGCCTCTGTGGCGGTCCTCCAAAAAGTCCTTATCACCGAGCTCTGTATCGCTTAAAAAAAAAACCCCGACTGCGCGGCTGCGTTTTTCTCTTCAACAGGTGAGGCGTCCACCTGCTTGGCGCGTGAGTGCCCTTCCCGCTCTCCTGTGGCGGTGAAAGCCACGCGTGCACTTAGCGTCAAGTAAACACTTCTGAGTTCACTACTATACCCAACTAGGAGGGTGCTACACTCTCCCCCCACCAAAAAAATCGTTGTGTCCTCATAACGAAGGGGAAATACATTAGTCACATTGTATAACACTGGAAACCAAATACTGTATACTATAAGCAACATTTTGGAAAAATTCACAAGTTAAACAAACTGAAAACTATTTTGCAGTTAGCCTGATTTCGTGTTGAGCACTCTTAGCACAGCCCATATCAAATTCATGACAGGAGAAAACATCTTTCCTCTCCAGCAGCTTTTGAGCTAGTCTTTCCTTCCAATCTCTGGGCAGAGAAGAATCACTAAAATCAAAGGAGTCCAAGGTCAACTGATTCTCAGCAGTCATCTCGCCAGGGGAGGAAATATGTGGCACAACCTCTACTGGGAAGATGTGAGCAATTGGCATACCCCACTTCAAAGTAACAGCCTGATTGGACATTTTCCGAACAGTGACTGAGATCCTTCTTGAGTGTTCAACTGGAGTGTTCTGCACTTCTGGCCTCACCAATAATGCCTCAGGAAACCGTGGCTCTTCAGGATGATCCACTAGGAAAGTTTTACTAAATATTTTAGAATCCCCCTAACTCTTGCCGTCTCACCAGGAGACAATATGACAGGCTTTGGGTGCGAAAACCACACTGTACCTTGGCTTAAATCATCAGTCTGGTCAGCTGTTATCCTCATGACCCTTTCAAATGGGTCTTTCATGACGGGATGAACCACTAAAGTGTTCATGAAATCTTTCCCAACCTTTTGCTTGCATGCCTCAATCAGTTTTTTCACCACGGATGTATTTGTTCCTACTAGAATGGATGCTTCACCCTTCATTACTGGATCCGGACACACCAGCACCAGTGCATCAATGGCCTCAGTTACTCCAGTTACAGATCCTGGAAACTCGAGCCTCAAAGACAAACATCCATCATAAGGGTATTGCTGAGAACTTAAACCCCATATCTCCAAATTTCCAATTTCCATTAAAGGTAGATGCTTAAGGTACCTCTCATAAAAGGATCGATAGAGAAGAGTAACTTGAGACCCACTATCAAGTAAAGCTTTAGCATAAATGCCCTCTATCTGTATAGGAAGGATAGCGCTAGGCCCAACTAGCCCTGATGGGAGCACAGCTGTCTTTTTGTTTAGTTCATTGCACTGGGTGGAACGTGTCTTTTCAGGAGCTTCAGCCCATTCCTCTACTGAGCCCCGGGGTAGTTTCCCGTCACCCTTCTCATTTTAATGAGTCGTTGATTCACTTTTCTCAAGTTCTCCTCATTTGCACAGTCCTGTTTAAAGTGGCCATCCTCTCCACATTTATAGCAGAAAATGTTTTCTCCACCGCCTGCTTTGCTTAGAGCACTTTTCCCTGTAGTGGCATCTAAGCTATGCATTTTGGGAGTGTCTGATGTCACTGGAGCAACAGCAGCAGACAGTAGACGAGCCATTTCACTTCTCAGTCCCCTAATTTCTTTCTTTAGCAGCTCAACCTCAGAGTCAGCTGAATCTGTTTTGTCAGAGGCCACGGAGGACACAGTTACACTGGCCTGAACAGTACTTCTATTATGAATCATGCTCTCTTCTTCTCTCACTTCTTTTAGAAGTTCAGTGAAAGGAGGTGGTTCACAAAACTTGTGCGTCATTCTCAACCTAAGTGCCACCATGTCATCTGGAAGAGCTCCTCGAATTATTTGATCAATACGAAGGCGATTCATTTCAGAAGACTTCAGTCCCCCTTTTTGCAGAACACTGTGTAGAATCTTATCTAGCTTGATTATATACACAGAGAGCTTTTCCCCTTTTTCTTGGAAGGTATTTCTGAACTTCACCATCAGATCAGATGCATTCTCTGTAGGACCAAATGCTGTATCTAAAGCCTTCAGGTAGTCACAAGAAGTAGCTCAAGGATTTTCAACCTTCACAAACCTCACAATATCTGCTGCGGGCCCTCTAAGGCAGGGGTCCCCAACCCCCGGTCCGCGGCCCACTACCGGTCCGCAGCCGTGTGACAGCCGAGCCGCGAGAGAACTGCCGGCAACGGCAACTCACTCAGACTTTTCAGAACGCTTGGTGGGCGGGGCTTTGCAGCAGTGCAGAGAGAGGAGAGAGACCGAGGTGAGAGAGTATTACAACAAAGTATTGTTACGGTCCCGACAGTTTCCCCATATGACACGAGTCTATAGAAATCGCGTTACTACGAAGTACATTCAGCAGATGCTTTCATTACAACGAAGTGACCTTGAAATGCCTGAATGAATCATCCTCAGAGCAGTTAGATCTGTGGTCGCAGCTCAGATGTGCACGTTTGCACAACGATCCCCAAACAGAAACATTGTAAAAAAAATTCTTTCTTCGAACTTTCTTCGTACTGTTTTTTTTTTTTTTCTGTTTTTGTTGTCTGTGGTTTTCATTGATTCCTTTTGCTTATTGCTTGTCAACATTTGAAAAACATCCATTGGAATTTAACTCATTGTCACCCTCCTATAGAAACGGCAGACACGAAAAAAAGATTGCAGTGTGAATGTTTGTGATGTGCAATCTGTTGGATTGGCAAATGTAAAGCATATGTCTTTGTTATATGCAAAAAAAGAAGAAAAATCTCAGATTGCAAATGTATGCAAACTGCTTAATAACTTTAATAATAATAGAAATGTTATGTAAATTGTGTATAAAACTGCCCCCGCCCAACCAAAGACCACCCCTCACCCCCCCACACACCCCCCCCCCCCCCCCCCCCCCGACCGGTACGTGGAAAAATTTGCATCTAATAAAGTGGTCCTTGCTGTCAAAAAGGTTGGGACCACTGTTCTAAGGCATTCCACTAGCCTCTGTTTCTTCACATTGTCAGAACACTGCCATTCTTCGAGAATATGTGTAGTGTGTTCAGCCCATACCTCATAGTCTTCCACCCCATTTGGTGTAGGAGTCAGTCCAGAAAATGTGCGCAGTTTCCTGTAATTCTGTGCTTCTACTGGTGAGGCAGTTTGGCATTTCTGAACTAGTGAATTAATTGTGCTAACTAACTCAGTGTTAAGTGTGAGAGCTGGGGAAGCTACATTCTGTATGTCAGCTAAAGATTTTCCCTCTTGTTTCAAGAAAGACATAAGCTTAGTATGGAACTCTTCACCTTTACTACTGCCAGATGAAGGGGATGTAGCACTAAGTACTGGAGTGGACCATGGGACTATTTCATCAGGAATTCCAATAAAAGTTGGGAAAGAAATTTCAGAAACCTTTTTAGAAGTCTCTACTAAGACAAATTGCTCCCTACCTGTTTTATCACTGCATCGACCATGCACTTTTGTCTTTCCAGTTCCCTTAACTGTGTCTAGCACCCAATATATAATTGTGTCTGTAATGTCCAGTGGCACATTGCTTAAAACAACAGCATTCTCAAGCGCAACATTCTTCTCTTTACACCAAGCAATAATCTCACATACATTCATATTGTACAAACTTCATCAATAAACAAACAAACAAGTTTGGAAGTGGAAAAATATATATACAAAACTGCACAGTCGAGCACAAGTAACTTCAGAAAGGCAGAAAACACATCATGCTATACAGGAACAGTATTTATCACATTAGTGCCCACCAAAACAACCTTTTTTTTTTTTAATAATAATAATAATCCCGGACGAGCCCCCACAAATGTAGCCCTCCCACCAAAAAAAAAAAAAACTGGCACGTTACCTATGACATAGGATGAAATTTCACTGGTGGGATCCACATTAAACACCTCCCAATAAATTTTAATAACCAATGGGTCCAATGAAACAATTATTATTTATAATTGTTACACTATTTCAAAGTAATGATTTGTAAACACTTCACACAATCATGGATAGAAAACAACAAACAAACAAAAAAAAAAAAACATAAAACACATTTATTTAAACACACCGCTTATGGGATATTATCACAGTTCAACTTAACTGAATTTGTCTGTTCTTTTTTTTTTATTTTATTATTCTATTTTTACTCTGTAGCACTTTGGGATTGCTAAAATATAAAGTGCAATATAAATAAAATTTATTATTATTATTATTATTATAAAAAAAATCGTTGGCGTGCTTAGTTGGAGCTCATATGCAGTACATAACTTCACGTGTACTCACGGTGTCCTTCCAGAACTTTTCCCCGCACTTCTCATTTTCCTCCTTGGTTAAACACAGGAATCTCACAGCCCCGTCTGGGATGATGCAAGCAGCTTCGTCTTAATGCGGGATTTATTTGCGTTCCCCGATTAGGTGTTGCCTCCTGTGATATTTCTGACACTGATTTTTTTCATTTTCTCCTTCTGGGATAAATCATGTCAGACGTATTTCGTGCCAGCTGTGCCTCTGTGGCGGTCCTCCAAAAAGTCCTTATCACCAAGCTCTGTATCGCTTAAAAAAAAAAACCCGACTGCGCGGCTGCGTTTTTCTCTTCTACAGGTGAGGCGTCCACCTGCTTGGCGCGTGAGTGCCCTTCCCGCTCTCCTGTGGCGGCGAAAGCCACACATGCACTTAGCGTCAAGTAAACACTTCTGAGTTCACTACTATAGCCAACTAGGAGGGTGCTACATAAGCAAATTGCATATCATTTTGATCTTATACTTGAGTATTGAATACAAATCTCTTTGAAATGTGTGTATACCATTAAAAAAACAAAATGGGGTTGTTTTCATAACAAATGAATGAGTGTACTATATAATCTCCTAATTGTTTTTTGAAATTTTAAAAAATTCAATTATAATAAGTAAAGCATATACAATATTAATATAGTCTATACAGTATATTGATATAATTAGTCATTTACTTCCTCCTCTAAGTGATATACTGAATTAGAAAATGTAGTCACAAGGTGGAGCTCCGGAAACATCTCAGAATAGAAATTATGCTAAGGACACCATAATAAATAAAAAGAGATTTGTTTAATAAAAATAAATATATAATGGAAGAGAAAAAATGTTACGTAGAGAACATAATATATGAGTAAACAAACAAATAAAAAAGCTACAGCCAATGTGACTTTTCCTACACAGTGTTGTCCACTTGCTTCTCATATGGTACCTTATCTAAGATTTCCTGTAGCTCTCACCATCCACTCTGTCTCTCCCTCCTGTCACTTTTTAACCTATGCAAGTCGAATGCTTGTCTCTGTAATTAATCTTCTAGCTCCACGCTCAGCTAGAAGCAGTTCATATGGTGCTTTTGAAGTTTTAGGATTGTTTTTATAGAACTTCCCTAGTAGCTCCAGGTGTCCCTGTCATACTGTACACAAGGTCTCAATCAAAGAGCCAGGTAAGCCTCAGGTAACCTACAGTACCTAAGAAGGTGGAGAGGCCTTTTATAAGACAAAAGGTACAGTATATATATCATGCTACCTATTGGGCTGGAGGACTTCTCTTCTGCTAACTATTGTCCTCCTAACTTTTTAAATTATACTACTGTCTGTAAGGCTTCCTACATGATTATGGGACACATCATTCCTTTAGCACAGTGTTTCCCAAACTCGGTCCTGGTGAACCCCTGTGGCTGCAGGTTTTTATTCCAACCAGATTCCTAATCATTGACAACACCTGATAGCACTGATCTCATTTAATTAGCTGGTTTTTTTTTTTCTTTTATTCGACATTCAGAAAAGCACAGCAGCATGGTTTTTACATTTATAAGACATTTAGAAATATTTCTGCTTTTGCTATAGATTTAAATGCTTAACTGTCTTTTGTTGAATGCATTATACTTTGTCATTTCTTTGTGCAGTTTTTCCCTCTTCATTGTATCTTAATAATGACAATTTAAAACGAGTAGATCAGACACCCAGGCAAACAACACGGAATAATCAAAGGCTGCAACTACTTTAAAGTCAGACCTACTAATTAGTAAATAATGGATCAGTTAAACAATTAGAAGACCTAGAAAAGTAGAATGAAAATCAAGATGAAAATACTGTTAAAAAGAAAAAAAAACATTATTCCTATATAACTGCTTGGTACATTTTAATTTTTTTTTTTAAGCAAACTGAGTTTTCTAATTTCTATATTGTTCCCTAAACACATAACTTGGGAAATATCAGTTCACTTAATTAGCCCAGGAGTTTTCAATTAAAAACAGAAGCTGGCTGGAACAAAAACCTGCAGCCACAGGGGTTCACCAGGACCGAGTTTGGGAAACACTGCTTTAGCGTTACTGACCCAGTTATACTGGAATGAAAATACAAGTTGGTGTATTTAAGTGCAACTTAAAGCCTGAGAACTGTCCTGTTCTCCACTAAAATATTTGTAGCCCCTGTGCAGAAGCGCGACTCCTCCACAAAAGCAAAAAGAAAGATAGCAAATTCTAAGATGTAAGTTTTTTTGGAAATTTAATAAGAAGAGCATTATCAAAGTAATAATTCAGTATGTTATAGAATACTTGAGTTGATCCCACCAAATAAAGTTGTAGTTTCTCACATTTCAGAAGGCAAAGCACAACTGGTGAGTAAAACATTTCCTGTGAAATAGAATTTGAAATGCATTTCCATGTTCACTTCCAGGAAAGTTAATTCTGTTGACATAAGAAGAATGATGTTTAGTACTGTCTGGAAAAAACCTAAATACTTTAATTCCACATGCATCTGCCTATGAGTTAGTATTTAAATAAAGATTTCTACTGGGAAAAAAATAAAACCATTTCCTGCAGCATGCAGACATTTTTTGAGCTTCCAGACATTTTCTGGTAGTATGATCCCCAGCTTTGACAATTATGATGAAAACCTTGAATATGCAAGATTAAAGATTCAATTGGAGAGAGAAATGAAACTTAAAACTTAATGCCGCTTAGGGAGTGCTTAATGAATCCTCTTCTTCTTTGGCATAAATCAAGATAAAAGAAAGGGTGGTTGGTAGGTAGAAATGGGGAGAGGGCACACTTCTGGTATGATGAAATTTTCTTGTCAAGAAAATAATAATGTGTACAAAGGCGCATTTTAGTGTATCTTAGTGAAGAAACCATGTAGCATGTCACATTTTTATAAAAATGCACTGTGCTCCTCTGCGATGGTATAAATGAGAGGAACAAGTAGAATTCACTTTACTGGTGTGCAGTAAAGTACATTTAACACCACATATAAGCATGGTATAACTGAAGCTTTAGGCAGCAATATAACGTGTTTCCACCCAAAACAAAATCTTAAAATGGCCAAAGAAACTCTTTTAAGTGAGGTTCAGGTTTTGCAATTGCAAAATCATCCGGAAAACTAATTTTAGAATCTGTTTCAATAAATTGTGTATAAATTGAAATTTACCTTATAAAGCACATCCTTAAACCACTGTAAATTAAAGGGAAGTTCTTAAAGCTGGGTGAAATTAGGAAGTTGTATAGCAAAAAAAGACATAAAAATCTGAATAATCATTGTGAATGTGTGTTCCATTTGGTATAATTTCAAACGTAGCAATGCAAAGATGATGTCTACTGAAGCGTCAAATGCTTTTGTAAATGTATTAAAAATAGGAAGCTGTCAATTTCTGAGGGTGCTGAGATTTTTTTTCTCCATTTTTCCAGCAGTTTGTGGTGTTAATTCCACATTAATTTAGTTTTTTTTTTGTTTTTGTGTTTGTGTTCTGAATATGGCTACATTATTGTGATAATACAGTAAGCATGATTAATTAGCTCTGTTTTGGATAAATTTAATGTGACAAACCTGACATTCTTGCTGGTGCTTAATTTGGAGAAAACTGTAGAAGACAATGCTTCTTTGAAAAGGAAAGAAGAACGTCTCCTATTTTTGTCCCTGTTATTGTTTAAAAGTAAAATTTGTTGTTTGATAGAATAAATCTGCTGTCTATCTGGAAATTACTGAACACATTTTAAACTTGTCTGTTTGGTTGGATATCACACCCATGTACCCATGTGTTAAGAAGTATAAAGTGCTTCTTTACTCACCTAACATCTCCCTGAGTGTGTTCTTTGTCCTGGTGTACAGTTCAGGGGTGATGTATGCCCAGAGGTTTCAAAATAAGAACCTAGGAGTCATAATATATATATATATATATATATATATATATATATATATATATATATATATATATACTGCTGAAAAAAATTAAAGGAACACTTTTTAATCAAAGTATAGCATCAAGTCAGTGAAACTTCTGGGATACTGATCTGGTCAGTTAAGTAGCAGAGGGGGTTGTTAATCAGAAATTAACAACAGGTGAACTAGAGGGGCAACAATGAGACAACCCCCAAAACAGGAATGGTTTAACAGGTGGAAGCCACTGACATTTTCCCTTGCTCATCTTTTCTGTTTTTTCATTAGTTTTTCATTTGGCTTTGGTCAGTGTCACTACTGGTAGCACAAGGTGATATCTGGACTCTACAGAGGTTGCACAGATAGTCCAACTTCTCCAGGATGGCACATCAATACATGCCATTGCCAGAAGGTTTGCTGCGTCTCCCATCACAGTCTCAAGGGCATGGAGGAGATTACAGGAGACAGGCAGTTACTCTAGGAGAGCTGGACAGGGCCATAGAAGGTCCTTAACCCATTAGCAGGACCGATATCTGCTCCTTTGGACAAGGAGGAACAGTATGAGTACTGCCAGAGCCCTACAAAATGACCTCCAGTAGGCCACTGCTGTGAATGTCTCTGACCAAACAATTAGAAACAGACTTCATGAGGATGGCCTGAGGGCATGACGTCCTCTAGTGGGCCTTGTGCTCACTGCCTGGCTCCATGGAGCTCGATTGACATTTGCCATAGAATACCAGAATTGACAGGTCTACCACTGGCACCTTTTAGAGCATTTCAGTTTTTAGTGAAATGCATGCAGTTTAATGCCTTCACTTTTCAAGATATCAAGGCATGGAACAAATAAACAATGACAAATAAAAAATAAGTCAAGGAATTATTAAGTGTACAAAATTTTATTAAAATTTTTGAATCACCACCTTTTTCAGATACAACATCCAAACTGTGGTAACCCTTTTGACTCAGAATGCCAGTCACACTGGGAAATTCACCAACTCTGCCACCAGCAGAAGAACCCCAAACCATCACAACTCCTCCTCCATGTTTGACAGTTGGTATCACACACTGAGGAACCATAATTCACCAACTTGATGGCATACAAACAACCTGTGTGATCAAATGAAGATTTCAAATTTGTATTCATTGGCCCATAAGACTTTCTTCCAGTCTACAGTAGTCCAGTAATATTCCAAGACCCGACCCTATTTTATTCTGTAAGAAATGGCTTTCTTACTGCCACTCATCCTGTCAAACCTGGAGCACAAAGTCTCTTCTTCACAGTAGAAACTGAGGCTTTCTTTTTTCAACCACTGTGCTTGAAGCTGTTGTGCTGGGCTATCATGCAAGCTGGTGACTCTCAGAAACTTGTCTGCTTTGTGTCTGCTAGATCTCTTCTTATCAGAGTTTCTTCCAGTTCTCAATTATTTTTGGATTGTGTAGACATTGTACTCACTGACACTTTGAATGTTTTTGCAATTTCTCTAAATGAAAGACCTACACTTCCAAGGGGAGTAATGCTCTGTCTCATTTCATTTGTCAATTGCCATTTTCTGGCCATTATCACTGGAATTTTTAACTTTCTACACTTTAATATTGTCCAAGTAGTACTTCAGATGGTGTAGTAACACAGACTGCTTTAATACAGACATTTTTAAGTAATTAACAGAAATGGGGACACCTTTTTTTAACTTGAAAGGCTTAATTTGCTTTCAATGCTGTGAAAATCTGCATGTTGTAACCTATTAGTTCTTTCCTGAAGAAGGCTCATTTGTAATATTTTGAAATTTCCTTTTTATTAAGTTTTTACTATATTAAACTTTAAATTTAAACCTCTGGCAGCTTGTTGCTTACCTTTTCACCATTTTAGGTCATTCATTGCATTTCATCTGATTAAATTTGAAGAACAACTGGAAAACAAATCTATACAGTGTGTTTATATATATATATATATATATATATATATATATATATATATATATATATATATATATATACAGTATATGGATTCCTTCATTTATTGTCTGTCTCCAAAGCATGCTGTCCTCACCAAGTTTTTTAAGCTGCATATGTAGAAATGGAGCAGACCATGAGAGAACATTTCAAGTAGTCCTTCCAGCTTTTCTTTGATTCAACTTGAGGTTGGGATCCTTCAGTGAGCTCACCATACAGGACCATCGAGGGAAGTCGAAACTCATCCATTCGGATACCATGTCCGGTCCAGCAGAGCACACGGTTGAGCAGCATGGCCTTAATGCTTTTTGATGGCCAGTGTTTCAGAATTTTACTGTGTGGAACCCTATCCTCCAAAATGAGGCCTAAGATCTAGAGGCAGCGGATATGGAACACTTCTAGAGTGTGTATTTGCTTGCGGTAGGGAGTCCAGGACTCGCATCCATAAAGGAGTGTTAATATACATACTGTGTGATATACCACAACCTTGGTTGCCATGTAGAGATTTCGGTTTAGAAGACATGCTTTTGTAAGTGGCAAAATGCAAAGGAGGCTAGTCAGACTGGGAGGCTAGGCTTTCCAGTTTCTTTTTCCAAGGTAGGAGAAGGATTTTGTGTTCCCCAGTGTCTTATTGCCAGTCTTCATGTCCACTGGATGATCTGTGTGCTGGAAGGCAGTCTGAAGGATCAGTGTTTTGGAGGTGCTGATTTCCTGGCCCATCTAAGAATTGGCTAATTGTAAAGACTCAATGATCCTCTAAGGCTTTCTGGTTGAAGAGCTATACCAGCAACATTGTCAGCATACTGGAGCTTATAAATGATTGTCGAGGAGGTTTTTGAGTGAGCTGACTTTATAGGGTGAACATATTGCCATCCAGATGGTACCGGATCTGCACTCAATCAGTGGCGTCCAATGCACTTCTGGAGAGAAGAGTGACAGCGACAAAGTAAATGATGAAAAAGAAACAGCCTTGCTTGACACCAACCATGATATTGAAGGAAGCAGATGTTTCCCACCAAAAAGGACCTTCGCCCTCATTCCTTCATGGAAGAGGCGAAGCATAGTGAGGAATTTTGGGGGACATCCAAACTTACAGAGTATTTCCCAAAGCATCTCATGGTTGATAGTGCCAAATGCTTCCTGCAGGTCGACAAAGGCAAAGCTGATGTTTTGTTGGTGTTCCTGAGCCTTCTGTAGGAGTTGGTGGATGATGAAGATCATGTCAATTGTGCTGCATTTGGAATGAAAGCCAGCTTGTGATTCCGGAAGTACTGTGTCTGCAAAATGATGAAGTAGCCGGGGAAGCATGACATGGTGAAGGGTTTTCTCTGCAACATCAAGCAGGGAAATAACACGACTGTTGCCACAGTCTGATCAATCCCCCTTCTTCTTGTAGATGACGACAATGGGAGCATGTTTTCAAGAGCCAGGAATTTTGCCAAGCATCCAGCACAGAGTAAAGAAATCAGTCAATTTGACAAGAAGATTAAGTCCCCCATATTTTTATTTTTCAGCATAAATAGTGTCTTCACCAGCAGCCTTCTTGTTCTTATGGTCTTGGATGGCAGTTTGGACTTTGGGGAGAGTTGGACATTCATCTAGTTCAGGGACCTGGGGGAGTGTGGGGATTCTCACAAAGACTGAAGAATTTGCTGGGTTCATTTGGTTCAAAAATTCTCGAAAGTGCTCTGCCCAACAATCCAAGATATATTGTTTGTCTTTGAGCAGTATCGCACCATCTACAAGCTACATTATGTCGAAAAGGACCATAAATTCCTTTGATGGCACTGTAGAACTCATAGGTCTCGTTTTCACCTGCGTAGTGTTGGATTTCAGTGACCTTGTTAACCCACCAGTTGTTCTGGATTTCACAGTGTCTGCGCTGTGTAATTGATCGTTTTTTTCCACTTCTGCAGGAGGAAAACAGATGACGGATTTGCAAGATGAGCTTGGAATGCTGTGCTCTTGGCATCCAGGAGGGGGAGAATCTTGTCTATGACCTCCTCAAACCAGTCTGGACTCTTCTTTTTGAAGAATCCAAGGACTTTCTTAGACTAGGACAGTAGGGCTGTGAGCACCAAGGTCCATGGTAATCATGATGGCATGATGATTGGTAGTCATGATGTCACCATCCATGGATGGGATCTGAATGTGTTCAAGCTAGGTCTGAAGATGACTTGTCAATGCATTTCTGTTGTCAGTGGCTGCAAGGGATGCAATGTTGAGGCATGGCTGGGGGATGTGTCTTCTAGTAGGTGGTCTAAGTACAGTGCAGAGGATGGACCAGAAAAGTCTATGGTCTGTCCAGCATTGTGCTCCTCGCATCACTCATGTGATCAAGAAATCCTATAGATCACACGGATGGACAATCATATAGTCCAGGAGGTGCCAGTTCTCTGATTGAGGATGCATCTATATTGTCTTGTGTTTGTTGGGGTGCTGAAACATTGTGTTGGCAATAGATAGTTGGTGCTCCACACAGAACGATAAGAGATGGAGCCCGTTGGTGTTCATGTTTCCAGTTCCATGTTTCCCAATCACGTTATTCCAAATGTCAGAACTCCTTCCAACTCGTGCGTTGAAGTCTACAAGTAAAGCAATCTTGTTTGAAGCAGGAACATTCTGGACTGCTTTTTCAGGGGAAACATAGAAGTTATCCTTTTCTTCCTCGGGTGAATCAAGAGCAGGAGCGTAAGCACTAATGATTGTCATATGGGAAACTTTCACCAGTGGAACGCATAGGGTCATCAAGTGTGAGCTTATGCCAACGGGGGACTCTGGGACAGCAAGGTCGATTCCTTGGATCTGCATCTCTGACATTGGTCAGCCTTTCCAGAAGAAAGTATATCTGACTATGGTTTCAGTGATGAATCCTTCATCAGTGAGAAGAGTCTCACTGAGTGTAAAGATATCCACCTTGTAGCGTTGGAGCTCTGAAGCTACAAGGGTTGTTTTCCAAGATGGACTGTCAGTAATGGTCGAATTCATGAGTATGTGGACATTCCAAGAAGCTAGAATAAAAGAATTTGTAGTTTTTTGACCGAATGTAGAGGAGTGACTCGCCAGGTTTGGTTTCCTGAGTACAGATGGGACAAAGTATGTTTAGGACACCTTTTATTATCTCCTCCCCATCAGGGGTAGGCAGTGTTGTCCTTGAAAAAGGCTGCCTAGTCAAGTCAGCAGGGCATGGATGAGGCACTTGTCCTGGCTATGCCTCTGAACATCCATCACACCAACGCTGCCATGCATGCGGGTTCCATACTAAGAACATACACCATCACCCAGTGGTAGTTATCTTCATATGTTGCCCATTGCCATAGGACTTTGATGTAGGAGAAAGGGATGAGGAAGATAGATGGAAGGAAGAACTTGTCCAAAGGAGTTGTTAATATCGGTGGTAGTGAGGGTGTGCAGTCCTCAACCACAGAGGAATCTGTGAGCAAGTGACACACCATCTATGGTCTAGTGCCACATGTCCTGTTTACAGAGGAATCAAAGCATTATGCACATCTGAATCTATTCCTCAGAGAGTCGCAGTCAAGGTGGCTGACGGAACGGTCCTTACAGATGACACTGCAGCTGTGACCTGCTAGGCTTCCTTTTTTGAGAAGCTTTTTAAAGCTGATCCTCCAGCTAGGACGTTGGATATCTTTAGGTCCACAGTTCTTGAGGCTGATCCTCCAATAAGCTGTGAACCACCCAATTTCACTGAGATTGCACAGGTGGTGAATTAGCTGAGGATAGGGAAGGCTGCAGGGATCTCTGGTATCCGGGGTGAACTTCTCCAGGCTGGTGGTAAGGGTATTCTCCTTGCATTGCAAGCAATCTTTGATTCCATTTGGATCATCTGAGGGTTTTCATGCAGCATAAGCGCACATATTGGCAGAATTTCTTTGCAATCTTTGTCGGTTTTCATAAAAGTGTTCAGCTCAGTTGATCAAACTACCCTGTTGGACATCCTGAGATTTTGTGGCTCATGTCCGGCCTGTACACTGGTAATGTGAGTGCTGTGCAGAGTGGAGGCAGAACCTCTGTGTTTTTCCCAGTTGATTTTGGAGTTCGTCAGGGGTGTGTTCTTGTTTCCACTCTGTTCATTGCTTACAAAGACTAGGTGTTGGACAGGGTTGTGGGATCCAGCGGCTGTGGGGCATCTGTTGGTAAAGAAAGATTCACTGATCTTGTCTTTGCCAACAATGCTGTGAATGAAGGCTTTTTTGTTTTTTCATCATTTTATATAGCCTACCTATTGTCACGTCTCAGGGAACTTGGCTGACAGGTCAGGAATATGTTTAACAAAGTTTCACTTCATCATGCCTGCTGTGCTGGACACTATTTGGCTAGGTTTATACTTCACACGATGTGACATGCATCTGCAGATGCTACTGCTACACAAGCTGTGAACTGTTTATACTTGGGAACAGACTTTATATTAATCTGGAGGGTTCCACCAAGTGGCAGTATGAGATATTACAGCGAGAAAACAATGTTTGGCTTTGCTGTGTTGTGAAATGCCTGAAATATCCATTAAATTTAGGACACCTTGCCACAATATCTCTGAAAAGGATGGATGTTTAGTGGTTATATCCATCAATCCAGGGATGCACCCATTCCAGCAACATCGGCACGAGGCATAAACAATCTCTGGATGGGGCATTAGCTCATTGCAAGGTGAACACAAGCACAAACACCCACTAGCGTCATTTTACCTTTACCAAATCCCCAAACCTGCATGTCATTGGAAGGAAACCAGAGTACACTGTGGAAACACACCAGGAAAACATGCAAACTCCAGGGAGGGAACACCAGGGACGTAACTCCCTGCCACCATGCTGCCCCCACATATGTAATTATTAACAGTATTCATTATTTAAATGAAGTTAACAATTTATCTGTAAAATGTAAAATAAATGCTTTAACACATTTTATCATGAAAGTGGTATCAAATATAAATCTAAGGATTCTAAATGTGAAGAGAGCTGGAATATCACAAATTTAATGTGTTCTGTGTAGGAATTGCTGCCTGCCGCTGCTGTCAGTGCAGGAGGAAGCCCCAGAAGCACGTACAGATTAACAACTGGGTTGGTTTTAAGATGATATTTACAATGGTCTACTCTGATGACAAAATAACCTACAAGATTAAAGTGGAAAGTTTGAGATTAAAGCCAAAATATCCATTTTAATCACGAAATAGACCTTTTCTTCTTCACTTCTTCTGTATCCCTAATATTTTTCTCTGTGGCCCAAATACACTTCCATACATTCTGATGGTGTTGTGAAGGTGCAAAAAAAAAAAAAGACAGCACAGAAGATGTTATGTGAGACCTTTCAAAATGTATCACATCATTATGATGGGGAATATGTGACGCTTGCATTGTCTATGTGAGAAATAGATGAAGATAAGCACCACAAATACACTTGTATGTCAGCATTTACGTTTCATGTAGGTTCACTACATCGAACCATTCATCAAACATAGAAGCACACACATTAATCCTGTAGGATCTGCAAAGTAGCTTGCTGTCTCATGTTGATAATAAACAAAGACTCTGACATCTTGTTCCAACTTGAACACACAGTGTTCTGAGCATGAAGTATAAACCAGCCCTTAGATGACTGAGGAGGCACTACAACCAGTTTTTGTGTGTTTTTGTATTTTTGCTGACATAAAAAGGCAATTTGCAGCATTGTCTTGTTCTCCTAATGTAATCAGGTAATTTTATTGCACTCATACTGCAAAAAGGACATCTAGTGAGAATGAACCTGCTTTTGTTATCTGAAAGCTGTTGCATTTCTTTAACACACAAGTCATCTGTGATGCCAAGCTAAGACAGACAAATATCATGTCTCTATGGCCTGGGTCAATCCGTGATTCATATTTTCTGAGACAAACTCACTTTGACAAACATGAAGGTACTGTATGTGGTAGCTGGTTTGTTGGTAAGGTATCTGGCTGAACGCTCAATTTTTTCATATATTCCATACTATTCATTTTATGAGCAATTATTTCGTAACATGTCACAGGTAATAGTGGCTACTTGCTCCAATGCTGGTACCTTACACATTTCCCAGACCCCCTTAATGCAGAGGAGAGACACTATAATGTCATACATGATCTTGTACGCTTAGTTACAGAGCACAGCCAGATACTGTTGCAGATGGCTGGGTCTCCATGCACTAGGACAGAGGCTGTTCTATTAGCCATTGAACATCAGCAAAATTGAGATTACATATGTATGAGGATGATTAGCATCGAGGTGTAAACATGGACATACATTTAAAAGATAATTGTTTTTTAACATCAGGTTTATAAGTCTGATATTTTTTGTAGCATATGCATTTTCCTGCTTTTTGGTGTGTGTGTATATTGTGAGGTTTCTGAACTTTTTTGGGACCCCCAACGGGGTGACACGCCAAAGCGCAATTGCCACGTTTGTGGAGGGCTGCTTGTCTGTTGCCAGCGCAATCGCAGGTTCACAGTATAGTGCTGTGGAAGCAACTACGAGCCGATTGTGGTCGCACCATAAGCGCCTGTTGTCATTAGGTGATGCAAGGAACATTATAAATTCAAGGAAAAGTATAACTTGCCATTGACCTGGTCCCGACCCTGCCTGTTTGCTGTGTCTGTGTATCGGAGAGTGGTAGATCCTCCTACAATAAATAACTGCGCTGTTCTTGTTTCAAGTTGAATAAAGCTGGCTTTGCTAAAGTGCTGAGACTCAGCCTCGTGTTTTGGGGTATATTTTCACTATCAAATCTAAGCAAAGTTTTATAAATGAGGCCCCAGAAGATGTGCCAGGTTAACAAAAAGCTTTCTTAAATGACTGTGGGTTGTTATCATAGACCAAGGGATTTAACCACTATCATACCACTAATTTTAAACAAAATTAGTCAGAATTCATTAACAAAAACACAAAAATTCCACTGTATCCAAAACACTACGATCAAGAATTGAATTGAGAAATGGAAAACTATGAGTCATCACCAGAAAATCATAACCTAAACCAGCGGTTTTCAAACTGTGGGGAAGCAACATAAAAGAGGGAGTGAATGTTGCCATATGTGGCATAATTTCGCTATTCGTAGGGAAATTTTAAACTTGTAGCAGTGTATTGGCAGCAAAAAGTATAGGAATACATTTTATTAGAGTTTCAAAAAAATGTTAGGGGGGCGCAATTAAAACTGTTATGAAAACTCAGGTCACAAATACTTAACCCTTTAACCACCAACTCCCTAAATATTCCCCACGCCAGGCGAAATATGAACAATTTTCGTTTTTTTTACTTTTTTACATTTTTTTTACATTTATTCAAGCAGTATTGACCACTAAATGTTGTGCAAGTTCTAGAAATGGGCAAACACATAATAAAACACAAAATGTACCTTTTCTCAGGCTTCCACAACAAAAAACTTTCATCAACTGCAACTGACGGTCCTGGCATGTAGGGTAACTGAAATGCTTCAAATAAATGGTCAATCAAAGGACGTAGCTTGAACAAGCGGTCGCAGTTTGGATCTTTCTTATCTGGCTCATTTCTGTTGTCATTCAAATGAAAGAATTTCAGCAGCAAAGAGAATCGGTTACGTGTCATGATAGCTGAAAAAATAGGTGTTGCATACATAGAATCTGTAGACCAGTACATCTCAATATCTGGTTTTCTGATTATTCCCATCAACATCAAAATCCCAATGAATTTTTTCATTTCGTTTTCATCAGTGTCTACCCAAGCACGAACACGGGAATGTGGAGGTAAATTGGGATTTTTCTCAATAAACTGTGCTGCATACAGATTTGTCTAATGAACAAAATGTCTGATCAAATCAGGTGACATAAACAGCTCATAAAGCTGCTCAGCAGTGTAATTGTTTACATCAACAATAAAGCCACACGTTGCCTCAAACGGATGCAGAAAAGGTAGTTCACCTCGGGCAGCAGTCCAGTTGAGATGCTGGGGATACACCCACTCATCGCCATCATCCGATGCGCCGTCATTCACAGTATCATGCAGCGCACGTTGCTGATCATCATTGTCGCTAAAATCTTCTTCAGAACTGCTACAATCATGATCAGAATTATTGTCCAAAATCGCCTGCAAAACCTCACTTGAAGTCAGTTTACGTTTCGCCATATTCACAGCTTTCACTTTCGAATCACATCACGTGATCGGCCAATACAAGCGCAGAGTTGTCGAAATACAACGTGGTAATAATACCCACGCCAAACTGTCAGTTATACTACGCTCCAGGCATTCACATAACCACAGGCAAATGTGCCGGATAATTCCGGCAGTAAGGCGTCAGCAATAAAGCTACGATGCCGGATATATCCGGCAGAGGGTGGTTAAGGGGTTAAAGGTTGAGAAACACTGACCTAAACCACAAAATCAACACTTGTTCACAGTTAAAATCCATAATCTTGGACAAAAGAGTAATAGTGTTGCACTGGAATTTATCAGCAATCCTTTGTGGCCCCTAGCACTGATATTTTCATAACGAAAACGAGAACTGGAAATAAAAATATTGTTTTTCGTTTTACAAGAACAAGAATGTAAATTAAGACACCTTTGTTTGTTTGTTGAGCACATTTGGTTCATCAGGTTAAAGAAATAAGCACATGTGGTTGACGATGGCGAGTTTTGCACAGATCTTTGTGGGTAGAAAGTGAGAAAGTAACATGTGGAAATACTTTAATTACAGCGCATATAATAATAAAAGCAAATGTAGCGTGAGAGAAGAAGAAAAGAGTCTTGGAGTTTCAGTGCAGGACCAGCTAGATCAGTACTTAATGGAAGTCAAGCACTTCTCTGGCACTATGACTGCACTTCAGTACTGGTAGCAGAAATCGTCAACATACAGTCTGCTGGTGCCAATGGCCGAGAACCTTGTCTGTGCGCCTGCATTACAGGCGTTCGTCGAGTAAACATTTTCACTGTGTGACTATCTGTGCAATGGACATTGTTGCAACGTGAACAAATCTCTCGAAATGCGTGCTTGTTTAAAGCTTAACAGCAACATGTTTGCACAGACTGGTTTCTTGGGTTAAAACATTTGATCTTGCTGACTACACTAATTAGGCCTCTTAATATGTTTTCTCATTGATAGCCAAGTTGTGTTTAACGGTATTATGAACTGTGAGTGTATTTTGTTGACTGAAACATAACTTGCATTAAAATATGTGTAGGGCAGCATTTGTGGTCTTGCAACAGAAAAAAAACTAAAATTGTGCTAATATTATGTAAAAGGCCAGAACTAAATAAAATAAAAGCTAAAATTTTAAACACAGAACTAAATAAAAATAAAAATTTTTGACTCTACTGAAAACTAGAACGTAATAAAAATAAAAATTAATTTTATAAAATAAAATAAAAACTAAAACTACAATTAATATCAGAACTGAAATATCACTTTCCCATAGTAAGTGTAATATTACCTAGTAATCCATTAATTACCTAGTGAAATTCTAAATTGGTACCATGATTCATTTATAAATAAATTAACATTTTTTCTCAAATAATTATGTTAAATAAACACACACCAAAAGAAAATAAATTTGGCTTTTGAAATAATAAAGCCCCCAAACAGAAAAAAATCTAAGACAAAAATAAATTACTAATGTTAACACAGGGGGATTCCAGTTCTTAACTTATTATGCATTTGCATTGGCATACAAATTGCTTTTAACTGAAACAGTAAGTGAAATAGGTTTTTAATAAAAAAATACAGGCATGCTGCACTTTTTTGGTCTTAGAATAAGATAAACCATTCCTAAAAATACATTTTAACAATATCCTCCACACACAATCACTACCTCCTGTACTATTCACAATTTAGCAACAAAGACATATGAATTTACTAGCAAAATACCCGCGCTTCGCAGCGGAGAAGTAGTGTGTTAAAGAGGTTATGAAAAAGTAAAGGAAACATTTTAAAAATAACGTAACATGATTGTCAATGTAATTGTGTTGTCATTGTTATGAGTGTTGCTGTCATATATATATACATATACACATATACACACATATACAGATATATTATATATACATATACACATATTTTTTATATATATTTTTTTTTTATATATATATATATATATATATATATATATATATATATATATATATATATATATACACATACATTCATACATACATACATATACACACATAGATGCACTTACAATAACATAGAAATCAATATAAACAACATTAACATCATTATCATATGAGAATATGAAGTAATATATAAGAAGCACATTTCATATAAATATAAATTATTAAACAGTAAAATCTTCTTCTAGAATTTGCTACCGTGGCTTTTCGTTGGTCTGTCCAGGATTTTAAATCACCTGTAGCTTGCAAACCGTTTCACCTATTGACTTGAAATGTGGTACACATATAATATGTCACGTCTGCTATCCGCTTTATGGGTGATGATTGTATTACTCTTTTTATGTTTATTTTATTTTAGAATCAACTCCTATCTGCGCACACCAGGGCGGCCGTGGGCAGATGCGTATGGTGTATTCACTCCATGTTATCGTGCATTGCGCTGTCACTGGTATTTTGATAAAAGAATTTGAACAATATATAAGAAGCATATAAATTATTAAACAGTAAAACATTAACATTTAAGAAGTAAAGTTACATTGAGTACTACTGCAGTGCCTTCGGGTATACCTAATTTTTTGTTTGCCCATTACATGCTTAAATGTATACATTTTTTGGTGTACCTACCCGAGAACACGCGACATATAACCGAGCGTGGGAGAAGCATGGATTTTAAACACGCGTTGAGTTCATCTGCTGGTCTCCCTCGTGGAATAACTGGTAATGTTTGACTAAAATGTACAGCGAGTAAAACGACATTACCTCCTTTTTTTTTTTTACGATCTCTGAGATGTTGCTTTTTTCGGTTCAAGGCTTCATAAGCTCTTTTATGTGCCATGGTGTACTTAATAAGTACTAATTATCCCAAACCATCATCTTTGAATGTTGCAAGACTTTCGCCTTGTATGTAGATCGGGGTAATTACATTCATTGCATTCCTAGTGTGAATCACAATCTGATTGTATGGGTGGTTACGTGGCACTGTAGAGTTGCCACCCGTCCTATAAAATACGGAATCGTGCCGCGTTTGAGAATGAAATTGCGCGTCCCGTTTTGAATCAATACTGGACGGGATTTATCCCGTATTTTTTTTATCATTTTTTTTTTAAAGCAGCGTGTCATGCAAATCATCCCACACGCATTTTATGAAGATGCCTCCTTTCCTACTTTTGATTGGGTAATACTTGATGTCATCGTTAGTTTGATTGGTTTTTTTAACTGTCCAGTGAGGAGGGCGTGTCTTTTAAGTAGAGTCTGCAAAGTGTTGGCACTGAGATGTGGCGTCAGCACCATAGTTGAAGCCCCTAACGTTGCAGTCAGCAAGTCGGCTAACATCCGCCATGTGCCGTCTTTCAGTTGCGAGAAGCAGATCATAGAATGGTTGAAACTGTTGCCCCTAACGTTGCGCCACGGCGTGTGGTTCGTTTATACCTCGTGTCTTCTCATTAAACTTTTATCTCGCGAATATGTTATTGCAATCCGCAGTGGGAGCGTTTCTATAAACTTAATTTAAACTTACGTTTTACACCGTGCTTTGTTTCCCTTATGAACATGCTTGTATGCTTCACTCGCTCCGTTCTCAATTGTTTAATTAATTTTTTGCTCTTCGCTGTTTCCGGCTCTTCCTCCATTTCCCCCTACTTCGTTCATTTATCTCGCGAATATGTTATTGCAATCCTTAACGGGAGCGTTTCAATAAACTGATTGAAAATAGTTTTGCATTTACCTTTTTAGTAAAAGGCGAGCTTTTAAGCCTGAGAAATCACCCCGTAAATGCACACGTTTAATTGCACATGTGTTAATATGTATGCTTACACAGTATTAAAAGACAGTCAAAAATTAACGTCATTTACCTTCGTTCCCGCGTGTGACTTGTGCTGTAAATCTCTTCCTTGTTTTTAGTTCACGTGATTACGTAGGAGGCGTGATGACGCGATACGTGTCTCTGCCTCCTCCATTACAGTGTATGGACAAAAAATATGTTCCAGTTATGACCATTACGCTTTGAATTTCGAAATGAAACCTTCCTAACTTTTGTAAGTAAGCTGTAAGGAATGAGCCTGCCAAATTTCAGCCTTCCACCTACACGGGAAGTTGGAGAATTAGTGATGAGTCAGTCAGTCAGTCAGTCAGTGAGTGAGTCAGTCAGTGAGGGCTTTGCCTTTTATTATTATAGATAACAGACATGGAGGATAGATGTACTTGGTGTCTGAACAATCCGTATGAACACAGAAATATCCCAATAAACCCTCACATCATAAGGAGTTCCAGGATACTACTATGTGTAGTAGTAAACTTTTTCATCTTTCAGTATATAAGCTTTGCAATTGCTCTGAAAGTACAATTTGAACGTGATCAGAAGCTTTGATTTCATTACAAGGCCTTATAAATCTCTGTTAATAGATTTAAGTTGCCTTTAAGAATGTACTTACTCTGGTTGCTTAATATATCTGACCAGCCTAGCCATATTTGTGACTGAAGCATTCAGAATGAGTTTTTTCTTTTAAAAAAGTCCCAGCCTCCAGCTTGATCCAGTACACTACGACTTCAGTCAGAATAGCAAAAGGTCACCAACCCAGAGGAATGGCCAAGTTTCTGTTTAGCAACCATAAAAGGAAAATATTTGAATCAAACTACATTACATGGAAAAAAGCCCACGGCTAACCTCAGTAACTCAAAAATATTACTAATTCTTATATATTCTTTTTCTGAAAGGCTGCCTTAAGGTCCCACTTTGGTGCACATGGCAGGCTCTGGCTCTTACATAAGCACAGACTTTTCCATTTTTTCTTATTTTGAGGCAGATTAATCTTATGTATGTGAAGAAGGCTGACATGTTTATGAGCAGGGCCATTTGGAGGAATATGAATTCTGACAGAAAGGCAGGGTAAATTGTACTTAGCTATAAGCTTTTTTTGGTTCTTCTGCATTTCAGTTTTTGAAGAATGACATAACTGAAAACACATTGATTGCATGTGATATTTTTCCCATTGCTCATTTGGTGAAATTAATTTTTATACAAGTAAAGTAAAATAAATCAACTTAATTAAAGTTTTCCACTCTATAATATACTTTATTTTATTGCTTTACATCATGCTTTTAATGAGCATTCTCAACATCCGTTGATTATACTGTAACATTAATTATCTTTTTAGTTACCTTTGATAAGCGTTTTGCAATCGAACTGCAAGTTCCATGAGGAAATGATCGTGTGCGAACCCGGTCAACCCCATTTAATCGAATTAAACAAAAGGAAAACAAAACTAGCCACTATGATACAAAATAAAACAGAAAAAACCAAAATAAATTCTGGAGCCATCGGGCTTTGTAATTCCACAGTTTCAGTCACCAGATAAGAGTTTTGTTTTGTGGAGCATTCTATTCACAATGGAACGCCTCTGGTGGCCTCTGGTTTTATAGGTGAGGGACCATTAGTGGCAGAGTCAATTGTCCTCAGGGGGCATCTTCTCAGTACTGTGGAGGGAATAGAAAAGGACAAAGTTAGTGCCAGCACTCCATCTTGACTGGGAATGGTAGTACACCCTTAGATGTGACAGGAAAAAGATCCACAGATTCCCATTCGTGACAGTTTACATTCTATTTTGAAAAGTGAATGAAATCCTTTTTAATTTATTAACTGCTTGTATTTCCTTTCTTCTGGATCACATACATTTTTTATAAAGGTTAACTTTAGAATTTGCAAGTTGTACAAATGACTATATTTTTTGGTCTTAGTTCATACTAAGAGCAGATAAATTTGAAAATAAATTATTTTATTCATTTTGAGCTTCATTCCACACTGGTGGTTTTTAACCACCAAAAACAAATCTTTTTTGCTGAAAATGTTAGCATTATGGATCATAAAAATGTAACATTTTGAAAATGTTGATGTATGATTATCATGTAATGGGGCACTGATTTTAGACTGTTGACTGGCCTGTTGTAATAATGCAATTTGTGATCTCATCTTTAATATGGAGATCATCCTTTCCTAACTTCTCTGAATCAACCAACGGTTACTGCATCTTAGAACACTCAAATATCAAGATGTATTTATTTTTCCAGGATGTCTTAGAATGTATTTTCAATGGTTATTGGCCATTTGTACCAGCCAAAGAAGTATGGTTCATTTTTTGTTAGTTTTTTTGGATTTTCATTTGTCTTCATGTTGTTGCCCATATGATGTGAAATACAGTATGTGCTAACATCTGGTGTTCTATGGGTGAAAGTGGTGTTGCTCTACAAAATAAATGTAAGTCTTTTTAAAATAGGAAAACATAGTAAAAAAGAAAAAATGTAGTTAATAAGATAGCAGTGTTATGAGCAACCAGGCAGAGAGCAGGGGCCTCATGTATAATGTTGCATACTCCCGTTTCCACACTCAAATCGCGATGTATAAAACCTAAACTTGGCGTAAAGCCATGCACATTTTCACGCTAACTCAAACCCTGGCGACACCCTGTGTCAAAGCAGTGCTTTTGTTCCAGTTTGATTTCCCTTTCTTTTTTAGATCCATATACACTGAAATTAACCACATATTGTTTCTTAGTTTAAGGCATCTGATTGTAATTAACCTGTAACAATATAATGGTCCACAGAATGGCCAAACTACTCCAAATACCATAGCTGCTTTAGTGTTGTTACTCTCGCTGCACTTTCTTTTTCTTCTTTCAGCTGCTCCCGTTATGGGTTACCACAGCGGATCATCTTTTTCCATATTACTCTCACTGCACCACTCAGAGTATTTATATCAGTGTAGCTGAGTGTGGAATCACAGCTCTACAGCAGCTTATTGGAAAGAGAATTATCGGTATACAGCATCAAGCACACCCTGCCTCAGCCATGCTGCCTATTTGAACTGCCTCCATACGGCAAATGCTTCAGAGCTTTTCCTGTACTGACCTCACGGTTCAACTATAAACGCACTCAATCAGTCCATCAAGTGCTCCTTGTAGAACTGTTTGTACTTATAAGTACAATTATCTCACTATAAACTTGCGATACAGTTATAATATTGCACAACTTGAGCCACTTTATAAAACACGTATTTACATATGAAGACAATATCATTTTTAAGATGAAATGCAGCAAAATATGTTTATTACATTATACAGTTAAAATGTTAACAGCATTTAAATAATCTGTATTGTTAATAATTAAATATGCAAGGACACTGTGTTGCAGCGCTAGCAAGGAACTGGCACCCCTTTCAGGGATTGTTCCTTCTTCGCGCTGTATTCTTGCTGGGGCTGGCGCGACACTGGAAGGATGGATGGATAGAATAATTAGACATGTACTATGGAGATATTTCAATGTTCCTTAAAAGTTTTGAACAATCTGCATTATAAGCTTACAGGTAACTTAACATCTATTACAGAGCTGATTGTGTGGTGATTGGTTACTTCGAGAAAGAAAAGGAAGGACAGGAATTGGTTAGTACGTTTGAAAGAGACAGTACTGCTGCAATAAATTATTTCATCGAAGGTCGCGCACGGCACAGCAAGCATTTTGCGTGAGTCAGTCTCTGGACAGGGCGCCAGCTCATCACTATCACTGCGCCACCGTGTTCCCACGTTTAATAACACACTTTAACTCCTATCGTCATGTAAATAATATCAAGTATACATCTCAGTATTTTAATTATTCAGAGAGCTGTAATCTCATGAATGTAATGGATTCTATGTCCAGTCGGAGGAAGAGAAAGCCCGTTTAAGAAGCATGAAGTGATTCACACACAGAACACATAGAAGAACACATACAAAACAAAGCATTTAACGTGCTACTATAGTTACGATGGTATTTGAGAAACTAGTAAATTAAACGATTTAAAGGTGAAGTTTATGATGTTCTATTTTAATGACAAAATAAACTATGTGATTAAAGTGGAAATTTGGAAATTAAAGTTGACATTTCAAGCTTTTTTCTCACTGTGTCCCTATTTTTTTTCTTTTCTCTGTGCCCTAATAAGCTTTCATATGACACTCAGACGGTGGGCTACAACTCGCCTTTTCATGGCGACTTTGATATCTGACAACTTCTTTTTTATTTCGGGCACTGTGCGACTTTGTGAACTTGAGTTTCTCTGACACTCTATGTCACTCGATCAACTTCCTTTTGTTTATTATATCACTGTTTAAACCAAAAAATAGTACATTTTTCCATGCCTCTACTTGGTATTCGCTGAAATTCTTCTATTTTCCGCCACGCTTTAGCCATTGCCTTTTCACAGAATACTGAGCTTAAGCGATATTTATATTGATTTGCATATTCAAAGAGGCGTAATTCTGGGAGGAGTTTGGGTGGGGCAGCAGGCGCATGCACGTGCGTTACTTTTCACACTGACCGGGATTTATGAAGCGGAAGAATGTGGAAGTTGGCAAACGCACAGATTTATGCATCTGAATTTTTTGTTCCGGTTTTGTCCTTACGCCATGTTTTAGTGTGAATTCTACGCACAACGTTATGCATGAGGCCCCTGATTTTGCTCTGTGCATCTTTTTCTTGAAAAAAATAACTGAAAAGAAAGCTTTTTTGTACCATGGAAGAAGTCAAAGAAAAATTGCTGCAGGCACTGGACAACATTCCTCTTCAGCAATTCCAAAAATGCTTCCACCAGTGGGAAAACCATTGGGACAAGTGCATTCATTCACATGGCGAGAACTTTGAAGAAGACTAAAGTTTCAGTAGGTAAAAATTATTAAAACAATAAAAATTCTGGTTATTTTTGGGTACCCCCTCATAAGTAATACAATATTTATAAACTTTTACTATCCCTCCCCTGCTCTATTTTTCTTCTCTGTATCCTCATGTGGCACTTGGTGCCACAGCTCTACTGCCAAGCTGTTTGCCTGCCTATGGAAAAGTCATCTCAGATAAAGAAGCACTGGAATTATGGGTTAGAAGGCTCATATTATCAGTTTGGCTGGCCCAGCATTGACTCAGCTGTAGGATGGCTAATAGGAGAGAAGTGGCTTATTTACTGAGGTCTCCAGGACTCTGAATTTGCTGGGTTTGTCTAACTCTTTTTCTACAATCTATCCATGGTTCTACAATTATCTGATGGACAGCTGTTTTTCATTCATGTTAATTAGTCTCTTCTTTGTTTTTGATGTATTTTAAAAAAATCTGTATGCTTATATGCAATAGTTCTGTATTTAATGAGTGATATAATCTATTCTTCCATTTAGCTTGGAGAGCTGTTGTAGTGCTATGTGCCTTCACTTGATGAGGAGCGCTGTGCAAGAACAATAGTTTGTACTATTGTATTTCTGAGGTAGTAGTGATAGATTGCCCATCTAGCTCAGTGAAGCGGGATACTTGTGTTTTGTTTTCTGACAAAGTTCCTCATACCATAGCCCTCTTATTCCTGTGTTTTAGCTAATTATGCATCTGTGTACACATTACACCCTAATATTTCATTTCTTTCACTTTGATACCCAACTTCTCATGTAGGATCTTATTAAATGCTTTCAGAAAATCAAGATTAATAATATATGCACCACTCTGATTGTATGCTTTTGTTGCTTCCTCAGAGAATTATAGAATATTAGCAAAATTCAACATCCCCTGTCTGAAGCCATGCTGACTGTCCCCTAAAACTCCTACTCTTGCCATGTGCAGCTCAAACCTCTCCATTCTTTCCATTAATTTACCTGTAATGCACACTAGCTACTTGGATCTTCCCAATCATCCTTTTTAATATAATGGAATAATATTTGCTATTCTGCAGTACTTAGGAATTTCTCCAGTGTGCAGTGACTTTTTAAAAATATGTGTCAAGGGTGTATATGTGCACGAACTCTAACCCTCTTAAGTTCTTCAGAATAAACGTTATCTTGTGCTGGATATTTACAAAATTGTAGCCTATTTAATCATAGTAGTACTTTTTCCTATGCAATTCCCAGATTACTCAGTACCTCCTGTTACAAACTCCACACAGAGCCATAGCAAGGTTTGGGGCAGCCACCCGTTTAATTGGTATCCTGGCTGCAATGTCGAAAAAGTGAATACAGCACTGATGTGCACAAAACCGAGTCCAAAACAGAACTGAGGGAATAGGGAAAAGGTAGAGGCTTTTAAAGGGGAAGACAGGAAGTGAGGTCAAAAGGGTCAGGCTCATGAGGGTCTTCAACCATAGGCTCGAGCCCAGACGTGACATCACAGGGGCCAGAGCCGGCAAAGTCTTCTTCCATAAGCTCGATCCCGGAAGTGACGTCAAGAGGACCAGGTGGAATCTCCCATGACTGGTCTGCAGGAAAGGGAGAAAAAGAGTCAGTGTACTCTGTCACATCTTGGTTTGAATTGGAATTGCCCTTACTCAAGCCCTGTAGCTGCCTCCCATGTGCACGTATGTGACACTCCCAAGTAGTCTCTGTAACTCGGAGTAGTTTATCCACATCCTCAAATGTGAAAACTTCAGAAAAGTGCAAGTTTACATTTATATTTAGTAATATTATAAAGGCAAGTTTACAGGGGATATTATATTAATGGGGGTCTTTAATTACCCGTATATTAACAGGGCTGACCTTATAAATACCGGAGCACAAGAGCAGAGTTTTTAGATGTAATCAGTGACTTATTAATCAGTTTGTATCACTGACATAGGGGAAGCCTACCTAGTTTTAATAATCATAATTGATTATAATTGATAATAATATAATAATAATTGAGTGGGTAGAGATGATTGAACCACTAGGATCGAGTGACCGTAATATAATACAATTCTCAGTGTTTTGGAAGCGTGCATATGCTAAGACTTAAACTGTAACATTTAACTTTGGTAGAGCAAATTTTGAGCAGATGCAGCGAAGTCTAAAGACTAGGATAAGCTTTTAAGTTTTACATATAACGCAGGACATGTACATACCTAAATTTGGAATAAGTAGGAAATTAAAAAAAAACTTTAAGACAAAATTAAGACGACCCAAAGAGATTCTTTCAGTATTTTACAAGTAAAAGAACAGTCAAGGATGAGGTGAAATGCATCAGGAATAGTAAAGGAGAATTTAAAAATACAGACAGTGAAATAGCAGATGCTGTAAACTACATATTCATGAGATTCTCATATGTGAGGAAATGGATAACCTCCCAGCAGTACTGGGACTACTAAGGAGGTACTGAGTGATTTGGAAATTGTAGTTGGAGAAGTACTGCTCAGATTAAATAGGCAAAAATCAAACAAATCACATGGACCAGATAATATTTACCCTCATGTTCTTAAGGAGGTTAACTAATACATATATTAACCCTTGATGCATATTTTAAGAAAATTCCGAAAGACAGGAAAATCCCGTAATATAAAAAGGTTGACTGGACAAATGCAATTAACTATAGGCCAGTAAACTAACGTGAATCACAGGTAAATTAATGGAAGGAATTATTAAGTATAAGACTGAGCAACACATGGCAAGCACATTCAACGTGGTTTCAGAAAAGGGATCATGTTTTACCTACATGCAGGAATTCTATGAGGAAGCAAGAAAAGGATCTGATCGAAGTGGACCATATGATATTAGTTATCTTGACTTTTAGAAAACATTTAGCCATTAAGAAGGCTAACAGAATACAGTGGAACCTCGGGTCATGACCGTAATTCAGTCCAAAACTCTGGTCGTAACCCGATTTGGTCGTGACCCAAAGTAATTTCCCCCATAGTATTGTATGTAAATACAATTAATCCATTCCAGACCGTATGAACTGTATGTAAATATATTTTTTTTAAAGATTTTTAAGCATACAAATAGTTAACTATACCATAGAATGCACAGCGTAATAGTAAACGAAACGTAAAAACATTGAATAACACTGAGAAAACCTTGAACAGAGAAAAGTAACATTGTAAGAATTCACACTATGGCCTTACGAACCGCTCGCTGTAAACACTTTTTTTTAATGAGTTTTAAGCACAGGGAAAAACATGAACATTTGAAAAATCTGTAATTTAATAAACAACCAAGAAAGTAACATTGCAACAATGCACGCTATGAACCGATCGCTGTAAACAGAAGTAAAGTGGAGGTTAAAATCCAATAGAAATTAAATACAATGAGGTTAAAACAATGCTCGAATCAGTCTCTTTAAAAACAAGCCCGGTGCATTCTTTAACTGCCTTCTTGGCGTTACGCTGCCAGCCCTCTCTCTCTCTCTCGCTCGCTCGCGCTCTCTCTCTCTCTCTCACTCTCTCTCACTCGCTCTCACTCGCTCTCTCTTTCTCTCTCACTCGCTGCACAGGGAGAGACTGAACACGTGCGGAAATCATTGGTGCATACGAACTGGAAGGGAAACTGACTTGTTCGTCACCCGAGTGTGTTGTCGTGAACAGATGCAAAAGTTTGGCGAACTTTTTGGTCGTAACCCGATTTGTACGTGGTCCAAGATGTTCATGACCTGAGGTTCCACTGTATTAGGTTATATAGCACAATGTGTAGAGTACAAGTCCAAGGAGGTCCATGCTTTATAACACACTGGTGAGGTCTCATCTGCAGTATTGTTTTAACAATTCCCTAAACTCAAAGTGAGATATGCTACACTATCAAATATATCTTAAATAAAATTCTTTTTGTAAGTGTGGACCAGGTTTCTCTGCCATTCTGCTCCCAAAGCTCACGGTCATGTAAAGACAGAAAACAGAAGATTAACAATAACAATACAGCATCTGAGAAAAAAATCTGTATATTTTAGTTGAACATTTACATACCTTTCCTTTCACAAAGCTCCAACTATTTAAAGTTACACTGAGCTGCCCCTCAATCAGTTTTCCACTCCTATTTATACAAATCTCCATAAACACACTCAAAACCAATTTTAACTATGAAGGATGCCCTGTACAGATAGCCCCAGAGCCAGAGATACATGAGGAACAATGTGGATTCCATCCTGGCCATTGAACAGTAGGCCAGCTCTTCTCCCTGGTGCAGATGTATGGGGGATGCATGGGGGAGTATGATAACCTAGTCTACATGTGTTTTGTAGATATGGAAAAAGCATATGACCGTGTACCTTGACATTGCTCTCATCAAGTGGGGGGAAAACAACTACTCTAAGTGAAGTAGTTCAAGATTTTCTGTTTCTTGTTCACAAGTGTCAGAAAACGGTAATGTGAGAACAACAAGCAGATTGGAGTGGCAGTGTAATAAAAATTATTTCACAAAGCCGTGCAATTCAGCTGAGAGAGAGAGAGACGGCCAGAGATGGGCAAAGGACAGCTGTAAGTTATGTTAGATTGACAGAGGGTGTGTGAGGGGCACACAAGCAGGTTATTAAAAAAAAAAGTGCTGATGTCTGTGTGACCATAATGGTTGGAAAAACAGAGTCTGTGATAAATGATGAGAACAGGTGAAGGTATTTATAACAAGCCAATGCTCTGGTAGTTATCCATATCTGACATGAATGTGAGTGTTTATAATGACAAGGATCCAGCATGACATCAGAAGTGAACCTAGATTGCTGACATTCCCGGCTGGAAGGGACATCTGACATCTTCCAATTAGTTAGGATGACCCTCTGCTTTTCTCTGGCATGTTTATATATGTATATGATTTTATACATACATAAGGGAATTAATTGTTACCTTTTAAAGCACCATAAAGACATACAGTATATCTCTTTTTGTACGATATTTCTCTCTCTTGTAATTATTTTCCTCCTGGGTACAAAAGGTATAGTATTTGTTTCAAGTCAATTCTGCATCAAAAAGAAACACATCCCAGGGGAGAAACAGTGCCCCTGCTAGATAAAGGCAGCAGCTATTCTGTGGGTATTATACCAGTCCATGGTGGAGAAGTAAGGGAAGAATCTAAAGGCAAAACTCTGTTTACCAGTCAGTATCTATATCTATCTATCTAGTCTATACCCTTGTCCTTACCTATGGTTATGAGCTGTGGGCAATGACCAAAAGAATAGACGTGGCAGAAATGAGTTTTTCTTTGCAGGGCAATTAATCTATAACTCTGTGACAGGATGAGAAATTCAGTAATTTTGGAGTGTCACAGAGTACAGTCACAGCTTCGAGAGGTGCCAGTTAAGGTTGTTTTGGCATGCTGTAAGAATGTCCCTGGGAGGATCCCCCTAGAATTGCTCCAGGAACGTTCCACTGGGTGAAGACCCGGTGGCAGACCCAGGACATGCTGGGAGGATTATATCTGTTGGCTAGTTTGGGAAATGCTTGGATATTTCCCAAGAAAATTAGAATCTGTAGTTAAGGACAGTTAAGTACTGCATTTTAAGTTCTTTTATGCTGCTTATGTGCATCAGTCATTATGGATGATGAAGACCCCTGATAGCTCTTTCCCTAATCTTATATAGCTAATTTAAACAGCCCATGATTGTTTACCTGTCATTTTTCTCATTTGAGGGCTCATAAAATCTAAAGTTTTCCAGTCTCTGCGATCCATAGCTCATAAAACTAACTTTACTCTTTTAACATGTATAAGTTTACACTCAGAAGCAGAGGGTTGTAGCAAAGCCTGCATAAACTTTGTTTTGTGGCTGCTGTATTTGATTTAAACTGGCTCATATCTCATATCTAAAAATAATTATTAAAATATTCAGGCAATTCTTATCTGTATATAAAATCAAATACAAAAAACAATATTGTTTTCTTATAACATTATTGCTTTAGTATAGAAAAGGAAAAGTGTCTTTATAAAAGTCCTTAAATTACAGTTTAAGTCACTTCAAGAAAAGTTCTGCTCCAAGGCCCTATCCTGCATTTGCTTCATCCAGGGTATAACATTAATCTGTATCCAGCCCTGAAAGCAGGTTCTCTGACTTGCAGGGAAAACTCTGGGGTTGGTGGCAGGATTGGCACTCTAGCCACCACAAAAAAAGTCAGACTGTACCGGTGTGGTGCTGAGGAGTCACCCGCTGCACTTGGGCCCAATCCAGGTGGTTCATTGTGTGGTGGGTGCAGCAACGTGCTATCAGCGCATGCTCCCAACCTCTCTCTTCCAGAAGCATTTTGCTCCTTCCTCATACAGAGACTTGGGACCATCCTCTGTTACTAAGTTTTGGTCTTCTAGAACTCAGCTTGTGTGTATTGGCTACATCACATTCTCCACATTGACTTACAACTCAGGCACTCCATATTTTAATGTGCTGAGTGCCCTTAAATAATTCTTGTTTACTTATGACTGTGAGGCCAAACACAGCTCCAACTCCATCATTAAATTTGCTGATTAAACCACCCTCATGGCCCCTCAAAGCCCTCACCAACAATGACAACACAAGGTACAGAGAAGAGCTTTATCTATTGAAAGAGTAGTACCATAACAGCAATCTCACTCTTAATGTGAGTAAAACCAAAGGGCTGCTCATAATCTTAACCAGTTAATTTCCATTTGCTAATAGTGGAAAGCTTTATAGTATTTCCTCATAGATCATATCTCACAGTCATGGAATCAGTCTATATACCATTCTTTTGACTTGCTCTCTCTGACTGTGTTATACTATACTATACTATACTATACTATACTATACTATACTATACTACTCTGACTGTTTTATACTATGAAGCCCAAAATTGTACAAGTACTCTATGTAAGGCCACATAATTGAGTCATATAGTTTTAGCGCAACCTCTCTTCTACACTATAGCTTCTGTAAACTAGATGTAGAAAGCAATGAGTATACTTTAAAGGTTCAAACCTTCAATTGTGTATTTAAATCTTACCTTTTTACTTTCTATTCTATTCTATTCTATTATTCTATTATTTTACATTTATTTTAATTTCTGCCAAAGTCTAAATTTTGTCAAGGTACCTCTACATTGCAGAGTTGTTCTAAAATGCACAGGGACACAGACAGAAACTTGTTTGGGCAAATATTGCAAATTTTGCGTGCTGCGATGACACCTACAGTATATGTTTGTTACTGCTGGTGATTGTGAGTCCATACAGAGTAAGAGTGACAGACATCGCATCACTCTTATACATAGTTATGTGAAGGGTTTCTTATGTAGAATGTTTTGTGGTGACTGGCAATTGGTATCACTCAGGACTTAGTCTGGATAGGTTCTCTGTGTGCATGTTAATCGTAAATTTAGCCACTCATGCTAACATCTCCAAAGTGACATCAAATCAAGTTTCAAAAATCCTTAAAGTCCTATGGCTACTACACTATTTGGTAACTTTTTGCTTATATCTTCAATTCTGTGTGTTCTATGTGTATATTTCCTTGGGATCTACCTCTGATTGTAGTGTCATGTCTGAATGGCCAGGTCAACTATTCCTTGTTACAGTTTCATTTCTTCCTTTTTCAATGCTTTTGGTGGCATTTTGTGCTCCTTATTATAGGCAGTCTCTATGAAAATACTGTATGCATTTACAGATTACACGGAGTATCAAAAATGAAGAATATAAAATAATATTGTCATCCATACAAGACCAATTCCAAACTTCTCCAAGTCTAGCAAGATGTATATTATGTCCAGAAGTCTTTTCAATGAAACTGGAAATATTAGCAGAATTCCATAGCCTTATTTATCCTTACATTTTTTCATTTAACACTTAATGCAATATTTTGGATTTTACCCAGGATCTTATCCATTCTGCCATTGTTTCTTTGATCATTTGCACCTCCCTTAATAGATTATCATTTAAATAATACCTTCATGTGACTCTAGTTACTGAAAATTTTACAAAACAATTTTGAAATAACACAAACTTTTATTCACATAAATTCATCACTGACAAAATTCCTTCAACCCTGTCATAAGGATACAATTTTACTTCTTGCTTATGTTTTATAATTCCACTGTGCAGAGATTCTCAATAACTGCTAAGAAGTTTAAGTTGTTAAATCTGATGAAATAGGGAAATATACATAAATGATGGCAGGTGTGGCCACTAGGAGGACTCTCACAGACCCAGAACCTTGACACAACTTCTCCAAACGCAATCCTGGGTTTAAAGAAAGTACTTTACTGAAGCAAATATCTTCTTACTAGGCTTTTTCTTTAACAACTGTTTATTTCTTTCTCCTTCACTCCCTCCAGCTGAGTTTTGCCAGACTTGTCTCCTGACTCTTAAATCTTCCCAGTGAAAGTGAAACACTGTTTTTTGGCCTGGACCTTAGAATACTCTGGCACAGCAGCACTGTAGCCAGGAAGCAAATCTATTTCAGATGGAGCTTCCCCCAACAGGGGAGGCTGCTCCCAGCAGCTTCCTCTAACAGCACCCAAGGAACCCAACAGGTCTGTTCTCCAGAACTACAACTCCCATGCAGCTCTCTTGCATGGTGTCCATGTTAGGACATCATCACTTTCACTTTTCAATCATCAAACATTAGCATTACTCAGTATCGTGTATCAGTAGTCACTCATCACTTTTCATACATCACTACTCAAAAGTTGCTCATCATGCATCACTATTCACTTATCATTCGCAATGCAGTCACTCATCAGTATTCAGTTTTTGCCCATCAGGTGACAGTCATCAGTTTCATTTTCCATCTTTTTTTAATGGATCCAATCAGCGGCGTGAGCAACAACGGGGGGCATGCAGAATATAGCTTAATAAAACATAATGGAGCCCATTGAATTGGTTTAATGGTTTATTGAAATATCAATCAAATACTGCAGTTTGTTGCCATCGGTATACCTGCATGGCGTTAATGACAGGAAGCGCAATCATTGTAAATAAAATTTGGATTTATTTCTGAGCTTCCAAAATCAGAGACAGAAACTGGAAAAACGGCTTCCTATTTCCTAAGTACAACATAATATAGCATACACACAAGATAATCTCTCAAATGCACGAGTTACCAGGTCGCATGTAGTATATATCCATCCATCCATCCATCCATTGTCTCCCGCTTATCCGAGGTCGGGTCGCGGGGGCAGCAGCTTGAGCAGAGATGCCCAGACTTCCCTCTCCCCGGCCACTTCTTCTAGCTCTTCCGGGAGAATCCCAAGGCGTTCCCAGGCCAGTCGAGAGACATAGTCCCTCCAGCGTGTCCTGGGTCTTCCCCGGGGCCTCCTCCCGGTTGGACGTGCCTGGAACACCTCACCAGGGAGGCGTCCAGGAGGCATCCTGATCAGATGCCCGAGCCACCTCATCTGACTCCTCTCAATGCGGAGGAGCAGCGGCTCTACTCTGAGCCCCTCCCGGATGACTGAGCTTCTCACCCTATCTTTAAGGGAAAGCCCAGACACCCTGCGGAGGAAACTCATTTCAGCCGCTTGTATTCGCGATCTCGTTCTTTCGGTCACTACCCATAGCTCATGACCATAGGTGAGGGTAGGAACATAGATCGACTGGTAAATTGAGAGCTTCGCCTTGCGGCTCAGCTCCTTTTTCACCACGACAGACCGATGCAACGCCCGCATTACTGCGGATGCCGCACCGATCCGCATGTCGATCTCACGCTCCATTCTTCCCTCACTCGTGAACAAGACCCCGAGATACTTGAACTCCTCCACTTGGGGCAGGATCTCGCTACCAACCCTGAGAGGGCACTCCACCCTTTTCCAGTTGAGGACCATGGTCTCGGATTTGGAGGTGCTGATTCTCATCCCAGCCGCTTCACACTCGGCTGCGAACCGATCCAGAGAGAGCTGAAGATCACGGCCTGATGAAGCAAACAGGACAACATCATCTGCAAAAAGCAGTGACCCAATCCTGAGCCCACCAAACCGGACCCCCTCAACACCCTGGCTGCGCCTAGAAATTCTGTCCATAAAAGTTATGAACAGAATCGGTGACAAAGGGCAGCCCTGGCGGAGTCCAACTCTCACTGGAAACGGGTTCGACTTACTGCCGGCAATGCGGACCAAGCTCTGGCACTGATCGTACAGGGACTGAACAGCCCTTATCAGGGGGGCCGGTACCCCATACTCTCGGAGTACCCCCCACAGGATTCCCCGAGGGACACGGTCGAATGCCTTTTCTAAGTCCACAAAACACATGTAGACTGGTTGGGCAAACTCCCATGCACCCTCCAGGACCCTGCTAAGGGTATAGAGCTGGTCCACTGTTCCGCGACCAGGACGAAAACCACACTGTTCCTCCTGAATCCGAGGCTCGACTATCCGACGGACCCTCCTCTCCAGGACCCCTGAATAGACTTTTCCAGGGAGGCTGAGGAGTGTGATCCCTCTGTAGTTGGAACACACCCTCCGATCCCCCTTCTTAAATAGGGGGACCACCACCCCGGTCTGCCAATCCAGAGGCACTGTCCCTGATGTCCATGCGATGTTGCAGAGGCGTGTCAGCCAAGACAGTCCTACAACATCCAGAGCCTTGAGGAACTCCGGGCGTATCTCATCCACCCCCGGGGTCCTGCCACCAAGGAGTTTTTTGACCACCTTGGTGACCTCAGTCCCAGAGATGGGGGAACCCACCTCTGAGTCCCCAGGCTCTGCTTCCTCATTGGAAGGCATGTTAATGGGATTGAGGAGGTCTTCGAAGTATTCCCCCCACCGACCCACAACGTCCCGAGTCGAGGTCAGCAGCGCACCATCCCCACCATATACAGTGTTGACACTGCACTGCTTCCCCTTCCTGAGACGCCGGATGGTGGACCAGAATCTCCTCGAAGCCGTCCGAAAGTCATTCTCCATGGCCTCCCCAAACTCCTCCCACGCCCGAGTTTTTGCCTCAGCAACCACCAAAGCCGCATTCCGCTTGGCCTGCCGGTACCTATCAGCTGCCTCCGGGGTCCCACAGGACAAAAGGGTCCTGTAGGACTCCTTCTTCAGCTTGACGGCATCCTTCACCGCCGGTGTCCACCAGCGGGTTCGGGGATTGCCGCCACGACAGGCACCGACCACCTTACGGCCACAGCTCCGGTCAGCTGCCTCAACAATAGAGGCACGGAACATGGCCCATTCGGACTCAATGTCCCCCACCTCCCTCGGGATGTGGTCGAAGTTCTGCCGGAGGTGGGAGTTGAAGCTACTTCTGACAGGGGGCTCTGCCAGACGTTCCCAGCAGACCCTCACAACACGTTTGGGCCTACCACGCCTGACCGGCATCCTCCCCCACCATCGAAGCCAACTCACCACCAGGTGGTGATCAGTTGACAGCTCCGCCCCTCTCTTCACCCGAGTGTCCAAGACATGTGGCCGCAAGTCCGACGACACGACCACAAAGTCGATCATCGAACTGAGGCCTAGGGTGTCCTGGTGCCAAGTGCACATATGAACACCCCTATGCTTGAACATGGTGTTCGTTATGGACAATCCGTGACGAGCACAGAAGTCCAATAACAAAACACCGCTCGGGTTCAGATCAGGGGGGCCATTCCTCCCAATCACGCCCTTCCAGGTCTCACTGTCATTGCCCACGTGAGCATTGAAGTCTCCCAGCAGAACGAGGGAGTCCCCAGAAGGTATGCCCTCTAGCACCCCCTCCAGGGACTCCAAAAAGGGTGGGTACTCCGAACTGCTGTTCGGTGCATACGCACAAACAACAGTTAGGACCCGTCCCCCCACCCAAAGGCGAAGGGAGGCTACCCTCTCGTCCACCGGGGTAAACCCCAATGTACAGGCTCCAAGTTGGGGGGCAATAAGTATACCCACACCTGCTCGGCGCCTCTCACCGGGGGCAACTCCAGAGTGGTAGAGAGTCCAGCCCCTCTCAAGGAGATTGGTTCCAGAGTCCAAGCTGTGCGTCGAGGTGAGCCCGACTATATCTAGCCGGAACCTCTCAACTTCGCGCACTAGCTCAGGCTCCTTCCCCTTCAGAGAGGTGACATTCCACGTCCCAAGAGCCAGTTTCTGTAGCCGAGGATCGGACCGCCAAGGTCCCCGCCTTTGGCCACCACCCAACTCACACTGCACCCGACCTCCTTGGCCCCTCCCATAGGTGGTGAGCCCATGGGAAGGGGGACCCACGTTGCATCTTCGGGCTGTGCCCGGCCGAGCCCCATGGGTGCAGGCCCGGCCACCAGGCGCTCGCCATCGAGCCCCACCTCCAGGCCTGGCTCCAGAGTGGGGCCCCGGTGACCCGCGTCCGGGCAAGGGAAAACGCCGTCCAAAATGGTTTTTCTTCATAGGAGGTTTGTTTAACCGCTCTTTGTCTCATCCCTCACCTAGGACCAGTTTGCCTTGGGTGGCCCTACCAGGGGCATAAAGCCCCGGACAACAGAGCTCCTAGGATCATTGGGACACGCAAACCCCTCCACCACGATAAGGTGACGGTTAAAGGAGGGGATGTAGTATATAATCTTATCTTAATCTTTTAAGAAAGAATTATTACCTTGAGATAAAATTACATTAAAAATTAGCAAAGTGTGGGTTTGGGTTGGTTAATTATTTAATGGTTAGGGTGTTTGATTTCATCATGACTTTTGTCCTTAGCCACTTGTTACGGAACTGTTCAGACCAAAGTCACCATGCCTCTTACTGTGTTAGGAGCACCTGACAACTGCAAAGGGCACATGGGCTGCTGGAGACAAGAACTTTAAAATAGACAAGAACTTTAAAAGTGTGCTGGATGGCTGTGGCCCCTGTCTAGCTGCGAGGCCAATATACTGGAGGCTAGAAGGCAGCACCCCTGGGTAGCTGTGGCTCCACACATTCCCACAGGGCTTCATTGGAGTTGGAATTCAGGACAGCCTTGTTGGGTTCTGAGTGGGCTGCCACTTTACTTGGAGAGCGAGAGTTGGGAGGAAGAGGGACGAAGCTTGCTTGAGAAGGAGGAGGAGTAGTGGTGGTAGTGAATAAGAGAAAGATTGTGCTGTACACTGTGCTGCTGGGTGCTTTGTATTGTACTGTTGTGGGGAGTGAGGAAGAAGAGCATCCCCTCTATAAATAAACGTGTGTGTTGCTGAACTTGTGGCTGTTGTGTCCGGGGGTTGGGGAGCTGTACATCTCCTGGTTTCCACAAAATAGAGCAGGCTAAACAGTAAAGGAGGTCAGTTTTTGTATTTGTGTTCACCCATCTGTCTTGTCTGCAATACTACCAGTGGAATATCATTTCTATCCTGGATCAAACTTTTAAGGATGTATGTACTGTCTTGTACCTGCCTGTCGTGTGAGTAGTTTTGGATTGGCCATCATGCTTCACTAGATGGAGCATTCCTAAATCTCATCACCCCTCACCACATCAGGACTACCGGTAGGACTGTTTAGTACATTACTTATATAAAGTTGTTCCTTGGATCATCATCTTTTCCTCTAGACCACTTCTTCTGTCACCGCTGCTTTTGGACTGTGTTAAGGACTTTTGTCACGAGTGTTTATTGTTGTGTGGGGATTTGCTATTGTTGTGGGGCAAAGGGAGGGCTATCTGTTTATTTGCTGCTTATATTTTTTGTTTCATTCAATATACAGCTTATTAGTTTAATTTTATTATTTCTTGTCTCTGTGTGTGAATGGTGTGAATTGGGCCAAGCCTGGGTGCGTTCCTGGGGTTCCCATCAACCAAATAAACAAATCACCACCCCTTATGATAGTGTGAATCTGAGTGGCTCCAGACCACTACAATGGGAGCATGTAAATTGAAAATAATAGTTGGCCCAGAATAGATCCTTGTGGTACCCCATATGAAATATCATGGATCCTTGAGATACAACCACCATAACTAACAAAAATTTCCTGTGTGTTAAATACGACTGAAACCAATTTTGGACAATACCAGATAGACCCACCCATCAGTTAAGATGATTAATAAGAATGCTATGGTCTATGGTGTTTAATTCTGCACTCAAGTCTAAAAGAATGAGAACAGATATATTATCTGCATCAGCATTAACCAGCAAGTCATCAACTACTTTAATCAATGCAGTTTCTGTGCTGTGATTTCGTCTAAAACCTGACTGAAACCTATCCAGAATGGCATGTCTATTCAAGTAATTGTTGAACTGGTTAAAAACTACTTTTTCTGGAATTTTACTTAAAAAGGTAGGTAAGAAACAGGTCTAAAATTCTTAAAGACAGACACATTAAGATCATTTTTTGAGCAGGGGTTTAACTGCTGCTGTCTTTAGATAATCTTGGAAGACCCCAGTATCTAATGAGGCATTAACTATATCAAGTACACTATCAATGAGCACATCAGAAACGTCTTTAAAAAAGTATATTGGGACTGGGTCAAGGGTACAGGTGGAAGGTTTTAATGGATTAGTTATTCTATAATACATTCAAAATGAAAATGATTTCCTTCATAGCTTCCATGAAGTCTGATCTTTACAGTGTAACAGGAGCGACAGAAAAGGATACAACCATAAAGGTAAAATAAGCCCTTGCTCTAGGATACTCTAGAATAACCAGTCCCAATAAGCAATGAAGGACAAGGAAATTAAGATTAAAGGGGTCAGCACTATTTGAATACTATATTACGGGGCAGCAGCAAAGAAGGATTTGAGCAACTGAGTTCAAAAAGTGCACTTTTCAATTAATTAGTTGGATGACCATTCATCTATGGCACAGGCAAATCAAGGTGAATACTTTAACATTTTCTTCTCTTGATTTATAACATTGTACTTAAATACTGAATATTTAAAAGTACAGCCTGAATATTACATTTTGTAATGTGGCCTACAGAGCTCTCTCAAAAGCTATTCCAACCCTCAAATGAATAAAAAAAATCACAAGTAAAATGATTAGGTAAAGCAGAGTTAGGTAGAGTTTATTATCTCAGAGAGAAAATTGTCTGCAGCAGGAAAATACAAAGCATAGGATAATGTTGCACAGACATAAGAAAATAAGCCAAGAAAAAGCATACAATAACCATTGCTTTTATAGTGCCCTGTCAGTGTTCATAAATGTTGATTCAATGGATCCTTGTATTTTATATCACTCTGTTAAGTAGCTTGCTATCCTTGGAATGGTGGCTCACTGTTGCCGGACCAGTTGGAATTCATTCACCAGTTGGCAGCCCCACTATTTTTATAGGCTTTCCTGCACCTGGCTCTGAAGCTGCTCATTTGAATGATGGAATGCCACCTCGTACTATTGGTCAATCATCTCCATCATGTCAGGACTGCTAAATTATAATCAGTAACATGCCCATAAGATTTCATTAAAATACAAATAATAAACTCCAACAGTACACAATAATAACTCAGAATTCAGCATGATCCCTACAATAACTAACATTCAAAATGCTAATAGCCCTGAGCATAAAAGATTACATATTGCCCATGACTATTGGAAACTTAAACCCACAGCTTAGAATTTTTGTTTTTCTGATCAACTTTTTATTAAATAAAGACAAAGTGACAGTAGAAAAAAACAATAAACAAACGTGCTTCCAAAGATCTGAGTAGAATGTCCGAAACCCTTTCCATAATAAAAGATTTATTTGATTGTGACTATTGTAGTGTTTTCTCCATTATATCATGAAGCTGACAGTTTTGCATACATGGCAGGATAGCTAACTATTTACAGTATACCATACACTTTTGTAAATCGTTAAAGGGTGCACTCACCTTTTGTTTATTTTGCAACACTGTGGTTGATGCATGGGACATGCATTCAAGGGCAGCATTTCATGTCTTGGTGGAGGTACCAGTCTGTCCTGTAAAAGGCAGTGGGAAAGGCCAAACTATGGGACATACGGCAGTCATCCCAAAAAAAAACCCTATGGAAGGTAGGCGCATGTCAAGTTGCCAGCAGACATGTGCTGGCTGCAAAGGTTGCCAGAGAGAGAGAGAGAGAGAGACACGGCCACAGATATTTTATAAACTTATAGTAAGTTCCCAATTTCCCCAGGTATGCATCTCTGCAGTCAGGAGCTGAATATTGAATAGGAGGGGCAATGTTGAGTGGGAGGGGACAAACTTGACAGGTAGGATGAAGTTGTCAAAAAAAAAAAAGTTTGTCATGAATACTCTGAATTTTTCACAGTATATAATAGGGAAGATATACAATTTAAACAGAATTGACAGGGTACACTGCAAGAAGAGTTAAGCCATGTTCCCAAAACACAAATCTAGCTCAAGAACAGCCAGCCTAATGGCATATTGATTTCAAGCTGTCAGTTTTTTAAACTTTACTTCATGCTGAGTGTACTGGCCTCACTGAATCTCCTGTTCAATTATCCAGCAAGCTAAACACCTTCATGCAATAATTCCCGGAACCACGAAGTGATGTAGAGAATGTTTAATTACAAAAATGGTGTGAAACTGTAAATACAAATACAAACAAACACTAATAAGTACTTGTATAAGTAACATAGAGTAAATACAGCAGCATTTATAACTAAGAGCTTAACAGCCAAAGGCTCAGTAAATTTATGTAATGAAATACAACATTTACTTTGACACTCCTTAACCAAAGTTACTTAAACAAAGACTATAAAACTAGAAAAAAGAGAACTTACAGGGAATGCCTTCACATGGGCTAACTAAGCAGGATGGCGAAGGATTGTTTGAGAGTACAAACACAGAGGTAATAAACACACCATGCTTACTGCTGCTGCACTCACTTCCTACTTCCTACTTCCTGCCTCCTGTCACATGGCTTCCTGCTTGCAGCAGTAGCATTAGGATTTTTATATTAGGATTACAAAGGTTTGCAAAAACAATTAGAACCATAACACTCCCCGTCTGGTATCTTTAAGATACCACCAAAAACTGAGCCAAATACTTTAATCTGGTGATAAAAGAAAAACCAGTTCTGAAATAGGCCTGTAAAGGATTTTTGTTGCTCCTTGCTGAACTATCTTTATCTCGACCTTCCTTATTAATCCATCTTTGCTAGGAACAGCCTTCATTATTATTCCCATAGGCCACTCATTCCTCCTGACTTACTTTTCCTTCAGAAGGACAACATCACCTTCTTTGATGTCAGGCCTTTTATTTTGTTCTTCTGGAATTTTCTTTAGTGGAAGGCGAAGGAAGGGAGGTCCAGTAATCCATGTTGAACTGGAAAGCATGGAGGCTGAAATGGAGCGGGAACCATGATCAGCAGGATTTTGATCTGTTGGCACATAATGCCACTGTTCAGGTTTAGAAGACTGCCGGATTCGTTGCACCCGATTATTTACATAGACACTAAAGCATCTGGATTGATTGTGAATATAACCCAAACCACTTTACTATCTGTATAAAAACTAGTGGAGTTTAGCTGGAGATCTATTTCCTCACTGACAACTTCCGCAATCTCCACAGCTAGCACCGCAGCACATAGCTCCAGCCTGGGCACTGTAAGTTCAGGTCGGGGGGCAAGTCTTGCCTTGCCGAGGACAAAGCCCACATCTATTTGCTTGTCATGGCTTAGAAATTTGAGATAAGCCACAGCAGCAATGGCATTAACAGAGGCATCTGAAAAAATGCACAGCTCAATGTGCAGGGCATTAGAAGGTGGAATAGCAGAATATATACGGGGTATTTGAATGCCTCTGAGGCACTGCAGTGAACTCTGCCATTGCACCCATTGTTCATGCATGCCTTCTGGAAGGTTGGTGTCCCAATCACTGCCGTGTCTCGAGAGTTCTCTAAGTAGTAAGCGCCCCCGGATAGTCACTGGTGCCAGGAAACCCAGCGGGTCAAAAAGACTATTGACCGTGGAGAGTACTCCTCTGCGGGTATATGGTCTCTCAGTTTCAGGTGCATAAAATGTAAAAATGTCTGACATAATATTCCATCTTACCCCAAGACTTCGCTGATCAGGTAGGTCATCCACAAACAAGTCAAGATTTTGTAGATCCTTAGCTCGATCTTCCATTAAGAACGCATCCATCACCTCAGCTTTGTTAGAGGCCACTTTGTGGAGCCTAAGATTTGAAGCTGCTAACATTTCCTGTGTTCTCTTAAGGAGATCAATTGCTTCCTCCACAGTGGGGACAGACTTTAAAGCATCATCCATATAAAAGTCTCTTTGAATAAAGCGGCACACATCACTGCCATACTCTTTTTCTCCTTCTTGTGCAACTCGCCTTAGACCATAAATGGCCACAGCAGGTGAGGGACTATTACCAAAAACATGCACCCTCATTCTATGGTCAACAACCCTTTTGTCCTGGTCACTGTCCTCATACCATAGAAAGCGCAAAACATCCCTACAATCTTCTCGCACTAGAAAACAATGAAACATTTGCTGAATGTCAGCAGTAAGTGCAACGGGGTTCTTCCTAAATCTTATAAGGATACCCAACAGGCTATTATTCAAGTCTGGCCCAGAGAGCAGCACATTGTTAAGGGAAACCCCTTCAAATTGAGCACTAGAATCAAAAACCACACGTATTTGGGTGGGCTTTTGTGTGTGGTACACTCCGAAGAAGGGCAAATACCAGTACTCCTTACCTTCTTGAACCGGAGGTGCAAGCTCTGCATGACAGCTATCCAACATCCTTTTCATGAATTCTAGAAAATGAGCTTTCATCTCTGGATGTTTCTCAAGGGTGTGGCTTAGAGATCTAAAACGATTCATAGCATATACACGATTATTAGGCAATTGCCTACGTGCTTTGCGAAAAGGAAGTGGGGCCACCCAGCTGTTGCTGGAGTCTTGGAAGAATTCATTCAACATAGTTTTGAGAAACAAAAGATCTTCCATAGAAGGTGCAGGTTTGTGATCACCTTTTGTCTGGTAGAAAACCGATTGTCCAAGTTTCTCCCCATTTGCTCCAGTCAGATGGCTTTCACTGGGAATGCGGCAGAAGAGTTGGTGCTGCTCAGAAGGGATGAACCTCTCTTTGACCATTATATGGCTCTCGCATGGGTGAAAGAGACTTGGCCTGCCATTATCCAGGATGTAAGTTTTCATGCTAGTGACCTCTGAAGGCCTGTGTGTACCACCCAGGCACACATCACCAATTATTACCCAGCCCAAGTCCAATTTTTGGGCATATGCTGCATCATGGGGCCCATTGATCTGCTTACGGACTTTATGCACCCTTAACATGTCCCTTCCCAGCAACAGCAGAATTGCTGCTTCTCTATCACGAGGTGGTATTTCATTGGCGATTGCCTTGAGGTGATGGTGATTGTGAGCAGCTTCTGGAGTAGGAATTTCATCCCTGTTGTCAGGGATCATATAGCATTCTAGGAGTGTGGGCAAAGGAAGACTTACTTTTTCATCTAATGACTCTATGATATAACCAACCGCTCGCCTGCCAGTAGTCTCAGCTATTCCAGAGCAGGTTTTCAATGTATATGCAGCTGAAGGTCCATCTATGTTGAAAATGTCAAAAAAATCTGGCCGAGCTAGGGACCTATTGCTTTGGTCATCCAGCATGGCATACATCCTCCTGCTTTTGCTGCGGTCACTGGCTGGATAAACATTCACAAGGCATATTTTTGCACAGGATTTCCCACTAAAGCCTTCACCACACACCTCAGTGCATTTGGACGTAATAGCGTCATCTGCTGCTTCTTTCTTCTCCCCGCCATGCTGTGCGAGGGGAGAAGGGGACTTGGACAGCCAAGGAGCTGGGCCTGGATGGAGGGCAGCTGAATGCCTGTCACTCTCACATTCAGAACATTTGACACTTGTTTCACAACATCTGGCAACATGTTTGGTTGATGCGCAGCATTTGAAACAGATGTTATGTGTTTTTAATATTCTTTTCCGTTCATCGAGGGGCATCTCTCTAAAGCCTCTGCACTTTCTCAGGGGGTGAGGTTTGCGATGAACTGGACATTGTCTATCTGGGTCATCATTGGCTGGGGAATTGGAACAGGGAGTAATATCTGTTTTGTGTACAGACACTGGCGTACGGGCATTACTGTGACTCTCGACGAATCTCTCTCTCTTGTTTGGGTTAACAGTGGAGGAGGGGAGAGTAAAGCTGGGGTCATTATGTGCCTTAGCTTCACCGCGTATGAACTGCAAAAAGAAGGAAAATGGGGGAAAGGTGACCTTGTGTTCTTGCTTATAGCGGGAGCCCTGCATCATCCACTTCTCCTGAAGCGCATATGGGAGCTTTTCTACTATTGGGTTAACACCTCTAGCAGTGTCCAAGTAGGAAAGCCCTGCTAAAAAACCATCTCGTTTTGCAGCCTCAACCTCAGACAGTAAATCACTCAGTTCCCTAAGCTTTTGGTGTTCTTTTGGTAATATTTTAGGAAAATTGTCCAGTTTTGCAAGCAGAGCACTTTCTATGGCTTCTGGCGACCCATAAATCTCCTCCAATCTCTCCCAAATGCGCTGCAGCCCAATAGACAAGTTCCGCACATTCGCTGACTTGATGCGACGCGCATGTTCTGCAGATTCTGTCCCAAGCCATTTAATCAATAAATCTATCTCTTCTCCCGCTGTAAGACCCAATGTCTCTATGGCATTAAGGAATGTGAATTTCCAGGCCAAATAATTCTCGGGCCGGTCATCAAACTTATTTAGTCCGGATGATATCAGTTGGCTTCGTACCAGATACCTTGCTAAATCTGATGAGGCATGGTCACGAGAGTGTCCAGCAGTTTCATCCATGTGGTGGTTATAACGACTGGGGCAAGGTGTTAGCACAGGCAGGCTCCGAGCACTGCTTGGCTGATTACTTAAAAGGGTAGGATGGCTCCTTTGCCTTAAAGGAGACTCTTTATTGTGTACAGTAGTATCTGCAGGATGGCCTGATGCCAGATAGCTTGCTTCTTCTCGGGCTATATTTTCATCTGCTACCAGGTTGAGGACACACATGTCCGGAATGGGGCCATTATTCAAACATCCTTCCCTGAATGAATGCCTGCCGCTATGCTCATTTACATACTGTTCAGTACGCTGCTGTGGGCTCTGTGCTGGCAGTAACTGGGATCCGAGTTCAATTTCTGCGGCCTCTAAGTTTGCAACTGCAGCCTCCATCACAACTGCTTCAGCCAGCGCAGCCTCTGCCTCTCTCTCTTTCTCCAGAGCATCTAACGTGGCTTCTAGACGGGCCTTTTCCATTCTAAGTTCAATCTCCTTCTTTGAAAAGGCAGCTCTAGCTTGGGCAGCTTCTGCCTTAGCACGTGCTTTGGCTGCTGCTACACTGACATTTGAAACAGCAAAAGATTTAGTCGAACGACAAGCAACAGATCTAACTTCCAATTCTTGAAGCTCCATTTTACATGGACAACTGGACAATGTAGTAACTGTAACTCCTCTAGCAATTCTTGAGCAAATTACTGCGCTGTTATTTCTGCCTTAAGATGCCTTATAAGACAATGGAGTCAGAGCCACTGAGCAATCTTGCTTGTAGGTCTCCCTTTTCACTGTACTGGCCTCACTGAATCTCCTGTTCAATTATCCAGCAAGCTAAACACCTTCATGCAATAATTCCCGGAACCACGAAGTGATGTAGAGAATGTTTAATTACAAAAATGGTGTGAAACTGTAAATACAAATACAAACAAACACTAATAAGTACTTGTATAAGTAACATAGAGTAAATACAGCAGCATTTATAACTAAGAGCTTAACAGCCAAAGGCTCAGTAAATTTATGTAATGAAATACAACATTTACTTTGACACTCCTTAACCAAAGTTACTTAAACAAAGACTATAAAACTAGAAAAAAGAGAACTTACAGGGAATGCCTTCACAAGGGCTAACTAAGCAGGATGGCGAAGGATTGTTTGAGAGTACAAACACAGAGGTAATAAACACACCATGCTTACTGCTGCTGCACTCACTTCCTACTTCCTACTTCCTGCCTCCTGTCACATGGCTTCCTGCTTGCAGCAGTAGCATTAGGATTTTTATATTAGGATTACAAAGGTTTGCAAAAACAATTAGAACCAGAACACTGAGAGTTTTTTCAATCTCCATTGCGTGATGCAGTCAACTTTTAATGACGATTTCAAGTATAAGACTCTAGTGCCAAGTTCATGCGCTCAGATTATATTCTTAAATTCATGCTGTCAAAACCCCCAACAGCAGCTACCTGGTGCACAGCGACTGCAGCTGTGCACCGTTCAAAGGCACTGGGTTTGCTTTCTGGTCCATCACTTTTCAGTTTTTATTTCACATTCTGGAATTTTAATGTATATTCTTCACTTCACATACTGCATTTTTAATGTCATTTTCAGCCCATCACATTTTCCTCATTCCACACTCTCACTTTTAGTGTTCATATCATGCCTCCATTCTCTTTATTTTACCTTCTCACTTTCAATTCTTTATTTCACTCTTGGCATTTTTAATCTTCATTTCAGGCTGTCGCTGATCTCGCCTAAAAATTGTAGTGACATTCGCCTTCCTATTTGTATTGCTTGCTTTTTGGCTCACCTCACCTATCCATTAATTGTATCATTTATTTCTCCAATACATTGTGTTATTAGAATATGGAGTAGTCCTGATACATGCAAGCAAGCAAGATCCCAGTAAACTACTGCTTTGGTTTACAGCATGAAGATGCAATACACTTAGAAAGTATTTCTTTGTATTCATAAGCTGGCAGTTGAAATTCAGGCCATCCTTCATATTAAAGGTGAACAGCGTTTGAATTGCTTGAACAATTTGCACCATCATCCTGAGCTGCCAGGTGGCCAAAACATCTGGTATGTTATTCTACTTTTTATACATGAATGAACAGATTATTCAAAAGTAAAGACAAAAAAACACATGATAAATGTGTTTATTTATTTTGGCATACTCTTTGCACAGGCAAATCCAGGGCTGGGATTTCAAGCCAACAGTTCATTCCTATGCATCAGACAGCATGGGCAATGACAAGAAATTTTCTATTGACTTTACGTCATGACCAATCAGATGTTAACAGGCTATAAACCCCTCCTTCTCGACACTGTAGTCCCCCCACTCGACATTGCACATCCTACTTGATATTCGACTCCCGCCTGCAGCGATATCTTCTCAGTTCCCATAGGACGATAGGGTGTAGTGTGGCTAACATTGCTACGTGGGATGAGGATTGAAGGAGCACATGTAATGTCTGCAGAGATTAGTTCCCTGGAACTGGGCAGCAATATAGAACATCATCATAGACACTAGGGAGCATATTGATTTCGGGCTGATTAAAGATACAATTCATTTGCAGGTTTCGTTTAGACAGAGAAGGTGTTGAAAAGAACCTCCGATTTAAATCTGGGGGGAGCCATGGGAAGAAGAGGTGGTGAGCAGAATGGAAGATACCATTAATTCACTATTATTTGTTAATATTTTTTTGTATATTTTTCATTTTTCCTTGAAGAAAGGGCTTCCTGGAATTAATTATTTGGATAAGGAAGAAATCTTTTTTTTTTTTTTTGCTTGTTATTTTTCAGTGCTGAACCTACAATGGCAGGAATTGTAAATATGTGTAAATAGTCCTTTATTTTCTATATTTTTGCATCAAATTTTCTTTTTTTGGTGTGTCTGTCATTGCAGGACTATGCAATGGTATTTTTTGCATGATACCAATTTTTGCTTATTATTTTTTTGTAATAAAGGACAGTACTGTTTACATTTCTTACTCACTACTGGTTTGTGTTCAGTTACGAACTGCTAGGAACACAGAATACCAGATTGTGCCAAGAATAAAAGAAGGATCGGGTGCCATAGTGATATAATTGGAGAGGTCACATTACCTCTATGATATTGACCAAAATATATAACAACAACATTTATTTCAATAGCACATTTTCATACCAAATATGTAGCCTTACAAGATGTCAAAGAAAATCCTACAAGTAACCAGAAAAATAATAAATTAGAAATAATCGAGTAGTTAAAGAATAAGTAAATAAAATACCATAAATCAATATATCCCTTTTTAAATATCTGCCAACAAATTAGACTTCTTGTTAAAGAGGGCATAGAGCTTCAGGGTCATCGGGTGCTAGAGATAAAGATAATTTGACCTAATGTGAGTATACATATTGAAAATAACAGTAGGCCCGGAATAGCTCCATGAGGTACACCATATACTGTACTGTACAATAGCATGGATCACCAACCTACAATAACCACAACTAAGAAATAATTTTCTACTTGTTACGTAGAACTGAAACCAATTTAACCATTTATTAAGTACTTCAACCAATGCAGTTTCTGTTGTATGATTTTAATCTAAATTATGACGGAAATGTATCACAAACAAAATTTTTACTTTTTTTAATCATTTACTTAAATAAAGCAGTTGGACAACTGTGTTGAATTCGGTTACAGTATAGGAGCTTTCAGTATTTCATAATGGACTGTAAATTTACCGTTCCTCCATTTACGCTCAGCTTCCGACTTATTTTTTAAGTTCAGTTACTCCAGGCACCTTCCAAGGTATTTTAGTAGTAGAAGATTTATTAACAGTTTTTTCAGAAGATTAATCGGCTATGGCATTCACCTTAGCATTTAAAATTTTCACCTATATGAGTCGCACAACATGAAGCTGTTGTTGCAGTGTCAACTCCAGCTATAGAGGAAGCTTCGCATGCAGGTGAGAAACAATTTTCTGGCTAGGAACAGCTGAATATGTCTGTTCAGGGTCCTGGGTTTGTCAACATCATACTGCAGCTGACAGTCTGCCATCTCTTATTAATCGGAGTCATACTGGACTAAGCACTAAGCGGAATATGAAAATGTTTGTTTTGAAAATATGCAGAAAATCAGAGAAGGACTGCATTCTTTTTTGCAACACTGTAAATGTTTTAAAAGGCAACAATCTACAGTGGCAAATAACAGATTTTATATGTTATATGTTGTGCTAAGAAAGATTTTGTCTTTCATTGGTTCTGTACAACTAGCATTTTAAAGTGTATTATCAAATGTGTGTTTAAAGGCAACAACAACATTATTTTTTGGCTTTCGAAATGTATAATGAATCTGTGATTTTCACTTTACCTGTACCATATCTTAGCATTTAAGGGTATATTTTGGCTCATGTTTATCTTCCTCATTGTTTTAGCTTTGTCTGAAAAGTACCCCCCAAATTCTAGCAGTTATCTATTTAACTTAATTTAATTCTTCAGTTTTCCTTATATTTGTATGTAGTAGTGTATGGGATCATTTTTTTATTTGTGTGTACATGCATCTTAAGCCCCCCTACAGAACAAGTCTAATGATCTACACTGCTTAGAGCTATTTTTGTAAAGGTAACGAGGTACTTTCTAAACTGATATAAATAATGATCACTGATGGACAAATTGAGTTTATTTCTGTCAAGGATATTTGTACTTTCTCATTAAAGTTGCTGAGAATAGTTGAAGCTGTATAAAAAATGCCAGTTAAAGTAAAATAAGATATTGCATTATATTAGTCACTGCGTCTATTCATGAGGAGAATGCGTAATGTGAACTACTGTGACTCATTACAGTGTTTTTTATGACAGCTTTACTTATTTTTTGTGATTGCTAGTGTCCAAATCATATACTAATGATTAAAAAAATTGACATATGTATTGCTTTCCATATCATATTAGATTTAAGGGGAATATGTTTTCTATTTATACTTTATAAGCTTTTCCAGTGTTTATGTGAAGTTTTTGGGAGATTCCTAATCGCACAAGTGTGAGTGTATGCAATAGAGAGTCAGAAAATCCAAGTTCAAACAAATAATGCTTGTAGTTTACACCACTAGTTACATTTTGCATGTAAATTACAATGACCTTTGAATTTCGGAAGTTTAATATGCCATTTATGTTTTGGATTGTGTTATTATGAATATTGTCCCAGATGGATGGGGACCCTACCCAGCCGGGACGCCTGGATGGTCCCCGTGATGGACAATACCTTCCCTGGGCCATGAGGGGGCAGCCGCCCGGGTCTGCTTATGGGCCACTGGACCGGAGCTGGGACACTTCTCCCTACCGGAGGACATAGCTACCGCCAGGGGGCGCCCAGACGGTTGTGAAGTCCTGGATGGCAGCACTTCCGCCACACCAGGAAGTGTTGCTGGAGGAATTCCCAGGGGCACCTGGAGTGCTTCCAGGGGCTCTCTTGACACTTCCGCCACACCAGGAAGTGTCGTCAGGGGGAGCACCTGGAGCTCATCCGGGTCAGCATAAAAGGGACCGCCTTCCTCCAGAAGCTGAGCCAGAGTTGGGAGGAAGGAGATGAAGCTTGCGAGGAGGGGAGTGGAGGTCAAAGGAAAAGAAGAAGAGAAAGAGAAAGAAGAAAGAGTGTTGGAGGAAGGCATTGTGGTGCTCAAAGGAAAATAAAGGAGTGTTTTGGACATTCTGGTGTCTGTCTGTCTGTGTCCGGGGGTATGCTTTCCACAATGGTGCCCAACGTGGGGCCCTCCTCCTGCTAAAAGGGGGGACCCTGTTTTCAAAAATTATTTTGTGGAGGCACCCCGCACAGCAGACAAAGGCACACGTCTACCGCGGCACACATTCCTTGGCCAACGCCTCAAGAAACGTTCGCCGAGGACCATGCCTAATGGACATCCAGCACAATGGGGAAGAAGAAGGGCAAACGTGCCCTGAAGGTAGCGACGCCTGTACCCAGCGTCGTCTTCGAGGAGGCATGGGTCAGTGGGGCTACGGAAAAGGCCATCCAGCCACAGCGCGCTCAAGAAGACGGGATCCGGGAGGTAAGCCACGCGTATGACAGGCATACACTTGGCGGGGCTTACCCTGCTGTCCCCTGGTCTTGCTTTTTAGCAGGGGATTGCCCAAATCCGTGTCTGTGGCCGAAGCACACCGACCCATGGAGTGATGACGAGACGGCAACGGGAGTTGAAGAGGAGCCACTGCTGACTGCAGAAGGGCTGTGGGCAGAAGCTACCCGGAAGACTCTTCCCCGACCGAGTCCGCTCATAGGGTGGAGGGAGCGTTGGAGGACCGGAAGTCCCTCCCAGAGACAAGCACAGGATTGGACAGAGTGTGTTGTGTACCCGCCAGTGAGTGGTCGAAGGCGGGACTAACGAACGTCAATCCTGGGACAGTCAAAGACCCAACAGAGCATGCGCAGGAGCTCCATGGCTCCCAGCCAGACCGGAGAGCCGAACAAACCGTAAGTTCCTAGCTGGCTGATGTTTTGGTTTTGCTGGCGGCTGTACGAGAGATGGAGGAAGCACTTCAGCCCATACAGTCGCTGTTTCAGGTCCTGCGCTTGATGCGAGAGGTGATTGACGGGCTGGAGGAGAAAACGAACGACCTGACAACCATAAAGGAGTGGGGGTGGGGGTGGTTAAGTACACCGTGGGATTCTCCAGCCAGAGTGTTGATGCGGTGCAGGTGAGTACTACCGGCACCGTAAAGGAAAAGGGAAGCCCTAGCGAAGGGACCCGTGACGTAAGTGACCAGAGTCAAGTAGCATGGCGTCCTACAGTAGAGCGGGGGATGAGTACTGAGGAAGCAGTGGGAGAAGAGACAGGGGGACAGTGCTGGCTTGTATGTGTCGGCACCCAAAACACCCCGCTCCAAGAAGCCGCAGCGCTCGTAACCCAATCGAGAGGAGTGCAAACAGCACAGGGTCCCTCTTTGTCCCTTAAGGGGATCCAGGCTGTTGCAGCACCCCAGAGTAATGGGAGGCCCTGGAGAAAGAAGGGGGGGTCTACCGACAGAAGGAACCGGGGGCCAGAGGGCTCGCAGGTGGTGAGAGAGCTCTCTCCAAAGCGATGGAGAGCAGCCCCAAACCTAGCTGAGGAGGCACAGGCACGGGCGTTCCCGTCTTGTTTTCAGGTCCGGAGGGCACTGGAAAAGCAGGGGGTCCACCGATGTTCCAAGAGCCATGGGGCTGGTCATCTGTGGAGACGTTTTCCGTACGCCAGTAGGTGGCGTCGGGACGATGTCTCCGCCTCTTTTGTATCCTGTTTTGCAGGAACGGACCGTGGACGATGGTATACTGGCACCCTGCCGTGGGAAACACCTAGCCCTCGCGGGATGGGCCACTTTGCCGTACAGGCTTCAGCTGGTAATGGGGCAGTGTCCCAGATGGATGGAAACCCTACCCAGCCAGGACGCCTGGATGGTCCCCGTAATGGACAATACCTTCCCTGGGCCACGAGGAGGCTGCCGCCCGGGTCTGCTTATGGGCCACTGGACCGAAGCTGGGACGCTTATCCCTACCAAAGGATGTGGCCAGCGCCAGGGGGCGCCCAGACGGTTGTGAAGTCCTGGATGGCAGCACTTCCGCCACACCAGGAAGTGTCGTCAGGGGGAGCACGTGGAGCTCATCCGGGTCAGCATAAAAGGGACTGCCTCCCTCCAGAAGCTAAGCTAGAGTTGGGAGGAAGGAGACAAAGCTTGTGAGGAGGGGAGTGGAGGTCAAAGGAAAAGAAAAAGAGAAAGAGAGAAAGAAGAAAGAATGTTGGAGGAAGGCATTGTGGTGCTCAAAGTAAAATAAAGGAGTGTTTTGGACATTCTGGTGTCTGTCTGTCTGTGTCCGGAGGTATGCTTTCCACAATATGTTAGAGTTCATTGCCTTCTCTGCAGCAGTCAGATATACCCGGCGTCTCCCTACAAGTAGTCCTTCCCACAAAATTATGCAGATTTGATTTTTCTCTTGAGTTGTAGGAACAGGCTCTGTGAGCATGAGAGCTGACAACCAATGAGCACTGACATATGCAATGCATATACAACAATGTAGCAGTGAGGAATAAGGAACAAAGGTGTTTTGGACCTCACAAACAGAAGAGAGGCTCATCTTTCTGATGTCTCATGTTTTAAATACCACAAAAGAATACAGAAAAGAAAAAAGGGCTGAGAGTGCAGCTGAACTCTTCATACCTGTAAATCATTCTTATAGCACATGCTTTGTCAGGCAGCATGTTATTTGTTGGCAGTCAGAAAAAGCAGCAACATGAAATTCCTTTGAAGTGTAAAACTGTTATGTGAAGTTATCACTCAGTTGCATAATTTGATGTGCCCAGTGATTTCTTGAGGTGTAAACTGACATGCTCTGATGATGAGATCAGCAGCTGTGGGGTGTCAAAGCTGATATCCCATTGTATTAGAAGTTGTGTAAGGTAACCTGACAGCATGAGACTTATCATATAAGTAAGATTCCAAGCACTGTTAATTTCAATCAAATTTTCAAATAAATCTACATTTATTAAAGGAAAACCAGTAAACACTCCTGGTGGACCGGAGGTGACTCTCATTGTGTTAAGGAAATTATTGCCATTGTAAAGCTTGAAAGAGTATTTACACGTTAACCTCAAAGCCAAAGTTCTTCCCTTGTACCACTAATCTTTGACTTTAATGTACCTCTTGGATAAAACACACCCCCTGCTCAATCTTCCTATCTTTAATATGCTTGTGTAGCAAAAAAGCATACCAAAAGAATCTTTCTGTTTCAAATGTACACATGTTTTAGTTTGCTATAGGGAGTCTCCTATGCTATCCTGGAGCTCAATCTGACCTAGAAGTGCATCTGAACAATGCCTCTGATATGCTGAAGTACTCCTTGGTATAAATTTTAAAAAGTAGTCTCTCCACCTAAGCCAGAGATAGAGCCAGGGGTGGAGAAGGATAAAACTTTCCTGTTGTGAGGATGGAGGAAAAAATAGAAAGAGAGAGAGAAAGGAAGAAAGAGGATATTTTATTGTCAGGTGTAGAAATATGTGAAAAGGTGTTCATGGCAAAACGAAAGGAGTCTTTTTGAACCCAGGACCTGTATAAAGTATATCTACTAAATAATAAAATGCTGTGGTCTGAGTTGGTGTGTCTGGTCTCTTAAGGCAGTCTGACTGGTCAGTTTGGCTTTGCTGACACAATTGAAAGAGGAAGTGTTGGGCAAGAGAAACTGAGACACATGAGGAGTAAAGGCGTAGAAGGGTCGCTGAGAGTTTCCTTCAAAGAGACGAGGTAGAAAAGCAAACAGGAGGCAAGCAAAGTGCCTCAAAATGGCAGAGTCTGAGAAGGACGCTTTACACGAATGGGTTCAAGAGAGGGTGCGCCAGCCCTAAATTGTTAAATTTAGTTCCATGCTGCAAAACCTTGAAGTGGGTCTGACGTGATTTCCACAAGAATGCAGACCTCTAAGTCAAGTTACGATTCTTTCTGCAGACTTTTGAATTGACTTTTTGTTACTAACAAAATAATTTGAATACTATAACAGTAATATATTTTAGAAGTCATTTTTCTTTAATATAAATACATTGATTTGATATACTATATCACCTTTATTAAAAACACATCGTCGGACTTCAATTATTTGTGACAGTCGTTTACATACCACAGTATGCTGATGTGGGAGCCGCAGCTGAAACGATTCTTGAAACTGCTCATAAACTAGAAGCCAAATCACCTGGAGCCTCATGTATAAACAGTGCATACGCACAAAAATGTTGCGTACGAACGTTTCCACGTTCAAATCGTGATGTATAAAACCTAAATTTGGCATAAAGCCATGCACATTTCCACAGTAGCTCATACGCTGGCATATGCAAGTTCTCTGCTCTGTTTTGCAGACTGGCGGCACCCAGCGTCAAAGCAGTGCTTTCGTTCCTGTGTGGTTTCCCTTTCTTTTTTAGATGCACATTGCTGACGCGGCTTTATAAATACAATGAAATTAACCGCATATTGTTTATTAGTTTAATGCATCTGATTGTAATTAACCTGTAACAATATAATGGTCCACAGAATGGTCAAACTATTTTAAATACCATAGCTGCTTTAGCATTGTTACTCTCACTGCGCCTTCTTTTTCTTTCAGCTGTTCCCATTAGGGGTTGCCACAACGGATCATCTTTTTCCATATTACTCTCACTGCACCACTGGGAGTATTTATATCACTGTATCTGAGTAAAAGCAGCTGACTCAGCCATGCTGTCTATTGAACTGCTCTCATACGGCAAATGCTTCAGAGCCTTTCCTCGCGGTTCAGAAACAGTTTCATCCCAAGAACTCTAAATGCACTCAATCAGTCCATCAAGTGCTCCTTGTAGAACTGTTTGTACTTATAAGTACAATTACCTCACTGTAAACTTGCGATACAGTTATAATATTGTACAACCTGAGTCTCTTTATAAAGCGCATATTTACATATGATGACGATATCATTTTTAAGATGAAATGCAGCAAAATATGTTTATTATATTATACAGATAAAACTTAAACTTAATTTAAATAATCTATATTGTTAATAAATAAACATGTGAGGACACAGTGTCGCAGCGCTAGCAAGGAGCTGGTTCTCCGTTCACGGATTGTTCCTGCCTCGCGCTGTATTCTTGCTGGGACTGGCGCGACACTGGATGGATAGAATAATTAAACATGTACCACGAAGATATTTCAATGTTCCTTAAAAGTTTTGAAGAATCTGTGTCTGAGTCTGTTACAGAGCTGATTGTGTGGCGATTGGGTATTTGGAGAAAGAAAAGTAAGGACAGGAATTGGGGGTTAGCACTTTTGAAAGAGACAGTACTGCTGCAATAAATTATTTCATCAAAAGTTGCGCACGGCGCAGCAAGCATCCTGCGTGAGGCATGAACAATCACTGCACCACCGTGTTTCCATGCTTTAATTCCTATCATCATGAAAATGATATCAAGTATACATCTCAGTATTTTAAATATTCAGAGAGCTGTAATATCACGATTTTAATGGATTTTGTGTCCTGTCAGAGGAAGAGAAAGTCGGTTTAAGAAGCACATAGTGATTCACACACATAGAGCACATAGAAGATCAAATACAAAACAAAGCATTTAACGTGCTACTTTAGTTACGATGGGATTTGAGAAACTAGTTAAACGATTTTAAGATGAAGTTTATGATGTTCTACTTTAATAACAAAATAAACTATGTGATTAAAGTGGAAATTTTGAGATTAAAGTTGACATTTTGTGTTTTTTTCCCACTGTGTGCCTTTTTTTTTTCTCTGTACCCTAATAAGCTTTCATATAACACTCAGACGGTGGGCTACGACTCGCCTTTTCACGGCGACTTTGATATCTGACAACTTCTTTTTTATTTCGGGCACTGTGCGACTTTGTGAACTTGAGCTTTCGAGTTTCTCTGACACGCTATGTCACTCGATCTACTTCCTTTCGTTGTTTATACCACTATTTAAACCAACAAATAGTACATTTTTCCTTGCCTCCACTTGGTATTCGCTGAAATTCTTCTATTTTCCCTCGTGCTTTTGCGATTGCCTTTTCACAGAATGCTGAGCTTAAGGGCTATTTACAGTGCATCCGGAAAGTATTCACAGCGCATCACTTTTTCCACATTTTGTTATGTCACAGCCTTATTCCAAAATGGATTAAATTAATTTTTTTTCCTCAGAATTCTACACACAACACCCCATAATGACAACGTGAAAAAAGTTTACTTGAGGTTTTTGCAAATTTATTAAAAATAAAAAAATTGAGAAAGCACATGTACATAAGTATTCACAGCCTTTGCCGTGAAGCTCGAAATTGAGCTCAGGTGCATCCTGTTTCCCCTGATCATCCTTGAGATGTTTCTGCAGCTTAATTGGAGTCCACCTGTGGTAAATTCAGTTGATTGGACATGATTTGGAAAGGCACACACCTGTCTATATAAGGTCCCACAGTTGACAGTTCATGTCAGAGCACAAACTAAGCATGAAGTCAAAGAAATTGTCTGTAGACCTCCGAGACAGGATTGTCTCGAGGCACATATCTGGGGAAGGTTACAGAAAAATTTCTGCTGCTTTGAAGGTCCCAATGAGCACAGTGGCCTCCATCATCCATAAGTGGAAGAAGTTTGAAACCACCAGGACTCTTCCTAGAGCTGGCCGGCCATCTAAACTGAGCGATCGGGGGAGAAGGGCCTTAGTCAGGGAGGTGACCAAGAACCCGATGGTCACTCTGTCAGAGCTCCAGAGGTCCTCTGTTGAGAGAGGAGAACCTTCCAGAAGGACAACCATCTCTGCAGCAATCCACCAATCAGGCCTGTAGGTAGAGTGGCCAGACGGAAGCCACTCTTTAGTAAAAGGCACATGGCAGCCCACCTGGAGTTTGCCAAAAGGCACCTGAAGGACTCTCAGACCATGAGAAAGAAAATTCTGTGGTCTGATGAGACAAAGATTGAACTCTTTGGTGTGAATGTCGGGCGTCACGTTTGGAGGAAACCAGGCACCATCCCTACAGTGAAGCATGGTGGTGGCAGCATCATGCTGTGGGGATGTTTTTCAGCGGCAAGAACTGGGAGACTAGTCAGGATAAAGGGAAAGATGACTGCAGCAATGTACAGAGACATCCTGGATGAAAACCTGCTCCAGAGTGCTCTTGACCTCACACTGTGGCGACGGTTCATCTTTCAGCAGGACAACGACCCTAAGCACACAGACAAGATATCAAAGGAGTGGCTTCCGGACAACTCTGTGAATGTCCTTGAGTGGCCCAGCCAGAGCCCAGACTTGAATCCGATTGAACATCTCTGGAGAGATCTTAAAATGGCTGTGCACCGTTGCTTCCCATCCAACCTGATGGAGCTTGAGAGGTGCTGCAAAGAGGAATGGGCGAAACTGGCCAAGGATAGGTGTGCCAAGCTTGTGGCATCATATTCAACACGACTTGAGGCTGTAATTGCTGCCAAAGGTGCATCGACAAAGTATTGAGCAAAGGCTGTGAATACTTATGTACATGTGATTTCTCAGTTTTTTTTATTTTTAATAAATTTGCAAAAACCTCAAGTAAGTGTTTTTCATGTTGTCATTATGAGGTGTTCTGTGCAGAATTCTAAGGAAAAAAATGAATTTAATCCATTTTGGAATAAGGCTGTAACATAACAAAATGTGGAAAAAGTGATGCGCTGTGAATACTTTCTGGATGCACTGTATATTGATTTGCATATTCAAAGAGGCGTAATTCTGGAAGGAGTTGGGGCGGGACAGCAGGAGCATGCATGTGCGTTACTTTTCACGCTGACCGGGATTTATGTAGCAGAAGAATGTGGAAGTTGGCGTTCGCACAGATTTATGCATCTGGATTTTTTTGTGCGTACGAACATTTCCGCTTTTGTGCTTATGCCATGTTATACTGTGAGTTCTACGCACGGCGTTATACATGAGGCCCCTGATTCTTTCAAACTTCTGATGGTTGATTTTAATTTATGCAATCTGGAGTCAGTATTACCAAATTACCATCAGTATGTGAATATTAATACTAGAAGAGCCAAAACTCTATGTACCTACATATCGCATCACAGAGCAGTCCTGGGTGCGTCTGACCACGTCATTATTCATCTATGTACTTCCGAAGTATAAACAGAAACTGAAACAAGAAAAAACAGCCATATGAATAACACAAAACTGGTGTAAGGACAGTGTAGAGGAACTGCAGGAATGTTTCTCTTGTACAAATTGGGATGGGCTGATATCCTCACAGTCACTGAAAGAGGCCACTAACACTGTCAGTGAATATATGAAATTCTGTGAGTCTATGATCATTAAGGAAAAACCTGTCAAGGTGTACCCAAACAGTAAGCCATGGATCACTAAAGAGGTTAAAGCAGTACCGCCGATCCATATACGCAGAGTACGCAGTCTGCGTAGGGCACCAACTCCCAGGGGGGCACCATCCCAGCTGCTCAAAAAAATCGTTTTTATATATTATAATAATAAATTAATATTAATAATATACATATACATCCATCCATCCATCCATATTCCAACCTGCTGAATCCGAACACAGGGTCACGGGGGTCTGCTGGAGCCAATCCCAGCCAACACAGGGCACAAGGCAGGAAACAATCCTGGGCAGGGTGCCAACCCACCGCAGGACACACACAAACACACCCACACACCAAGCACACACTAGGGCCAATTTAGAATCGCCAATCCACCTAACCTGCATGTCTTTGGACTGTGGGAGGAAACCGGAGCGCCCGGAGGAAACCCACGCAGACACGGGGAGAACATGCAAACTCCACGCAGGGAGGACCCGGGAATCGAACCCAGGTCCCCAGATCTCCCAACTGCGAGGCAGCAGCGCTACCCACTGCGCCACCGTGCCGCCCTATACATATACAAATAAACAAAAATATAAACGTATATATTGCATTTTACGCTGAACGCAGAGTAGGATAAGCACACGTGATGACGCGCGCACCCTCACCTCTGTTACGGCTGCCTAACTAATATTTGGGGGAGGGGCACAAAAGTAAATTTCTGCTTAGGGCACCCATTTGGCCAGCAGCGGCCCTGGGTTAAAGCATTACTATTGGAAAATCAACATGCACATCAAGAAAATAAGATAGAAGATAAGCAAATTTTACAGTAAAGGATTGACAGGTTAATTAAAAAAAAAGAAAAGATGTATGGGGAAAAAATCAAGAGGTGGTTTAATGATAACAATCCAAAGCAGGTCTGAAAGGGAGTAAAAACAATTACAGGACTGGGCTGTACAAAGAGTGTGAATTTTCCAGCTGACAAAGACGGAGATACTTTGTAAAAACACCAGGAATTCTGCTGTGATGGGGTTCAGGTTAATTGAAGTGGAGAAAGGCTTGCAGCAGGTTAAAACAAACAGTGCAGTGGGACCAGACGGCATATCAGGTCGGCTCTTAAAGTCTTGCTTTAAGCAGCTCTCTCCAGTTTTTCATTTGCTTTTTAACTGGTCTCTGACCTCTGGTATTGTACCTAATCTGTGGAAACAATCAATCATTACCCCTGTATCTAAGGTTTCTAGGCCAAGCTGTTTAAATGACTACAGACCAGTGGTACTTACATCTATTCCAATGAAATGCTTTGAACATTTGGTGAAAAACATTTTAATGACAGAGACAAAGTGTTTTCAAGACAACAATCAATTTGCTTACTGTGCAAACAGAAGTGTAGAGGATGCTCTGCTTGTTATCTTACATCAAATCTACACCTTTCTTGATCAGCCTGGTTCATATGTCAGAGCACTATTTTTGGATTTTTCTTCAGAGTTCAATACCATACAGCCACATATACTGATTCGGAAATTGAACAGTATGAATGTAAACCCATTTATTACACTATGGATTCAGGACTTTCTTTTAAATTGTTCACTGATAGTTAAAGTACAGGACATTTTTTCAATTGTCATTCATTCAAACACAGGATGTCCGCAGGGATGTGTCTTATCACCATTACTGTTTATTCTGTACACAAGTGACTTGAGACAGAACAATGACCGCTGCTCCATTATCAAGTATGCTGATGACACCATGACCATAGGACACATACTGTAGCCTATCTGGGGAGGATGAAAGCCACTATCTAAATCAAGTGGACTGTATGGTAAACTGGTGCAATAAAAACTTTCTCACTCTGAATGTAATAAAGACCAAAGAAATTATATTTGATTTTAAAAGACAGAAATCTGTATGTTCACCTATTGTAGTTCTGGGGGAGGAGGTAGAAATAGTGACTGAATATAAATACTTTGGAACTTACCTAGATAACAATCTTAACTGGAATACAAATACAAAAAAAATATTCTCTAAATGCAACCAGCGCTTATTTCTCCTCCATAAACTCAAACTATTTAAAGTAGACAAGGACCTTGTTGTCCTTTTATTGCAGTTTGATCCAGTCTGTGATCACTTTCAGTTTCATTGCCTGGTTTAATAATCTGACAAACCAAAACTCAAAAAAGCTCCATCAGACTACGAAGTATGCAGCTAAAGTTATTGGGGCTGACGTAAATGATTTGACTAGTGCGTGAGGGCAATGTTAAAGAAACTGGAAATCATCTCAACTTATGACAGACATCCATTGCATGCAGAACTAAAGTTCAGTAAATCAGGAAGGATAGCCACTTTGAAAACCCACACAAATCGCTCCAGAAACTCCTTTCTTCCTTGTGCCATCCGACTTTTCAATAAGAAATATCGGAGATAATTATTAAGGTTTTGATATATATCCTGTAACCTTTGTTTTTGGTCTAAATGTGTATTATCTAACTGCCTTACCTTAACCTGTCTTGTTTCTATTTGTCTGTTTTATTTCATTCTGTCTGTTATTAGATGCAACTGAGAAGGCAAATTTTATGTTTTTTTGTGTAAACATGACAAAATAAAAAAAACCTTAAACTTAAAAAACAAAATATTTTTTTATTTATATGTATGAAATATATCTTATGTACTGAAGAAATGTAACAAGCTTGCAACCTACATTACTGCCAATGATAAAATTAATGTTTGTGTAGATTCAACCAGGCCACAGTAACATTCATACCCTTCAAAACAATAGTTTGTCAATATAGCCTTTCTATCTGCAAAATCTCCAAACACCAAAAACCTCTCTCAAATAGACTTCCACCTTGTCCAAGGTTGGCTGCTGTCTTGTACCCAGTACTGGTGAATAACTACTGGCTTCCTTTGACATTCAAATGGAATACATCATTTCATAAATTAAGGATGGATACACCCATCCTGCAAGTTTAAAGGCAAATAATGCAGTTTCATCTACTGTTTAATCTCAGAAAACAGTTAATTATTGGCATGTTAGGAGGTTTATAAATTGTGAAACATTGATTAATAATGTCACACATCATCCTATGCTGAAGTTTGTCACATCATCAGTGATTATACCTAAGGTCATGGGGTATTCAAGTCTCGTCCAGGCTGATACGGACTGCCTTGTAACCAATCAGCACCTGGTTTCCACATATCTGCCCTCTTGATCCAAAGTCATTTTGAGTTTTTTTTTTTTTAGCCTCTGTGATATTCCCAATGTTTTTACTACTATGTTGCCCTGTGATGCCGAGAAGTTATAGAGGCCTGTAGAGTGATTGCCCTTCAAAGCACCTGTAGACCACCTCAGTTGATAGACACTGTGTGAACCACCCTTGCCACTGACACTTGTTTACCAGTTCTATGTATCTGACCCTCTTTCTATTATATTTCTCCTAAATACAGTCTTCTCAGAGAACCATCAGTTCCAAAAGAACTACATCTTCAGGACCATATTTGACCAAATTGTGTTTGCTGCAATAGAATCTGGCCTATTAGGCACTCTTGACAGGTATTGTGGTGTAGTGGTTAAGGCTTTGGACTTCCAGCCCTGCGGTTGAGGGTTCAAATCCTGCTATTGACACTTTGTGACCATGAGTAATTCACTTGACCAGCCTGTGTTTCAAATGGAAAACCAAATGAAATGAAACCAATTATATCATAAATGTTGCAAGTTGCCTGGGATAAAGACATCAGCCAAATTCGTAAATTGAAAATGTAAATGGCTGTGGCTTCTGCCCTATCTTGACAAAAACACATGCTTGCTTTGCAGAGTACAAATCAGGTGGCGCAGTGGTAGTGCTGCTGCTTTGCAGTAAGGAGACTATGGAAGATTGTGGGCTTGCTTCCCTGTTCCTCCCTGTGTGGATAGCGCTTTGAGTACTGAGAAAAGCGCTATATAAATGTAATGAATTATTATTATTATTATTATTATTATTATTATTATCAAGCACATCTATGTCTCTTGCTGGATTTAAATAAACAAAAGTACACAAATATGATATCTAACTTACTGCATACTGTACCAATGGTCTAATCCAACAGTGTCACTGTCACATCTTGATGCTTGTTTACAAAGAGCGTAATGAACAGACTAGAATATCAATTAGACAACATATTTAAAAATGTCTTTGAATTTCAGTGCTAGCATGACTTTACCTTAGTGGCTGTTTTGTCCAGTTCTCGTAAATAGAGAAATAATATAATGAATTACATATTAAAGCAGCAAGTAATATATATAGAGGTTGAGGTTGCCAGGGGCAAAGTGGCATGAGACACTGACAAGAAAGGAGACATACCCAGCAGGTTCAGTAATTGAAAAAAGGAGCCCTCTGTAGTAACTAAAAAGCTCCTTCAGCTTCAGGTATGGTAAATAGGCAATATATGCTTGATGAGCAGATGAGAAGATGTTTTGAGGAGTGAGGGCTGCCAGGAGGAAAAAAACAGGGTGATGTCATTATGTATTTTATTTGATAGTCAACATGTTTTGCAGAAATATCTTAAGCAATCTGATTAGGTACTAGTCAGTATGCATACAAATCATATAACAGAAACATCATAATGATTTACAGTAGTATGTTTTACATAGTATATTTTACACATTTTAAATATTATATTTTACATATTGTTCTCAGAGAGAAAGAGAATTCAGTAAAAAGTAAAACTTTTGAGTTCCTTCCAGCTGAACATTTATTTAGAAAATATTTATAGTAATCATATTACTTCTACTAATAATAAGATATTGACGATCATATCATGAAAAATAATAGACCAGTATGAAGCAACAGTGATGTCCTCAATCCTTTTTAGTGGGCAGCAGTTGAAAAGGGAAAATAAGGCACTATACGGGGTAGGTTTTGTTAAATTTTTATCCTGGGCACAAATTAGTGCCCACTTCTCAGTCGCTTCTCAGTATGTTTATTTTTGGTTAAAGTTTTTTTAAAAATAAAAGAAAAAATTAGTCTTCACTAGATCCTATGCCAGCAGCAATAATCATATGATAGACTTCCATTTTAGTCTTGATGGCAATCCATGAGAGTCAACTGAGGTGGGCCGCTAATTTGATCCACTTTAAAAAATATTATTAAATATGCAGACCTTGATATAAATTGGCAGTCAATATATATAAGATGAGAACATTTTCATTTAGTTCTGTTCATTTAGTTGACTGTCAAGAATTGGTTTCCACAGACAGAATGAAGAAACTTTTAGGACCCACTTTCACATCCTGGTGGAGTTGCATGCTTGCTGCTGCCACACAATACAAAATAAAAAAAAAGGTATAACTTGTCATCTGCATACAAGTGAAAATTAATGTTATGTTTTCTAATGATAGATCCCAATGGAAGCAAGTAAAGTGAAAATAGTAAAGGTTCCAGTAATGAGCACTGCATGACACCATATCTCACTTCTGTGTTTAATAATGGAGGACTGTCAGCACATTTCTGTGCATACTAGAATCAATTTCATAAATTAGAACTAAACCAGGCAAGGGCATTCCTGTAAGCCTCATTTTCCAGGCCTGTGTAGTAAAATAAAATGATTAATGGTATCAGATGTTGCACTTAAATCTAACAACATAAACACATTGGATTTTCCTTCATCAGATATTAAAATATCGTTTACAAAACGCGTTGGTGCTGTTTCTATACTGTGACCAATATGGAAGCCAGACTGTAATTTCTCAAAAAAATTGTGACGTATAAGGTGAGATTGAAACTAACTGGTGACTACCGTTTCAAGTATTTTAGAGAAAAAGGTTAAATTTGAGATGGGCCTATAATTATTAAGTATATGTGGGTCTATATCTGACTTTGATAACTGACACTAGTAGTGCATCAGGTATTGTGCCATGCAATAATGAACTATTGATAATGCTAAGAATAGGAGCTGCAGGAACATCCACTGCACTTTTTGGTATTTTTGTTGGCACTGAAACTAGGGAACAAGTAGTAGGTTTCATTATAGAAATTAAAGTTAAGACTTTCTGTTCTGTTGCAAAATTAAAATTTCTAAAATGGTGAATACAAGGTGAGACGGGGTTTACCATGCTAGTGTAAGGTTTGCACTGTGATGCTAAGATCTAGGATCTTATATTTTCAACTAGACATTAAGCCCGTTACAATAACGGGCGCTAGAACAGTAGTCCATAAACATTAGTAGGAACAGTCTATTAAATGGCAAGGGACCTTTTACCTCATTACATTTTTTCCGTAAAATGCCTGTAATTTTCTCTGACAGCAATACTGGCTTTGCTGTCCGTAATATGCATTTAATTTTCTGTCACAACAGTGGGCAATCAGCAGATTCAACCCAGCAACTGATGTAATGTGCGCGAAAATAAGTCCACTTTTAAAAGTCATCGTATTGTAATATCATGAAAATTCGTATATTTAGGAAAAACCCCTTCAACGACTGACACTTGACACTTTACCCGGCCAAGCTTCTTAATCGCAAATCTGACATCTTCAGAGTGAACACTTGCACAACAATGGGGAAGCTGGTCTCCGCGTCTCAGTACCCGATTGGATTTTTCGTGTTTTATGTTTTAGGTCTTACCTCATTTACTGAAATCCGATTGGATCGGCCGTGCAATATTTTCTAGGTCCCGCCCTCTCTGTCTTGTGTGACGCGTCAGGCGGCCTTTGAAAGCGTCGCACTGTGCTCCGTGCATGCGCACTTCACCAGTAGACACACACACACGGACACTGGTCTGGGTTTTATTAAAGAGGATTTTCACATTAAAGAAGTTCATGAAGTCTGTTTAGTTTTAGTAAGGAAGAAAATCCTGTACCAGGTGCTATTATTTATGGAATACTCATGTCACATTGAACAAAGATACAAAATTCCAAAAATGCAGTGATTACATATTTTCCTAAGCCCCATGCACAATGTGGAATGAAACTAAACTCGTTGTAACAGGGAACACATACTTTCTGAACAAAGAGGTTATTTCATTTTGCAGCTTAAGGCTAGCTTAAAAAACACATCCACACACTCCATGAAACTGGTGACTAAGGATAAAAAAAAGTCAAACATCACAGAAAAATAGTCATTAGCTTGACTTATAATGCTGGATCAACTTCAAACATAGAAGCAGCCATAGAGATAAGAGGCATATCACTATCACCATTGTCAGAAGCAGAGTCAAAGATAAAACAGGGCCATGAGCAGCTGTTCAGCTGCTCTTAGGTAGTTAGGTTTGGGGGAAAAAAGGTCCAAAGGCTGGATGGATTTTTTTAAAGCAGTCTGATGTAAATACATGGAGATTAAAATTGACAGCAGTAAAATGTGGTGGCTATCCTTGAGACAAATATTGTTTACATCTATTGGTCCAATAAATGACACAGTTCTATATATTTCTCTTGTTTACTAGTTTTCTCCCAGTTACCCGAATATTCTTGCTAGTGTTGTTATATGAAAGATACTATCCTTGGCCTTCAGATCCAGTGTATTTTTCCATCTGTCCCTAGATGCTTTCATTTTTAGGAGTTTTGTTTCACAGTTTATCTAATGAAATACAAGCTAAATACTTTTATATTGATGTACAGTATATGTGCTGCTGTGATCTGTACTTTTATTAAGTTTTTATGGGATTTTCTGGATGGATTTATGCTATCTATGCATTGATCTACAGAATTTAGAACTCAAAGGTTACACATTTCTCATTAGTTTTTGTTTCTAGTGTAAACTGAGAAAGTTAATTCCCCCTCAAACCCAACCCCCCAGTATGCCATCTTTGTTTCCTATTGCATTGCTGTTTCGGGGTGTTTGGAGTTCTCTCTGAATTCCATGGATTGTGCACCGCCTGTGACGTCATCACAGTGATGGCTTAAAGGTCATTCCAAACATCTCTAAAGTGTCAGGAGTATTACAGATAGTACTTTCAAAACCTTTTACTCCTTTTGGACACCTGTTTTTTGATCGCTTACTCTTGTTTCTGTCTACTGATTTTTGATTATGTTTCCAGTTTATTTGAAAGTTTGGATAGGCTTTTGGTTTTTCACCTTACCTAGCCTGTGACTATGGTATTTAAAAATGTACTGTCTCACTCTGGGTCAGCATAGAAACTCAAAATTCTAAAATATGGAACCCCAAGATGGAATGGTTACTTTTTAAGATTTGATTTAATACAGTCAGAGCAGCAGACTCAAAAGAAAGCAATGTCTGAACTGGCTACTGATGTTGGTTACAATCAGAATAATGAAATTGTGCACGTGCTCACAGAGATATAGAGGGTGAAGCATTTTAAGAGGGAACCATGCAAAAATGAAGCATGTGATAAAATGATAGGTCAATCCGAATTACTTAGAATTTGGAACCTGGGTTTAAGCAGCCAAAACCTCTTTAAGAATTTGGTCAATGTATCAACAGTAATTAATGGAATTGAAATGACTGCTATGATTAATGGGGTAAAGGCAAAGAATTTTATTAGTACAGCTTTGTTACATACAATGGGAATAACTCCCATCTTGTTACAATAAACACCAAATATTATTTTGAATGATTTTATACAATTTATTAATCCCTGAGGGTAAACTGTCTTTTCACATGAACTTTGGAGGTCAGAGCACAGGGTCAACCATTGTCCAGTACCCCAGGAGCAATTTTCAGCTTAAGGGCCTTACTCAAGGACCCAACAGAGTAGGATACCTTCTGGCAATAATGGGATTTGAACCCTCCAGACACCAGTGCAGATTCTTAGACTAACAACAACCACTCTGCCTTGTAGATGAGAAGCCCATCAGTATGGGTCCTTCCATCCATCAATTTTCTGGTGCTTAGGTGGGTCCAGGTCCCTGTGACAGAAGTCTGAATGAGATGCCCAGATGTTACTTTTCCCTGTGTGTCCTGGGTCTGCCCCGAGGTCTCCTCTAAGTTGTACATGCCCAAAACACCTCTCCTGAGAAACATCCAGGAAGCATCCAAATCAGATGCCTGAACCACCTCAATAGGATCATTTCAATGCATAGGAGCATCAGTATCAGATCTACTTTGAGTTCCTCCTGAATGTCTGTGCTCCTCACCAAATCTCTATAGCTAAGCCTAGACACTCTGAGATGAAAAATTATTTTGGCCGTTTGTATGTGCAGTTTAGCTCTTTTTGTCACTACCCACAGTTTGTGACCATAGGTAAGGGTAGGAACTTAGATTGACCAATAAATTGAGAGCGTTGCCTTTTGTCTGGACTTCAGATGCTGCTCTGATCTGCCTGTCAACTTCCTTCTCCCTTCTTCCCTCACTTGTGAACAATTTCCCAAGTCCACCTCTCTAGACACTGCACCCTGGCTAAGAACCATGACTTTGGATTTAAAGGTGTTGTTCCTTATCCCAGCCACTTTACACTTGGCTGCAAACCATCCCAGTGTGTGTCTAAGGTCACAGCCAACAGAGATGCGATCCTATGGTCACCAAACTGGACACTTTCCACCACTTTGCTGTTCCTAGAAATTCTATCCTTTAAAATTATTAACAGAATCAATGATAAAGGGCTGGTCTGGCAGAGTCCCACACCCACTTACAGCCAGCAATACAAATCTAACATTTGCTCTGGCTATACAGGAAACGAATAGCCAACAACAACCAGTCTGGAACCCTTTACTCCTGTGCACCACAAGACACCTGAAGGGACTGTAATTGAACCTTGGACATCAATAGTCATGAAACCGAGATGGGCAAAAAGGACACAGGACAGCAAGAGATTGTAGCAAAGTGTGCAGTGCTTTTATTCAGAGAAAGTGTTCAAAATAAAGTTCAGTGCAGGTCTACTTTAATAAAAAAATAAATAATCCTCAATAAAAACAAGTGCTCAAGTGAAGGTAAAAATCAACAATAAATAATTGAGTAAATAGGTTAAAATAGAGTCAGGCTCTGTCCCTTTAAACCCATCACTAGCTTTGATGTCTCCTCCTCACCCCTCATCCCTGCTATTCAGATTTATGATTTATTCAGCAAACACAGACACATTCCGAAATGTGCAGTGAATTTTTTCATTCCATTCATGTCCCTGTCACCATCCCAGTGGGGACCCTGCAAGCCTTGCTCTTTTCTCCCACCATCATCCCTTGGCATCCACGCGTCTTCCAGGAGCACAAGGAGTAGGAGTGGCCCAGCCTCTTGAGCACCATCTGCTCGCACCACCTGGGGCTGTCTCCAACCACTTGATTAATCTCAGCAACACCAGCTCCACAATGATCCTGACCTTCCTGTCTTTTTGTAAAATTGGGGAAATGCAAATTTCATACAGATCGACTTGTATTTTTGGTTTATGAAATCACATGTAGAGGGTCGGCGATTAATTAGTCAAAGATGAGAGCAATCCTCATTTGGAAAATAGTAGAAAACGTCAAACTGGTCAAGTACTTGGTAGAAATTGCTAATTATTAGATAAAGAACTTCAGTTCAATGATTACTCCAATCACTTCTCATACTACGAAAACTGATAGACACCAGATACACCAGATACACTATTAGCATTTGAACATTGAAACATCTAGCCATTCTGTCACCTACATATCCTTAAACTGGATTAACCAATTTTGTGTGAAGTGGCATCCCAACAATGTCGAATGGAGGCAGGTTCCTTGATAGGGCAGGAAGCCAAAATGGAAGGACAAAGATGGTTAGGGTCTGGACTAGAGTGGAAGGCCATAACAGATGGACAAGGATGGTCTGGCATCCTGACCAGCATGGGTGCCTGTTCCTTCCCAGGAAGGGAGAACTGCTTGGAAGGACAGAAGGTAGCTGCTTCTGGGAGTTATGTCTTCCCCCTGTGCACACAATGACAGCATCCCACCAGCTGTACTCCCATATAGATACCTGCAGGGTGGCAGGTTGGGAGTTGTAGTCCCATGAGATAGTCCTGTTCGGGTTCTTAGGCACTTCCTGGGGGAGTTGCAGGAGCACGGTATACTTTATATGACGGGCTATTGCTTGGCCCAGAAGTGATACCAAATGTACAGGAGTGTGGCATACAATTAGCTGGTTTTGCTTGTACCCGTAATCAGTGTCGGGAGAAGTGTAGATGAGACTATGTGAGAGGTGCAGAAGGAGGAAAAAATCAATATTATTGTATTGTACTGCTGTGGAAGAGGATTTGGAGGTCTGCAGGAGTTATTGTAAAATAAAAGAACACCTTGCGTTTGAACCTAGAACTATGCAGTTTACTTGTGTCTCTGGGTCTGGGTCGCTTACAGGTTACACAATCCACAGGCATTTTACTCTAAAGAAACCATCACCAGCATAGCAGAACTATGACACAGGTAATGGTGAATTACTAGCTTTTAAATTAGTAAATTGTGTCACTGGTTAGAAGAAGCCAAAAATCCTCCTATGATTTACATGGACCACAAAAATCTAACCTGTTTGAAATCTACTAAAAGACTAAATGTTCACTAGAAACAATGGCTGCTATTCTTTAGTTGGTTTAACTCTTACTTTCACTTAACGTGCTGGAAATAAGGATGGTAAAGATGATCCCTTGTCTTATCTTTATGATTCTGGTAATTGTTCACCAGAGCCTGAAAAAATTGTACCTCCAGAACATTTTTAGGTGTGACTATTATTAAATCCCTACTTCAAATTGAGGAAATAATGCAGCTTGCTTGGTCTGTGCAGGCTTTAAATGAAAAATGTATGTTCCCCCTGAATAACATAAAAAGTTTGATAGAGCACATGCTTCCCCCATGGTTGGTCACCCAGGCATAAAACAAACCTTTGCTAGGCTTAAAATGTATTTTAAAGGGAAAATATGTATAAAGAAACAAGAGACTACATTTTAGCCTACTCATTTAATATCTTTGCCAGGGCACCCTTTTTTGGTTATTACAGTGCATTTCTGCTCAATCTTGACTATGTGTTTTATCACAGATCTGCCTCCCTGTAAGGGTTTTATACTGATTCATTAAATATGCTTATTTCATTTCTTTAAAAAGACTGACTTTAGCAAAGGAGTTTACTAAAGTTTTTGTTTAGTATATTGTGTACTTACATGTGTATCTGACTTCGACAATTATTATTAATCGGGGAAGCCAATTTGTATTTTGATTATGGAGAAGTTTCTGTGATCGTTTGGGTTGTGGTGTGAACTTAATGTCTGGTTATCACCCTGAAGTCAATGGCCAAACAGAAAGAGTTCATCATAATTTAGAAAAGTTTCTTCATTGTAGAATTGGTTCCACTTGAGAGTCCTGGAGTGAATTCCTGCCTATAGCTGAATTTGCTAGGAATGTGTTATCTCATACTGAATTGAAAATATTACCATTTGAATATCTTTATGGATCCCAGCCTCATCTTTTAGATATCCCTTCTTGATCCTTCCCCATTCCCTGCCAGAGTACTTCACTAGGATGCAATTGTTGTGGCAGCTAGCTCAAAAGAACACAGTGAAAGCAGGAGCTGCTACCAAAATGGTTTGTAGACCTCAGAAGGACAGCAGCCCCCCGATTTCAAGATTGTGAAGAAGGTGTGGCTTGCTATATGACACATCCACATGAAGGTTCCTTTTTGCAAAATAACATCATGTTATATCAGTCCTTATATGATTCGAAGGAGAGTGGCTCCTGTGTCATGATCTGGTTTTGCCTATTCATTTTAATATCCATTCAACATTTTTAATATCTATGCTGAAACTGTTTCAGTCTTTATTATACGCATCCTACCCCTTCACCTTCTGTTAAGGAAGACAGCACAGATGAGTTTGAGATCCAGTCTATCCTTATTTCATGTGGTTGTGATTCTAATTTTGAATATCTGGTCCACTCGAAAAAGTATGGCCTTGATGGATTGACAAACTTTCAAAGAACCAGGGAGCAAACTGACAGTAGTACCCTGCTAAGCCCAAGAAAGCCTGTACCTGCAGCTTGGTTTTTGGCACGAGCCATTTAATGGCATCAGTCTTTGAACACTGTGGACAGACCATACCCCAGCCCACCAGGTAGCCTAAGTATTAGGCCTCCATTAGCCCAAAATAACATTTCTTAGGGTTAATCCTGAGATTGGCATTACTTAGTGTCAGGCACACATGTACATGCTGTACATGTTCCTTCCAGGTGCTGGAACAGATGACAAACATCATCCTGACAAGCAGCATTATAGGAGTTGTGGAGTTGTAGCACTCTGTCCACCAGATGTTTTAAGGTTACAGAAGCAACCTAAATGAGAGGATGTTTTAATCCCAGTGTCTACTAGGAGTGCTAAACATGGTCTTTTTCCTTTGTAGAGTCCATTGAAGGAATCTGCCAATACCCTTTTGTCAAGTCAAGGGTGCAACCTAAAGAATAGCAATCCAAGCATAGCATCTAAATAAAGATAGCAAAATATATACAAAAAGAAGAAAATTCAAATGATCCTTACAAAATTGATCTAAATGCTACAATACTAATTCAGAATATACTGTAAACGCTGAAGATGATCTTTCAGCAGTGGTATTGTGGTGGCCCTGCTTCTTGAGCTTCATTCAAAGAACACAGAGTACAATAACTTAAAGAAAATATCCAATGAGACAATGCATGTAAACAAGAAAACAAAACAATAATTAATAACAATATTTACAAAACATTTAAAAACAAAATGTTAAACTAAATGAAAGCAAACTTAAGAGAGAGAGATGTATCATAACAATTACAGTATGTCATATTGGCTACCCACCACACTTCCCAAGAGAAATTTGTATGGTTCAGATATGAGCACTACAAGCAGGTTTCTGTGTATATCCATATTTCTAATTCAAAAACATGCTGATGCAAGTATGACATTAAAGAAAGTTTAGTCATCCATCAGCCTGCTATATTCTAACTACAGGGTCACGGGGGTCTGCTGGAGCCACTCCCAGCCAACACAGGGTGCAAGGCAGGAAACAAACCCCGGGCAGGGTGCCAGCCCACCGCAGGGTACGCACACACAGGACAATTTAGAATCGCCAATGCACCTAACCTGCATGTCTTTGAACTCTGGGAGGAAACCGGAGCACCCGGAGGAAACCCTCACAGACACGGGGAGAACATGCAAACTCCACACAGGGAGGACCCGGGAAGTGAACCCAGGTCTCTTTACTGCGAGGCAGCAGCGCTACCCACTGCGCCACTGTGCCGCCCAAGTTTAGTCATTTCTTCTCAAAATAAACCATTTGATTTTCACTTTAATATTGTTAATTACAAGTCCTTATTGAAATTGAAAAAGTCTCATATGATATGTACAGATTTCAGCTTTTACATCAAAAAAGATTAAATGTGAACAAAACTTTGTTGGCTTTTCCATTCACTGTACTCCTAATATTTTTTCAGCTGTAGTGCCCATCTACGAGAAATTTGCATGGTTTCCCCATGTTCTTAGTGGCATGATCTACTATATGTAATTTGGTTAACATACATAAATAAAAATCAGTTCTTTTAGGTTGACTGGCATTTAAACAGGGAATATATGAATGTGGATTTATGTGCAATTATGCAACATGGACAGACTTGGGGACAGTTCCGATTTAGTTTCTATTTTATTATCCATTACTTCAGATTCAGATTAACATGTACAGTAATCCCTCGCCACTTCGCGGTTCACTTTCGCGGATTCACGACTTCGCGGATTTTATATGTAAGCATATCTAAATATATAATGCAGATTTTTCGCTTCTTCGCGGGTTTCTGCGGACAATTACTCTTTTTACTTCTGGTATTTGCTTCCTCAGTTGGTTTGCCCAGTTGATTTCATACAAGAGAAGCTACCCAATCAAAGCACGCAGTTAAGTTCCTGTGTGCTGCTGATTGGCTCAGCGACGCAGCGCTGCATTAACCAGGAAGTCTCATCTCATCTCACTCATTCAACATTAACGTGCTCCTGCTACTGCATTCAGGGGATCATCACTTTCATCGTCATCATTTTTACTGCGCAGCATATTCATCACGTCATATATAGCTACGTGTACTTCGCTATACAGTAAGTGTAAACTTATCTACCGATTTCATATTGCTTAGCAGTTGTCCCTGTTATTAATAGAGTAAAGGGTGGGTTGTAAACAATACAGGGAGGGTTTAAAAACGTCCAAATACACGTTAAATAATTAAATAAATATGGTGTTCCTACTTCGCGGAAATTCAGTTATCGCGGTCGGCCTTGGAACCTATCTCCCGCGATAAGTGAGGGATTACTGTATTAGGTAAAATGGGTTAGATAAAGGATGGATGATTTTCCCCTTCATATTTCTGAAACATATCATGGGAAAATCTAGCACCCAGTGACAGACTACTCACCACAGACATAAATAATACGGAATTTTGAAATGTTAATGTATTTTTTCATTATTCATATTAATTTACATTTTAAAAATAATAATCATTCTTCCTTTAATCTTTTCTGATATCAGTTTACTAAGCTCTGTATACTGAGAGAAAATAATAATCTACTTGTACTTCTCAATGCCTAACCCACAGACTAAGGTCACTTGCCAGAAGAGATTTTTTTTCTAGGCAGATGCTGGAACAAGAGAAAGCAGATATTAAATAGAATGTGAGTAGTATAGACAACAGAAGCATTGCAGGAATGATGCCTGAACCTACTATCTGTTACAAATCTTATTTAACTCTATTTTATTTTATGGTTTAGGTAAAATAAACCTTTCTTTAGCAAAAACAACATCCTAAATATAAAACAAAAGAGGTATCTGATTTAATTACCTATGGAAATAGCACTATGGCTTTATTGTTTCAAACTCAACATTATACTCATCATATGTAAGTCATTGCTGCATTGGAAGATGAAGAAAGAGGCATACACAAAATCAAGTGTCTTCTTTCAGGTACGTTATTAATTTTTTTTGAAACAGCAAAAAGAAAAGTATTGTACTTTTACTTTCATTTGCCATTACTGAAAACAATTATTTTAAAAAGACAAATGCATTAAGTTGAATTTCTGTTTAAATTTCCCATTTAGTGAGGCCAAAAGACTATTTTATTTTAGTGTTTATTATACTGCCATTTTAAAGAAACAATTACAATTGCAACAGCGCTTAAATGTTTCAAGGTCAGTGCAAAAACCATTACATTATTATATCATTACAATCAATATTTTCCTTAATTTTAACAGTTGAATCAAGTGTCACTTTAGAGTAAACACAATTTTGCTTAGTTGTATTTGCAAAATTTAGTGTTTGACATCATAGTTTTTACCTTGTACAGTTAGAAACATTTTTTAATTAATACACTAAAGAAAATGAATAAGTGTGGAAGAGCTTACTAAAATCGGTAGAAATATTTTGCTAATAAAAATTTCCAGTAGTACAGGTTACAAAAATTTTGTCAGTGCCTTACTTTGCTTCTATTTATACACTTGTGAATCATTTGACATGTAAAGAAAATACATATGAAATAGTTTAACTAATGAAATTACATTAAATCAACCAAAAATACAGTATATATTTAATTCAGAAGTTGTTTTTAAATGTAGAAAAGCATTTATGTATTTCAGCATTTTTTATGATGATTTGCTCTGCAACGTTACCTTAGGCTATTTGTCTTTTTAAAGTCCAATAAGAGATTCTTTGCAGGCTTGCCTAGTTTCATGTTTTAGCATCTTTGACATATCACCATTACATGAAATTAGCTCTGATCTGAAGCTTGGAAATAGTAAACAGCTTTAACATAAAACAAATATAAATGTAGGAAAATTAAAAATTTTTACTAATCAGTTAAAATATTATTACATTCACCTTAATATTTTCCTTGACTGGGGAATGGGAATGTATTAATACATAGATGTTTAGGATAAAGAGCTTCAATTTGTCATTGACAGATACATTCTGTAGCAAAATATATGCAGCTTGAATATTTTGTGTGCAATGCAAAGTGTATTAGTTACATGATTTAGTATATTAAATGTGCAGTGCCAAGAAGCCAAGTACTTATATTCAAAATCAGCTCAGGGCTTATTGTGCTTCACACTTACTGTACATTTGCATTAGTGGAAATACAAAATGAAATATTAAACACCATAGGAAAAAGCACAGTGTGTCATAGTTCTTAATGCTTGCAATATTTTGACCACATAGCATAGGCGTTAATGAAACTGAAAGTAGTCAAATTTAAAAAATTTCATAAAAGTTCACTGCTAACTCTGAATTTGATTAACGTTGGTTAAAAAATGGATGGATAAATTATTTTGTGAATTAATATTTGAAAGGATATATAAATAAAAAAAGATATTAAGGTATTACTTTTACATGTAGTTAAATATATACTAAACTGTGTAATCTTATTTAGAAGTTACATTGTTGGAGATGTGTTGGAGAAGTTACATTGTTGGAGATGTGCCTGCAGTGTATAAACTAGCATTTATACACTGCAGGCAATTAAGATTAAAATGGAAAAATTAATCTTTGTGAGCAATTTGTATCTTATCAGCAGTGTGTGACAAAAGGAGACCATGTTGTGCTCTCTCTACAAAGATTTTCAGTTCAAGATTCAGTGGCAGACTGCTGTGCAGTTATGAAACTCAGGTCTTTCAGACTTTAAAATTCCACTAGTGCTACCTCTAACCATCCTAAAGCACTGCAATAGAAAAGGCAGGTTCAGAGATTAGATCATTAATATTTTCCTTTCTTTGATATCAAGAATTTATAATAATGTAGTGTTAATTTTAAGGATAAAATTCCATACCATTTTAGCAATTTGACAGGAAATACAATTCCAAAATGCAAAATAAAACATTTTAATATAACAAAACTTTTGCACTTTAAGCAATTAGATTGTCAGTGGTAAGTAGTAGCTTTAACAAAGATGTAACTTACTGTACAGATTTCTTTCTCTTTCTTATTTTGTGATACTTTTCTAATTTACTTGCTATGCATGTGATGAAGTTAATTTCCCATTATGAAGTAATTAAGTTTATCTGGACTGAATAATTAAACTGCATAGTGTACCACAGTGGATTAAGACCTCTCATTTTCTTCTTAAATACTTTATTAAAAATCACAAATTCAAATGGTACTAAACTGACTTGTTTCCCATTAAGTTGCTAATAATTGTCATCTGCCATTTCAGAAGAAGCAATAAGCCTCAGAATGTATATATGTAACATAACATACAAAAAAAATCTCTAACCTTCTTATTTCAGTTCATGTCATATCATCTAGTGAAAAGGAGAAACACAAACTTGGACAGGGTGCCAGTCCAACATTTGGCCCACTTATGCATACACCCACTCTTACTCTCTACCGATTTAGTGTGGACAATTAATCTAATACACACATCTTTTAGATGTGATAAGAAAACCAAAATACATGAATAAAAATTATTATAAGTAAGCCAACTAAAATTTTACAATTTGTTGAGAAAGAAACTTTTGGCCAATGCTGTCCTCCAGAACCAGATACCCCTACTGCTGTATAGTAAAGAATACTAAAGTTGCATACTTTTTTAGATCAGCTAAAGAGTTGGTTTTATTAATATGGTAATATGTCAGTGAATATTATGTAATCATAGTATTTTTTCACTTTTCAAACAAACAAATCTTTAAAATATATCCATTACAATTTCCAAAAGAATTTATTATCTAACTGATTTTAAATTAATTACAAACAGCTAAATCAGACTTTCCATCGTGTCCATACAATACTTACTGTCCATAATTTTCACCAGTCTAAAATATTATCCCAAAAGAAATCTAAGGTGAGAGCTTCAATGACACGCAATAGAAGAGTCTGCGCTAAAAAATGTTAAAGAACAGCTTGTATCGGGTAATAGCGTCTGTTTCAGACATTTGACACCATGGGTACTTAGATCCTTTTTCAATGACATTTAAGATTATTAAAACTGCTTGACTGCTTCTTATCAAACATTGAAATGAAAATTGCTATACCACTTATTCATTAAACAAATCACCCTGTAATCACCATAAATGTAGTCTCTCCAGGTGATATTTAAAGCTAGGTGGACCCTGTGCTCAATACAAATGACACCTGATCAAGCAATTGTAAAACCACAGAAATCTATATTAAAATATTAGCTAAGGATAATTTTCTTCACATAAAATACTCACTTTAGCAAATGGTATACAAATATTGAAATAAAAATGATTTTCAATTAAATATTATACTCTCAACAATTTTAAAATTGAACTATAGAAACACGGCCTGCGAAGATCTAATGTGTCCACTAATTAAAGTCATATTTTCATCCTCAGACACTGATAAGGCACATACAAATGTATATTTAATTTCTAGCTATTTTATTGACTCTGTATTTCTTTCTGTGTTTAAATTCTCACCCAAAGTTTTATACATTCATTAACATTTATTTGCCTCTGTTCTAGTGGTTTTCTAATTTTTCTTAATAGATTTCACCTTGCTTTTCTTTATTCAATTACTGATTTTGTAAGAAGGTTTTTATTCTGCATGGAATGCTATGATTTGTTCTTCAGGTTTAAACACATGCATCAGACAAATGCTCTAAGGTTGACCATTTAGAATTTTGTTTACAGGTTTATAATTTAGAAAGTCTGTGCTTAGTACTTCATGCTTTGAGCAGGATTCATACATACACAAAGACAGAAAATGCAGACCATTTAGATTAATGTGTTGTAACTTTTCACATATTTAACATCATCTCATTATTTTTTAATACAGAATTGGAAAACTGTGATGTAGATACTAATATGATATAAACACAGTATAAATAAGACATGGTGTCTCTTCTTACTTATCCTGATACAGCTGAAAAAAATAAATATTTGCAGAAAAAAAATTAAAAAGTAAAAGATATTTAAATAGATAAAGGCATAATTAAAAATATGACCCAATACCCAATAAATTCAGACCCAGAGTAATACCACAAGCTACAAATGATTCAAAAAAATAAAAAAGAAGAATTGCTATTAAAGCAAAAACAAATAGCACACAATTTGTACGGTACAACTCTAATAAAAAGCAGTAAACGCAAATGGGAAAATTAATTAGAGATGCACAAGAGGAGCAGCAAAAAACAAATGAACTAAATGAATATTTCACCAAAGTCTTTATAAAAGAATAAATAAATGAAACGCTTCAAGCAGGAGCTAACACAAGTTCAGAGTTTACTAATTTTAGAATAGAACAGTCTGATGTGCTTCAGGCCCTTAATGCTTTGAAGACTAATCGACCTTCCATGCAATACTGTATGTAATTTTACCAGGCTTTCTAAAAGAAATGTAGATGTTATTTATATACCCTTACTAATAACATTTCAGAATCACTTCAGATGGGAGTAGTTTGTGATGACACGAAGTTGCCAGTTTGCTCCAATCCACAGTTGGGGAGACAAAGTAGTTCATAGTAATTATAGGCCAATACGCCTTAAGTCTATTCAATTAAAAATTCTGAAAACTGTAATTACACATAAATTAAGAGGCTACTTATATGAAAATGACACTACATAGCAGTCAGCATAGTTTTATGACAGGAATATCCTGCTAAACCAAATAGTTATACTTTTTTGAACAGGAGACTGGAGTCTTGGACAAAGCAAAGCAAATAACATAATTACAACATAATGTTATGACATGACAAATTTTCAACATTGAAGATGTGGATAATGCCTAAATACTTACTTTGTTAGGCTTTGGTTTTGCTTTTTTTGATTCTCAAATTTATTGCTTGTTTTCCCTCAGCAGCGTCTTTAAATTTTGAGTACGCCATCTTAATTCATTGATTTGCCAGTTTTTAATTTTAGGCCAGTTTTTAGTTCATCCTTTATCAAAATTCTCTTTTGTCTGCATCCTGTCATGCTTGATCAAAACCATTTCCGCTGTATAATATAGTATGCTGTTACCAACATACACTATATCAAAAGGTGATGTGACATCTGTAGATCTGTGAAACTCCTTCATCAATGGCAATGGTTAACTGGATGGACAGCCTAGCCAACAGCTACATCTAAAATTTGTTGTGCATGCCCCACTGCTTTTCTGATGTAGGCCTCTTTGGCTAGAATATGCAGGAGCAACCCATTAAGTCCATCAGTCTAGGCTTCAAGCAAGAGAAAGCAAGTCTGGTACTAGAGCTGAGGTAGTCTACTGTCCAGCTCATAAAGAATACGGAAGTCCCTATCTGGAAAAGCTGCAAGTGGAAGACAGGAGACAATGTATCTCCAGCCTGTAACAATGATAGTTGATGGGGACAGTCCAGCTCACTCGTACTGGCTTAGGTTGGGGAGTACCACAACAGTTTTGGTCAAAAGCCACCAAAAAGCAGCAAAGGGCCATTGTGATAGATAAGGTCAGCAGGCTAGAGCAGGAGCATTATCACATAAAGGTTCAGTAGTATCCCAGGGCCACCAGAGATCCTGGACCCTATGGGGTACAGTGGTAAATAGACGCATTACTTGGGCAGACATTTGGAGGACAACACAAACCAGATGCAGCTTTCTTATAAGGACAGCCTATGACACACTCCTATTCCACTGGAATTTTACCCAATGGTTTGGAAGTGACATAGACTGCCCACTGTTTTGCAACATCAAGGCAAGCCTCCAGCATACCCTATCAGAATGTAAGGCTGCATTAACCCAAGGATGTTTTAGGTGGTGCCATGACCAAGTCCTGGAAAAACTGGCTGGGGTACTTGTGAGATGTTGTACCCTTACAATGTTCTTCAAGCCAAGCAGCATGTAATAAGCACCTGCACAGAAGAGAGATACCATACACAGACCAGGCAAAGCAGAAGGCAGTTGGTTTTCCCGAGATAGATCGTAATAACAACTCTCTGGCCAGATATTATTATGTAGTATGTAATGGAAAGAAGGGTCCTCATGATTGAACTTACCATCCCCTAGGAAGAGGGCATGACAGCAGCCCAAAAAAGGAAACATTTCAAGTACACAGAGTTGGCAGCAGATTGCCAAGATGCTGGCTGGAAGGCCAGAGTATACCCTATATAGGTTAGATGCTGGGGATTTGTTAGCAAAGCAGTAGTTCAATTGGCCCATGCTGCTGGAATGATGTGGTCAAACCTATGGAAAACCACAGAGAAGCTGGGAGAGCAGTCAGAGAAACCCTTCTACTGTGACTTTGGGAGAAGGACTAGATTTGGGGGCGATCACCCCTCTAAAGGCAGCTACAGAGGGAGGCAGGGAGACGTAGTAGATGTAATGGTGTAGGGGGCAAAACATCTTGGAATGGCAACCTACAGCTGATAATCCTGCAGATGACCCAAGGTCACTGGCGGAGGTGAAACAGGCAGAAATGCCAAAGCAGGAGCTAACATCTAACCTGTACAATGATCTTGACACATTATAACATCTTCTGATTTTTTTTTAATTTCAATTTTCTTTTTTCTGAATTATGTAGTTTTAACTGATTATATCACCAATCTTCCTTATAAATCACAACCATTGCTGTATCTATACAATACAATACAATTTATTTTTGTATAGCCCAAAATCACACAAGAAGTGCTGCAATGGGCTTTAACAGGCCCTGCCTCTTGACAGCCCACCAGCCTTGACTCTCTAAGAAGATAAAGAAAAACTCCCAAAAAAAAAAAAAACCTTGTAGGGAAAAAATGGAAGAAACCTTGGGAAAGGCAGTTCAAAGAGAGACCCCTTTCCAGGTAGGTTGGGCGTGCAGTGGGTCTCAAAAGAAGGGGGTCAATACAATACACAGAACAGAACAACTCCTCAATACAGTATAAAAATAAAAATTTTAGAAGTACGGAGCAGAATTTAACAGTAGATGATATAATATAATAAGATTTGAATTAGTTTAGAGTCATGGAGACCTAGAAGCTGCCTCCCCCATTTGGCCATTCCACAGCTGAAACAGCGCTGGGCCAGCCAATCTGATGAAAGGACCCCTCTTTCCCATGATTCCTGCGATCCTCCATCAGGGATGACTTTACCTTAGGCAGGCAAAACAACTTGGCAGGTGGGCCGTGGCACCAAGTGCCACATTTGAGTACCGAGAAGAGAAACAGAATAGGTGAGGGTTAGTATCTAATTATAGCTATCATGTTACTTATGTTTTAGTGCTAATGACTAACAACAGAGATGCAGTATGTACAGTTAATCAGCAGCTCTAGTCAGGATATGCTGAACTGAAGTAGTGAGTCTTCAGCCGGGATTTAAAAGCTGAGACTAAAGGGGCATCTCTTATAGTAGCAGGCAGACCATTCCACAGTTTAGGGGCCCTGTAACTAAAAGCTTGACCTCCCACTGTTATTTTATTAATCCTTGGAATCATAAGCAGACCGGCATCTTGAGATCTTAATGTGCGCTCTGGTTTGTAAGTCATGATAAGTTCAGACAAGTAAGCCAGACCTTGGCCATTTAATGCTTTATATGTTAAAAGGAGGATTTTGAAATCGGCCCTAAACTTAACCGGGAGCCAGTGTAGGGATTTAAGAACTGGAGTTATGTGTTCATATTTTCTTGTTCTTGTAATAATTCTTGCAGCCGCGTTTTGGATTAACTGGAGGCTGTATAGGGCGGCACGGTGGCGCAGTGGTAGCGCTGCTGCCTCGCAGTTAGGAGACCCGGGTTCGCTTCCCGGGTCCTCCCTGCGTGGAGTTTGCATGTTCTCCCCGTGTCTGCGTGGGTTTCCTCCGGGCGCTCCGGTTTCCTCCCACAGTCCAAAGACATGCAGGTTAGGTGGATTGGTGATTCTAAATTGGCCCTAGTGTGTGCTTGGTGTGTGGGTGTGTTTGTGTGTGTCCTGCGGTGGGTTGGCACCCTGCCCAGGATTGGTTCCCTGCCTTGTGCCCTGTGTTGGCTGGGATTGGCTCCAGCAGACCCCCGTGACCCTGTGTTCGGATTCAGCGGGTTGGAAAATGGATGGAGGCTGTATAAAGAATAGTTTGAACATCCAGTGAACACTGCATTGCAGTAGTCAATCCTACTAGAGATAAATGCATGAATTAATTTCTCAGAATCCTGTTTATTTAGAAAGAGCCTTAATTTCCTAACATTTTTAAGATGGAAGAAACATGTTTTGGACTACTTTGTAATATGCGCTTTAAATGACATGCTAAAGTCAAAGATAACTCCTAGATTGCGGGCTGATTCAGTAAAATTAATGGGGATTCCAACTGAGTTAAATGATGACAAAATATTGTTGTGATCAGCGTCATTCCCTCTCATTCATCCACTCCTTTAATTCACTAGCACAACTAATTAAAGACAACATCGGAGAAACTTCATTTGTTCTAAATGAAAGGTATAACTGGGTGTCATCTGCATACGAGTGAAAATTAACATTCTGTTTCCCAATGAGAGATCCCAGTGGAAGCATGTAAAGTGAAAACAGTAAAGGTCCCAGTACTGAGCCCTGCGGGACACCAAATTGAACTTCTGTGTATAATGATGGAGTACTGTCAGCACATTTCTGTACATACTGGAATCACTTTGATAAATAAGAACTAAACCAAGCGAGCACGGTGCCTGTGAGCCCCACATCATTTTCTAGCCTGTGCATTAAAATAGAATGGTCGATGGTGTCAAATGCTGCACTTAAGTCCAACAACATAATTACAGTGAAGTTTCCTTCATCAGAGGATATCAGAATGTCGTTTACAAACCCCATTAGTGCCGTTACTGTACTATGACCAGTGCGGAAACCAGGCTGGAATTTCTCAAATAAATTGTAATGCTTAAGGTATGAATGAAGCTGACTGGCGACTACTTTTTCTAGTATTTTAAAGAGAAACGGTAAATTTGAAATAGGCCTATAATTATTTAGTATGTGTGGGTTTAGGTCTGACTTTTTAAGTAATGGTTTAATGACTGACACTTTTAGTGTATCAGGTACTGTGCCATGCAATAATGAACTATTGATAATGTTTAGAATATTCGCTGCAAGAACATCCAGTGCACTTTTTACTAGTTTTGTTGGCACTGGATCTAGGGAACAAGTAATGGGCTTCATTTTTGAAATTAAAGTTAAGACTTCCTGTTCAGTTACAGGATTAAAATTAAAGTGCTGAATACAATGTGAGACAGGGTCTGCTAAGCTAGTATTTGGTTTGTACCGTGATGCAGAGATCTGGGATCTTATATTTTTAGTTTTCTCATTGAAGAAGTTCATAAAGTCTGTACTGCTAATATCTGTTGGTATTTTGCACTGTTGATCTGAATTTCCATTTGTAAATTTAGCCACTGTTCTAAACAATACCCGAGGATTTTTATTATTGCTATCTATTATTGTAGAATAGTATTCTGAGCGAGCTTTGAAGAGGTTTTTTTTATATTTATTAACACTCTCTGTCCATGCAATTTGAAAGACATGTAGCTTTGTTGTTCTCCATCTGCGCTCCAGTTTTTGACACTATATACTCGAGTATTTTCATTAACCAGGGAGTGTTTCTGTGTGCTTTGATCACTTTTGTTTCAAGGGGAGCCACTGTGTCCTGAACGTCTCTCAAGGTCATATTATAATGTGATGTTAGCTGATCTAAATGGTTTTCCACAATTACACTCGACTTACTCAAAGTATATATGCATTTTGAAGCAGAATTACAATCTAGATGTCGCACTGTCTTTGTTTTAATCTGTTAGTGTGTTGGCAAGGGCAGGACTAAATCAAATGTAATTAAGTAGTGATCGGAAATAACTTCATTTAATGGAGTAATATTTAAATTTTGAATTTCAACTTTGTAAGTTATAATTAAATCTAATGTGTGGTTATGATTATGAGTTGGACCTTTGACAATCTGACAAAATCCTACTGAATTTAACAAATAAGTAAAACATTTGCTAAAAGTGTCAGTTTCCACATCAATGTGTACATTAAAATCCCCCATCAGTACTACGTGATCATAATTTATAGCCAAATTAGATAGAAGGTTGCTAAATTCAGTCATGAACAATGAATATGGTCCTGGTGGTCTGTAGACTAGCACTATAATTGTGTTGCAATCTGTTTTAATATTTAAAATGAATGCCTCAAAGGATGTAAAGTTGCCTAAATTTTAGAAGTGATTTGCATTTTGTTACAATGAATTATTCCAAGTCCTCCTCCTCGACCAGAATCTCTAGACTTATGAAGGAACGAGTATCCATCTGGTGATGCCTCAGCTAGGGGGACAATGTCACATTTACTAAGCCAGGTTTCAGTGAGAAGACACAGATCAGATTTTGTACTTAATATAATATCATTTACCAAAACAGCTTTAGTGCCAAGAGAGCGAATGTTCAATAAGCTGCATTTAAAACTGCATGGTTCTTTCTGAACTGGTGATATATTTTTTGTTTTAATTTGAAGTAAATTTCTATTATAGATGCCCCTGGTGGAGGGTCTAGTTTTATCCCTTGGTCTAATTATACACCTTATTTTTTGGTTATCAATTAATTTAAGGTTTATATCAAGACTAAATTTACTGGATGCCACACAACAGGGATTTTGGGTAACAGCTTCAGGATAGTAACAGGTGAGATAAACAACAGCCTGTGATTTAAGATCACATGACTGGGGCCTGGATGGTGCTCTAATCAGTCAACCAGGCAGTTTTGCTGCCATATTTTGGGATAATACATAAGATCCCCTCCAGTTAGGATGAAGACCATCTCTTTTGAAAAATCCAGGTCTTTCCCAAAAATAATCCCAAATGTTCACAAACGCTATGCTTTTATTTGCACACCAGGTTTCTAGCCAGCATTGAAGGGATTGCAATCTGTTATAAATCACATCCCCTGTATATAATCTTGGTAAGGGCCCAGATACAACTAAATTCCAACATTTTCTTTTAGCTTTGGTGCATAGAGAGATGAAGTTCCTCTTTAATACCTCAGATTACTGTAAATAAATATCATTAGTGCCGACATACAACAATAAGGTAGATACTTCATCGTTGGCGACACAGTCCAATGCGGCCTCTATGCCAGAAGTCTTGGCCCCTGTGAGGCATTTAACATTAACTGCTGGTGTAACATAGTTTGGGATTCTAACATTCCGCACTATGGAATCGCCAATTATGAGCACTTTCTTATTCTCAGTTTTCACAGGCGCGCTGCGGAGTGCTGAGAATCTGTTCTGGGTCTGAATTGGTGACCTGGGTGCCAGGGGACTAAATTTTGGCTTCTTAGACCCCTGTCTTACTGTTACCCACTCACCCTGTGGCTGAATTGGTGCTGCTGACTTCGGCCGCGCACTGACTACAGTGGGACCTGGAGAGACTGAAGCTGAATCAGAAGTAGCCAAATTGTCTAAACAAACCGAGTCAATCCAATTTTCAGTTTGCCTAATTGCTATCAGATTCCTAACGTGGTCCTCCAATTCGTGTATTTTCCCGACCAACTCTAAATTAACTAAACACTTTTGGCAGGTGAAGCTGTCTACAGTGTCAGCCGGAAAACCTGAACTGTACATGCTGCAGGACATACAACATATAAACGTGCCCTCAACGGGCAGAGAGCAGACAGAACTTACGTTTAGTGTTGATGTCATCTTCTGTGTTTTTTGTAGTAACTTCGGTGCTTCGGCGCTTTCCACGTTCAGCTAAGAGACCATCGGTTTTAAGTTTCCACCACCCGCTGAGCGATCGACTTTAATTTCTCACTGCCGGTTATTTCTCCTGGTCAGCTGCCGGCTTTACTTCAGTTGAACTTGCTCGGGTGTTTGTGAAGGGCTACGTGCCTGTGGGGGATGCCGTTGCTCTGTGCTTCCACTCCATCTATCTGTTCTGCATTGCTCTTTATTAGTTCACATATCCGACTTGCTCCTCCACAATTTACCATTCTACTTCAGTTGTAGTCTATAAATTTTGCTGCTCCTATATGTAATATTATGATAAAGAGTGGCTTCTCTGCATTATATGTAAGTGGGACACTGCCCTCCCTCCAATAGAAGCCACTGTTGTATAAAAGAAATTCTAATAATTTAAAAGAATTATTCACACAAAATTATATTTGTAATGTGTTACTTACCCCATTGTTGTGCAGTGGTGATCAAGAAAAATTTGCAAATTCATGGAAAATGGAGGTAAAAAATGTATGATAGAATAGGTATCTATGTTGACCAACGCTGGACTATGGTAAACATGTCTCATGTTACTCATGTCACATAAACCCATGTCAATTATCCATATGCTCACAGCTTGGAAATGTATTAATTTTCTGCTAAAATACTGTTCCAGTTCCAGAAAAAAGTCTTAAACAGGAAACACATGCCCAAAGCATCACTTGTCAATCACAACTGCCCTCTGCCCTATAAACTCTGCCCTTGTCACTAGCCAGGATTGACAGTATTCTCCCTGTAGTGGACATTTTTGGAAGTGCTTTTTTGGGACTTTCATGCTTTAGGACTCCTAGTGTTGATGCCGAGCATGCGGTGAAAACCCAGTACATGCCAGAAGTGAGCAGAACTGTTTTACAAGCACCAGAAAAGAACAGCTGAAAAACCTAATCTGTAGTAAAAAAATAATAATAATCAAATCTGTCAGTAAAGTTCAGCCCAAGTAAAAGCCAACATCCAACAAGAAGAAGTAGCCAACAGCGAGAAGTCAGTTGCCCAGTGGGTGGTGAAAGCTTAAAGCTGATGGTCTCCTAGTGATTCAGCTGGACACAGAAAGCACCAAAGCTACTGCAGAAAGAGATAAAGATGAACTCTGCAGTGAACTATTCCGTGCTTGTCGATAGCTCATTTAGAAGTTGTGTGTCCTGCAGCATGTGCAGTTCAGGTTTTCTGGCTGACAATGTAAACAGCTTCAAAAATGCTAAGCTAATTTAGAGTTGTCAGAAAAATACACAATTTGGAGGACTGCATTAACCCTTTAACCCCCAACTCCCTAAATATTCCCCACGCCAGGCGAAATCTGAACAATTTTCGTTTTTTTACTTTTTTACATTTTTTTTTACATTTTTTACATTTATTCAAGCAGTATTGACCACTAAATGTTGTGCAAGTTCTAGAAATGGGCAAACACATAATAAAACACAAAATGTACCTTTTCTCAGGCTTCTGGATTTATTGTCTACTACAAAACGGAACAGTCAAAAGTAATTCAAAAGTCAAAAGTAGTTCAGTCAATCATAGTTTCATTCCCAGTATTTGAGTTTGCTGTGCCACAGGCCAAAGCAGGGAACTGCACAAAGTCCTGGATTGCTGGGACACTTTGAGCAGAAGGTCTTGACGTCTCTATGCTGACCCTTCTTTGAACAGACACGACAGAGTTTTTCTGAAAGTCCAAAGTCCTTACATTCATCTGGCAACACTGCTGAAATACTACTCATAGGATCCTCTTTGCCAGTGTATACACGAAATCTATAAATGTAACCTGAATTCTCAGCTAAGCAAAACATCTTGATACCAAACCGTGCCCTTTTCAATGGTAGATACTGTCGAAACTGTAAGCGGCCCTTCCACAACAATAAACTTTCATCAACTGCAACTGACGGTCCTGGCATGTAGGGCAACTGAAATGCATCAAATAAATGATCAATCAAAGGACGTAGCTTGAACAAGCGGTCGCGGTTTGGATCTTTCTTATCTGGCTCATTTCTGTTGTCATTCAAATAAAAGAATTTCAGCAGCAAAGAGAATCGGTTACGTGTCATGACAGCTGCAAAAATAGGTGTTGCATACATAGGATCTGTAGACCAGTACATCTCAATATCTGGTTTTCTGATTATTCCCATCAACATCAAAATCCCAATGAATTTTTTCATTTCGTTTTCATCAGTGTCAAACCAAGCACGAACACGGGAATGTGGAGGTAAATTGGGATTTTTCTCAATAAACTGTGCTGCATACAGATTTGTCTGATGAACAAAATGTCTGATCAAATCAGGTGACACAAACAGCTCATAAAACTGCTCAGCAGTGTAATTGTTTACATCAACAATAAAGCCACACGTTGCCTCAAACGGATGCAGAAAAGGTAGTTCACCTCGGGCAGCAGTCCAGTTGAGATGCTGGGGATACACCCACTCATCGCCGTCATCCGATGCGTCTTCATTCACAGTATCATGCAGCGCACGTTGCTGCTCATCATTGTCGCTAAAATCTTCTTCAGAACTGCTACAATCATGATCAGAACTGTCCAAAATCGCCTGCAAAGCCTCACTTGAAGTCAGTTTACGTTTCGCCATATTCACAGCTGTTACATGCGAATCACGTCACATGACCGGCCAAAACAACCACAGACTTGTTGAAATACAACGTAGTAATAATACCCACGCCAAACCGTCAGTTATACTACTTGCCAGGCATTCATATAACCACAGGCAAATGTGCCGGATAATTCCGGCAGTATGGCGTTAGCAATAAAACAACGGTGCCGGATATATCCGGCAGAGGGCGGTTAAGGGGTTAATATGTTGATAACGATTAGGCATATTGAAAATTAGATCGTCTTGGTATGTTTAGACAATTCAGCTACTTCTGATTCTGCTTCAATATCTCCAGGTCCCACTGTAGTTAGTGCGCAGCTAAAGTTAGCAGCACCAATTCAGCCAGTGAGTAACAGTGTGTCAGAGGTCTAAAAAGTCAAAAATTAGTCCCTTGGCTACCAGATCATCAATTCAGTCCCATAACACATTTTTAGCACACTGCAGCATGCTTGTGAATCCTGAGAATAATAAAGTGCTCATAACTCTTGACTCCATAGTCCGGAATGTTAGAATTTCAGACTTGTGTTAATCCATCATTTAATGTTTTATGCTTTGCAAGATCAAAGGTATCTGACACTGAGGCTAAATTGGATCTACTGGCCAACAACAAAGTATCTACCTTATTGCTACATGTCACTACTAATGAAATTTATTTACAGCAATCTCAAGGGAGAACTTCATCTTGCTTTGCACCTAAGCAAAAAGTAAATGTTTGGAATTTATGTTTTTGTTGGTTTTATGATTTTATTATCTATACGGTGTCTTTGGGTGTTTATAAAGGCATCTTGAAATAAAATGCATTATTATTACTATTATTATAAATTCCGGTTAGCGTGAAATGCAACACACCTGTATGTGCCTGCTGCCCCACCCCAACTCCTCCCAGAATTACGCCTCTTTGAATATGCAAATAAATATAAATAGCCCTTTAAGTTCAGCATTCTGTGAAATAAAAAATGGCAAAAGCACAGGGAAAAAAGAAAAAATTCAGCAAATACCAAGTGGAGGCAAGGAAAAACATACTATTTGTTGGTTTGAGCATAGGTATAAACAACAAAAGGAAGTTGATCGAGTGACATAGAGTGGCAGGGAAACTTAAAAGTTCAAATACAGAAAGTCGCACAGTGCCCAAAATAAAAAAAGAAGTAGTCAGATTTCAATGGGGCTGTGAAAAGGCTAGTCACAGCCTCAGTGTCATATGGAAGCATATTACTGGCATAGAGAAAAGAAAAAAAAAATAGGGACACAGTGGAAAAAAGGTTGAAATGTCAAGTTTAATGTCAAAATTTCCACTTTAATCATATAATTTATTTTGTCATTAAAGTAAAAAATCATAAACTTAATCTTAAAATCATTTAATTTACTAGTTTCTCAAATCTTATCGTAACTAAAGTAGCAAGTTAAATGATTCATATTCAATGTATTCTTCTATATACTTTGTGTGTGAATCATTACGTGCTTCTTAAACTGGCTTTCTCTTACATTCAAACAGGACACAGAATACATTACATTTGTGATATTACAGCTCTCTGAACAAATTAAATACTAGGATGTGTACTTGATATCATTTTCATGATGATTGGAATTAAGGCATGTATTAAACATGGGGACACAGTGGTGCAGTGGTAGCGACAAGCTGGCGCTCCATCCAGAGATGGCTCCTGCTTCCCGCAAGATGCATGCTGCACCGTACATGACCCTTGATGAAATAATGTAGTACCGCAGTACTGTCTTTCAAATATACTAACCCCTGTGAAATAAGTAGCCTTGACACACAGAAAAAAGGTTTTGGGGCAGCCACCTGTATACTTGAAGCCTGCCTGCAAATAAGTTGCACAGATGTGTACAGATTTGAGTCTGAAACAGAACTGAAGTTATAGAGGAAGTTGTCTTGTATTTAAGGCAGGCAGGTGGAAGTGATGTTGTTGAAGCCTGGAACTGGAAGTGATATTCTTGGCGGAGGAAGCGGAAGTGATGTCCTCAGAGCTGGAAGTGGCCTGGCGTAGAATTACTTTCTTTTGGTCCATTTAGCTTCCTCCCATATGCATGTGTGTGACATCCCCAATTCCTGTCCTTACTTTTATTTCTCCAAGTAGTCAATTGCCACACAATAAGCTCTGTAATAAATGTCAAGCCATCTGTAATCTTAGAATGCCAATTCTTCAAAACTTTTAAGGAATATTGAAATATCTTCATAGTACATGTTTAATTATTCCATCCAGTGTGTCACTACTCCCAGCAAGCATACAGCACATGGCAGGAACCATCCCTGAACAGGGCACAAGCACATCACTACCACTGCCCCACCATGCATGCCCACACGTTTAATTATTAACAGTATACATTATTTAAATGAAGTTCAACATTTATTTGTATAATGTAATATACATATTTTACTGCATTTCACCTTAAAAATGATATCAAGAGTTCCAAGAAGCTCTTGGTAATCTAAATTGACTTAGAAGCCAGTCATCATCATATGTAAATATGTGCTTTCTTCTATTGAATTGAATTGAATTCCTTTATTGTTATTGCATGGTACAGTGAGATTTAATATGCAAATCCTCCATAAACTTTTTTTCCAATAAAATGATAAAGTAACAGTAATAATAATAATACAATAAAAAAAACAATGAAAAATATACAATATGAAAGCATAAGTTCAATAAACATATACTGTACATATAGTGCAGATAGTGCAAATGGTTCATAAAATGGCTCAGGTTGTGCAGTGAGGTAATTGTACTTAAGAGTACAAATGGATCTGCCAGGAGCACTTGATGGAGGGAGTTCTATGATGTCCTCCCAAGCCCATCTAACTTGTCTCCATGTCCACCAAAGTGGTGGCATTTATCAAGGAGGGAGAGCAGCCAAGGCAGTCACTAAAGCACAGTGAGACTGGTCTGCCACACACAGCACTGGGTTAGGTGATGTCAGTTGCTTAGAAAAGCAACTCACATCATCCAGACTACACTGAGACCCAACATCCTTACCAGGTTGAAGGCCAAAAAACAGCTCACCCTGGGAGCTCTTTCCTTGAGAGGAGAGAATGGTGGAAGCACGATAGAGGAAGAAGGTAAAATACCATTTGCTGGTTGAAGGTTGTTAGCAGCAAGGGTGGAGACCAAGGTGCTTGCCTGTAGAGGTGGGCTGCAGATGTTTCGCAGGACATTCCCTGTGGAAGGCCTACAGCACCCTTGGCATCATCTGGGAATAACATGTTGGCTGCAAAGAAAGCATCCCGATGGCTCTGGCTGAATAGAGAAGAACTGTAGGGCTGTAGTAGGCCACTTGGACACAGGCTAAGGTGTGATCAACCTCAGTCGGGTCACATGGATAGTTTTGTAAGGTGTGCTTTAAATGGCTTACTAGTATGAAAGGTAATGCGTAGATTGCAGGCTGATTCAGTAAAACTAATGGTGATATCAACTGAGTTAAATAATGAAAAAATATTGTTGCAATCGGCATCATTCCCACAATAAAAAACATTTCTGTTTATCTGTGTTCACAGGAAAGTAGTTTTTATCCATCTTCTCCTTTAATTCACTAACACAATCTAAAACTGGAGAAAAGTCACTTTTCTAAAAGAAAGGTATAACTGGGTGTAACCTGCGTATGACTGAAAATTAATGTTATGTTTTCTACTGATAGGTACCAGTGGAAGCATGTAAAATGAAAACAGTAAAGGTCCCAGTACTGACACCATATCTCACTTCTGTGTATAATAATGCAATACTGTCAGCACATTACTGTACGCAATGTAATCGATTTGATAAATAAGAACTAAACTGGACAAGAACAGTGCCCATGAGCCCAATGCCATTTTCCAGCCTGTGTAGTAAAAAGAATGGCATCAAATGCTGTGCTTAAATCTAACAACATACAGTAATTTCAGTGGGATTTCCTTCACAAAAAGATATTAAAATGTCGTTCACAACATGTGTTAGTGGAATTTCTGTACTATGACTGTTGTGGAAGCCAAATGGGAATTTCTGAAATAATAATAATAATAATAATAATGTATAAGGTGAGAATAAAGCTAATTGAGACTTTTACAAGACTTTTACTGAGAAAGGGTTACTTTGAAATGTGCTCATAATTATGAAGTATATGTGGGTCTAGGTCTGACTTTTTAAGTAATGGTTTGATAATTATAATGCATCAGTAGCTGCGCCATTCAGTAATGAACTATTGGTAATGCTAAAAATGGGTAGTGCCAGAATATTCATTGAGCTTTTTACTAGTTTTTTTAGCACAAAGTAGTAGTAGGTTTCACTTTAAAAATTAAAGTTAAAACTTCCTGATTTGTTACAAGATTAAAATTTCTGAAGGAGTGTATGCAAGGCAAGACAGAGTTTGCCAAGGTAGTTTTAAGTTTTTAATGTGATGCTGAAATCTTGGATCATATATCATCACTATCAACTGCCAGGCAGTGTTCAGAAGACTAACAGAAGGTTAGGTTATATAGTACGATACACAGAGTACAAATCAGAAGAGGTTGTAATCAAGGTTTATAACATGCTGGTTAGATTTCATCTGGAGTACTGTGTACAGTTTTGGTCTCCAGGCTACAAAAAGGAAATAACAGCACTTGAAAAAGTCCAGAGAAGAGTTAATAGGCTGATTCAAGGACTACAGGGAATGAATTATGAGGAAAGCTGGCCATTTTCAGTTTAAGCAAGAGCAGATTAAGAGGTGACATGATTGAAGTGTTTAAATTATCAAGGGAATTAGTACAGTGTCTTGAGATTGTTACTTTAAAATGAGTTCAACAAGAATATTGGAACACAGTTGAAAACTTGTTAAGGATAAATTTCACACAAACATTAGGAAGTTCTTCTTCATTAGGAGAACACATAGAATAAGTTACCAAGTAAGTGTGGCAGACAGTAGGTCTTTAAGGACTTTCAAAACTCAACTTGATGTTATTTTGGAAGAATTGAATGGATAGGACTGGTGAGCTTTGTGGGGCTGAATGGCCTGTTCTTATCCAGATTGTTCCAATGTTCTAGTGTCTTTATATATAGATTTGTTTTCAACTCTCTAATGATATGTTCGATACTATGGTCAGATGGATGGAGAAGACTGTTGTGATGACCATATAAACCTATGAGCAGGGATTCAATCGTCTAGTAATGGGGCTATTCACCAGGAAAACGGTAATCAGAGGTTGATCACAGAAGTGCATGTTCTAAAATACACTTTTTCTTGTACCAACAAAATGACAAAAAATGTAAGGAATCTACTTAAAACGGTAAATTGCACCTATAATGTTAGGAGTTAATGAACAGTGATAAAAGTGTCTTAAAAATTCTGAAGAAATAGAAACAAAAATGATAAAGTCTTACTTTTCAAATCCCATTTATAAATTGTACAATTCCTTTGTCACTAGTCCAGTGCAACACAGCACTTATATATTATTCAATATAATTGAATAGGGCTTTAAAAAGCTTTATAGATCCCTACAAATACCAAGTTGGTCCCCTCTTAACTTTTTCTTTTGAATTGTCAAAAGAAAGAGTAAGCTATTAAACACCTGGGGCCTCATGTATAAACGGTGCATACGCACAGAAATGTTGCGTATGAACGTTTCCACGCTCAAATCGCGATGTATAAAACCTAAACTTGGCGTAAAGCCACGCACATTTCCACGGTACCTCATACCTTGGCGTACGCAATTTCTCTGCTCGGTTTTGCAGACTGGCGGCACCCAGCGTCAAAGCAGTGCTAATGTTCCTGTGTGGTCACCCTTTCTTTCTAAGACCCACGTTCCTGATGCGGCTTTATAAATACACTGAAATTAACTGCATATTATTTATTAGTGTAATGCATCTGGTTGTAATTAACCTGTAGCAATATAATGGTCCTGGGAATAGCCATAGTATTCCAAATACCATAACTGCTTTAGCGTTGTTACGCTCACTGCATCTTCTTCTTCTTTCAGCTGCTCCCGTTAAGGGTTGCCACTGCGGATCATCTTTTTCCATATTACTCTCACTGCACCACTCGGAGTATTTATATCACTGTATCTGAGTGGGGAATCACAGCAGCAGATGATCGGAAAGAGAATTATCGGTATACAGTTTCAAGTACACACTACCTCAACCACGGCAAAAAGAGTCAAAGCCTTTCCTGTACGGACCTCGCGTTTCAGAAACAGTTTCATCCCAAGAACTATAAACGCACTCAATCAGTCCATCAAGTGCTCCTTGTAGAACTGTTTGGACTTATAAGTACAATTACCTCACTGTAAACTTACACTACATTTATAATATTGCACAACCTGCGCCACTTTATAAAGCGCGTATGATGACAATATCATTTTTAAGATGAAATGCAGCAAAATATGTTGCTTATAGTATACAGATAAAACTTTAACTTCATTTAAATAATCTGTATTGTTAATAATTAAACATGTGAGGACACGGTGCCGCAGTGCTAGCTAGTTCACAGATAGCTCCTGCCTTGCGCTGTGTTATTGCTGGTGCTGACGTGACACTGGAAGGATAGGTGGATAGAATAATTAAACATGTACTACGAAGATATTTCAATGCTCCTTAAAAGTTTTGAAGAATCGGCGTTCTAAGCTTACAGATGGCTTACCGTCTATTACAGAGCTGATTGTGTGGCGATTGGGTATTTGGAGAAAGAAAAGTAAGGATAGGAATTGGAGATTAGTACGTTTGAAAGAGACAGTACTTCTGTAATAAATTATTTCATCGAAGGTCGCACATGGCGCAGCAAGCCTCTTGCATGAGATATGAACAATCACTGCGCCACCGTGTTCTCATGTTTAATAACATGCTTTCATTCCTATTATCATGAAAATGATATCACTTATACATCTCAGTATTTTAATTATTCAGAGAGCTGTAATATCACGAATGTAATGGATTATGTGTCCTGTCGGAGAAAGAGAAAGAACGGAAGCACGTAGTGATTCACACACATAGAGCACATAGAAGATCAAATACAGAACAAAGCATTTAACGTGCTACTTGAGAAACTAGTAAAATAAACGATTTTAAGATGAAGTTTATGACGTTCTACTTTAATGGCAAAATAAACTACGTGATTAAAGTGGAAATTTCGAGATTAAAGTTGACATTTCGTGTTTTTTTCCCACTGTGTGCCTATTTTTTTTTTGTCTGTACCCTAATAAGCTTTCATATGACACTCAGACGGTGGGCTACGACTTGCCTTTTCACGACGACTTTGATATGTGATTTCGTTTTTATTTCGGGCATGTGCGACTTTGTGAACTTGGTCTTTCGAGTTTCTCCGACACTCTGTCACTCGATCAACTTTCTTTTGTTGATTATACCACTGTTTAAACCAACAAATAGTACGTTTTTTCCTTTGCCTCCACTTGGTATTCGCTGAAATTCTTATATTTTCCCCTGTGCTTTTCTCATTGTCTTTTCACAGAAGGCTATTTATATTGATTTGCATATTCAAAGAGGCGTAATTCTGTGAGGAGTTGGGGCGGGACAGAAGGCTCGTGCACGTGCGTTACTTTTCACGCTGATCGGGATTTATGTAGTGGAAGAACGTGAAAGTTTGCTTACGCACAGATTCCTGCATCTGGATTTTTCTGTGTGTACGCACAATCCCGCTTTTGTGCTTACACCATGTTATAGTGTGAGTTCTACGCATGGCGTTATACATGAGGCCCCTGAACTCCAGTAAGAATGCAAAGAAAGAAGAATGCACAAATGCTCTACCCTGACTTTTATACTCTCCTCCTATACAACTGTTTGTTGACAATATCTTCACATGTGCACACAATACTTCAAATCTGTCCACACAGCATCTTGTGCATTCCACCACAGACTCATGTTCCAAGAAGTATTAAGTAAGACTATCCATTGCCCCCTTTACATCTAAATATTCCCTTTGCACAGCTGTATATTTCCTAAACCACAGTACTGCTTCTAAACACTCATCAGATACATCAGTCTATAAAACAAAAGGATGGTTAAAATTTGAACAGATAAAATGCTTTCTGAACATAAAATACTCTGTAAATTGTTAAAAACCAGTTAATAAACTTCTATCCATTTTAAGTCCATAGGAGCAGACTTCTACGGCATATTTGTGAGTGTTTCAGCACCTTTCAGTACCTGGTCCATTAGGTGCTGAAAATTTGTGGTGGCCCCATGAAGTCCAAATGATATTATTGGGAACTAGCCCTCCTGAAGCTTTAAAAGTAGTTAAAAGCTTGGATGACTCAGCCAATTGTTCCTGCCAATACTCCCTACAAATATCTAAAATTGTCAAAAACATTGCCGGTCCTAAACATTCAATCATTTAATCTAAGTGATGTCATTGGATAAGTATCAATTGATGATATTGTATTGATTTTGGAAAAGTCAATATAAAATTTCCACTGACCATTCTTTTTGGGGGACCAAAACTAGCAGAATACACCATTCACTTGTGGATGGTTCCACGACTTCCACCTTCACCGTGAGCTATAATTCTTCTCCGAAGTCCTGCTGGGGTCTTACTAGTACTCTGCATCCTGTAGTACAAATGTGCACTGGAGGAGTAAGACGAATCTCCTGCTCTATTAAATTAGTCCTACCTGGAACATTGCCAGATATCCAAGCAGGGATAACTTTAGGAATATGTTCCTGCTCTTTTTAAGACAAATTGACCGCTGCTAGCAATGTCACATGTTCCACTTTGCAACCATGCAAGTACTGTTCCTCAGACTCTTACTCTTCTGGGACAAATAAACACCTTTCATGCCAGTTCTTCACCATTATTGATATATCTGCCTTTGTTTCTTTGGTCTATCAGACATCCATATTTCATAAGTCACTTGTCCCTCCTGTGCCACCACTTGATAAGGTCCTTGCCACTTGGCCAATAAGCTATTTTCATTTGTGGGCAATAATAAAATAACTTTCTATGCTACCTGTAGTGTCCTTCATCCAGCAGGGTTATCATACCATGTCTTCTGGTGTTTTTGTTCATTTTTCGTGTTGTCCTGCACATACTGGGCTAACTGAGTCAGTTTCTCCTGCATGTTTAGCAAAAGTAAATGCACTAAATACCTCCAGTTCTTGTTCATTCTCCAGGGTCTCTTTCAGTAATCCAAGAGGACCTTTAAAATATCAACCATACAAGAGATTTAAAGGTGAAAAGCCCATAGTCCCTCGTGGAACTTCTTGATGTGAGAATAGCAAAAATGGAAGCTATAGGTCTCAATGCGTTCCTGAGCCTGACACAAATTTACAGAGCATTTATCCTAAATTTCAGTTGAAATGCTCTACCAGGCTATCCACAATATCCACTTCTGTAAACTCTGCTGTCTCCTTTGCTATCTTTGGCTGATGCTTCTGGATCAAGGCTTTTAACTCAGGGCCATAAACCTGCAAAAGCTGTTCTAATGCAATTAAATCCATATTCTGTTTTTTAGTGTTTTTGTGGGGTTGCACTATTTTTGACCCTTTCAAGCAATCCAAAAGCTCATTTGGAGTCTCATTTTTTCCAGGTAGCATTCAAAAATGGAGTGAATTGGTCTCTGGACTAACCTCATATTTTCCTAAAATAGCCTGTTTTAATTAGTTATATTCCAAAAAACCCCTCTGTGTCTATAGCCACAGGGGCTGATCTTGTTCTCCTTGATAATTGAGGAACAAGTGTGAATGGCCTGTTCTTCCCTTGGCTAATCACAAATTTCTTTTAAATGTTTACAAATTCTCCTGAAGTCGTATCTCCTTTCACTCCTTCCACTCCTGATGCCTGCTCTTTACTTTACCTATTTCTTCTCCCTCTGTCCAAGAAGTTCAGGTCTCCTTTCCAGTCTTTTTGGATGGTGCCACTACTTCTGAGTCATTATAAAAAATGTCCACTTTGCGTTTTGTGTACACTGGTCTATCCCACCACTGCCTCCAAACTGTGATGATCTATGTCTCTAAAAACCTGGAAGCAGATTCACAGCCATCTACTAATTGGAGCGAGGACAAGAGAAACAGTAGTCAGATCACAGAAGTGTATGTGCAAATATGTATGTGCTAACAAAAATGACAAAAATGAATCTACTTAAAAACAAATACATGCCCTCACAATCTTAGTGATTAATAAACACTGATAAAAAGAGCGTTGGATATTTAGAATAAAAAGAAAGAGATCATAAAATCTTCCATTACAAATACCATCTATTATAGTAGAATTTGACATTCCACTGCTTGTATGCAGGTGCATTGAGAGGCTGGCACAGAGGAAGCAAACCAGCAAAGCTGTCCCCTAGTGGATCCATAAGATTAACTGCCTGTCAGTCTTTTCCCTGTGCCTTGGCACACTCAGCATAGTGCCATACCACTAGCCACATACTCTACCAAAGATTAAGCCTTCTAAGTAAACCTAATATTAAAACATACCCTTATCCACTTAGAACACTAATCTGCAGGGAGAAAATAGATTAATAAATTAATGACAGTGAGGCATATCCTCACAAGGGCAGAAAAAAAAACTTCAGTGGAGGAATGATGGTGAAAAAAACAAAGTCTACAATGTTTCTAAGGCCAAAGACCACCTTTGCATCATAATATGAATGTTCCTAAGTAGTTATGATTGTTTTTTAAGCTTCATTCTAGAAAATTTGATGAACTGAGTCTTGTCTGCAGTTGGAGTATCCGCTTTCATTTGAAAATTACAGGCAGCTGCATAGTAGTGTAAAAAGATGGTGCTGGCGGAAAATGCCACCACCAGTAGATAGCAAAGACAAATAGAGATTAATAATGATTGTAAATTAATGAAAAATATGTTATTTCTATGAATATGTAATCTATTAGAAATAGAATTAACATACTGCTATGAAAAGCCAAATTTAAAAAGTGGATTTTTAGGAGTTTTTTCAAATATTCCATGCTATTAGACTGGCGTATCTCTGTTGATAAAATATTTCAGATTTGTGGTGGTTAACAGCAAAAATCACCTCACCACATCTTTTATACTAAGTTCTTGGAATTATAAGCAAACAACTATTAAAAGATCTAAGGTTACAACTGAGAATGTAAGGGGAGCGTTACTCCAAACTGTAGGAAGTAACATGATTATTTAGAACTTTATATGTCATTAATAATACTTCAAAATCGATTCTAAAGCAAACATGTAACCAATGTAACAATACTAAAATTGGATTTTATTTTCCTGGTTAAGATTCTTGCTGCTGCATTCTGAACTAACTGCAACAAATTGATGTCTTTCTTTGGTAGTCCTTGACATGACAGTAGTCTAGTCGAGTGAAAAAATATGTATAAATTAATTTCTCAGCATCTTGCAATGTTTTAAGTGATTTAAATTTTGCAATGTTCCTTAAATAAAAAAATGCAGTCCTAGTAGATTGGTTAATGTGCAATTAGGTCAGAGTCAATGATTACACCTAAATTCATTACTTCTGAATTGAGTTTTAGTGCTAAGACATCAAGTTTATTTCTAAGACCCTCAATATTTCATTTTTGCCAACAACTAAGATTTCTGTTTTTTTATTATTAAGACTGAAAAAATTACTACTAATCCATTAAGAAATTTGAGAGAGGCATTAGACTAGAGTGCCCATAGCTTCAGCATCATCAGTTGCTATAGATTAGTAAAGCTGCATGTCATCTTCATAACTGTGGTAGTTCATCCTGTGTTTCAATATATCCTGTTTAGCTCTTGTTACTTGACTGTATGCTACATGTGCACTGAATTTCTTTTACTAGCTGTCACTAGATTAACAAAGCTCATATATATGTATATATACAGTTAGGTCCATAAATATTTGGACAGAGACAACTTTTTTCTGATTTTGGTTCTGTACATTACCACATTGAATTTTAAATGAAACAAGTCAGATGCAGTTGAAGTGCAGACTTTCAGTTTTACTTCAGTGGGGTGAACAAAACGATTGCAGAAAAATGTGAGGGAACTAAAGCATTTTTTAACACAATCCCTTCATTTCAGGGGCTCAAAAGTAATTGGACAAATTAAATAACTGGAAATAAAATGTTCATTTCTAATACTTGGTTGAAAACCCTTTGCTGGCAATGACAGCCTGAAGTCTTGAACTCATGGACATCACCAGATGCTGGGTTTCCTCCTTTTTAATGCTCTGCCAGGCCTTTACTGCAGTGGCTTTCAGTTGCTGTTTGTTTGTGGGCCTTTCTGTCCAAAGTTTAGTGTTGAACAAGTGAAATGCATGCTCAATTGGGTTAAGATCAGGTGACTGACTTGGCCATTCAAGAATTTTCCACTTCTTTACTTTAATAAACTCCTGGGTTGCTTTGGCTGTATGTTTTGGGTCATTGTCCATCTGTATCATGAAACGCCACCCAATCAATATGACTGCATTTAGCTGGATTTGAGCAGACAGTATGTCTCTGAACACCTCAGAATTCATTCGGCTGCTTCTGTTCTGTGTCACATCATTAATAAACACTAGTGTCCCAGTGCCACTGGCAGCCATGCATGCCCAAGCCATCACACTGCCTCCACCATATTTTACAGATGATGTGGTATGCTTTGGATCAGGGGTTCTCAATGTCAGTCCTGGGGGCCCACTGTGGCTTCAGGTTTTTGTTCCAACCAGATTCCTAATCAGTGACAACATCTGATAACACTGAGCTCAATTAATTAGCAGACATTTTTTTTTCTCTTCACTTATTCTTCATTAAGAAAGCACCGCAGCATGTTTTACATTTATAAGACATTTAGGAATATTTCTGCTTTTGCTAGAGATTTAAATGCTTAACAACCTTTTGTTGATTTCATTCTATTTTGCCCTTTCTCTGTGCAGTTTGCTCCCTTCATTGTATCGTAATAATGACAACCAGCGGAGCAGACAGCCAGGCAAACAACAAGGCTGCAACTACTTCAGCGTTAGACCCATTAATTAGAAAATAATGAATTAATTAAACAATTTAACAAAAACACTCTGCAAAAAACAGAATGAAAATCAAGATGAAAATATTGTTAAAAAGAAAACAAAATACATTATTCCAATATAACTGCTTGGTACATTTTAACCGTTTAACCGCCAACTCCCTAAATATTCCCCATGCCAGGAGAAATCTGAACAATTTTCGTTTTTTTACTTTACATTTATTCAAGCAGTATTTACCTGCTGAAATGTTTCAAATAAATGGTCAATCAAAGGACGTAGCTTGAACAAGCGGTCACGGTTTGGATCTTTCATATCTGGCTCAGATAACGGGCAGCAGTCCAGTTGAGATGCTGGGGATACACCCACTCATCGCCATCATCCGATGCGCTGTCATTCACAGTATCATGCAGCGCACGTTGCTGATCATCATTGTCGCTAAAATCTTCTTCAGAACTGCTACAATCATGATCAGAATTATTGTCCAAAATCGCCTGCAAAACCTCACTTGAAGTCAGTTTACGTTTCGCCATATTCACAGCTTTCACTTTCGAATCACATCACGTGAACGGCCAATACAAGCGCAGAGTTGTCGAAATACAACGTAGTAATAATACCCACGCCAAACTGTCAGTTATACTACGCGCCAGGCATTCACATAACCACAGGCAAATGTGCCGGGTAATTCCGGCAGTAAGGCGTCAGCAATAAAGCTACGATGCCGGATATATCCGGCAGAGGGCGGTTAAGGGGTTAATATACCAAACTTAGTTTTCTAATTTCTACATTTTTCCCAAAACACAGAATTTGACAAATAACAGTTCACTTAATTAGCCCAGGAGTCCAATTAAAAATAGAAGCTGGTTGGAACAAAAACCTGCAGCCACAGTGGACCCCCAGGACCAACACTGAGAACCTCTGCTTTGGATAATGAGCTGTTCCATACTTTTTTCGTGCCATCATTCTGGTAGAGGTTGATCTTGGTTTCATCTGTCCAAAGAATGTTTTTCCAGAACTGTGCTGGCTTTTTTAGATGTTCTTTAGCAAAGTCCAATCTAGCCTTTCTATTCTTGAGGCTTATGAGTGGCTTGCACCTTGCAGTGCACCCTCTGTATTTACGTTCATGCAGTCATCTCTTTATGGTAGACTTGGATATCGATACGCCTACCCCGTGGAGAGTGTTGTTCACTTGATTGGCTGTTGTGAAGGGGTTTCTCTTCACCATGGAAATGATTCTGCGATCATCCACCACTGTTGTCTTCCATGGATGTCCAGGTCTTTTTGCGTTGCTGAGTTCACCAGTGTTTGCTTTCTTTCTCAGGATGTACCAAACTGTAGATTTTGCCACTCGTAATATTGTAGCAATTTCTCGGATGAGGTTTTTTCTGTTTTTGCAGCTTAAGGATGGCTTCTTTCACCTGCATGTAGAGCTCCTTTGACCGCATGTTGTCTGTTCACAGCAAAATCTTCCACATGCAAGCACCACACCTCAAATCAACTCCA